>NC_066580.1:64036496-64363163 GCF_024323335.1 Lathyrus oleraceus | reverse complement strand
AAGGCCATATAGGGCTCTCTTAAGTTTAAAAACATGGTCAGAATTGTCACGATCCTCAAATCCTGGAGGTTGAGAAACATATACCTCTCCATTTATAAATCCATTCAGGAAAATGGACTTAACGTCCATCTCATATAACTTGAAATCAAGGCAACAAGCAAATGCCAAGAAGAGTCTAATAGCCTCAAGATGGGCCACAAAAGCAAAAGTTGCCTTGTTGCCTATCCCTTCAGCTTGGTTATACCCTTTTGCAACTAGCCTAGCCTTATTTATAGTAAATATTTTGTTCTGATCTAGTTATTCCGAAAGGCCCACTTATTGCCTATGGCTGCTTTGTTTTTAGGACATTGTACCAAATCATATACGTCTATGTAAGACCCCAATTTTGACCCTAAGATCCCTCATGTTATTTCATCATATGCATTGGCTTTGGGATCACACCCTGACATCCTCCTTACCCTTTTATCATTGGGTTTGCATTGGGAGAGATCATCAAGCACATTTGATTGTATCATAATTTGTTTTCTTTGTTTACTAACCCAAATACCAAAAATATGTCAATGTATAGTTCATTTCTTTTGTAGGTAGTGTGTGTGTTCACCTATGCCTCATCAAGCTCATATCTAGGGTTTGAGAAACTTAATGCAAGGAGACTAATCAAGAGATAGTTCACATTGACTATATACATCATATATGGATCCCCATGATCTTTATTTATCATTTTGATCAAGAATTCATCAAGAGTTTGAAGCTTGTTTGCCTTGGAAGCCCTAATTCATCTGGGTATCTTGTGTGACTTCCTCAGCAAGTTTCTTCATCATTTAATCAAATATTTTAAGGGATACTTCATACTACATCATAGTATGCATATATTATCCTCCATGAGTCCAAAATATCAATATAATTCAAGTTTGCAAGATGGTTCATGGTAGTTGACCAGAGAAAGTCAATTGGTCAAAACTGGGGTTCACTAGACCCTATCTCCTATAATGTTTGTCATATGAAAATTATTTCAAGAGAAAAGTTAATCCTTATGACATTACAAACAACTTTAATATTGAGGTCAAGAGCTACTTTTTCTTGGAAAGTCATTTTTTATGGTGAAAGATAATAGGTTATTTTGTCTGAACCCTAGTTAGGAGGTCAACTTCCAAGGACCATAACTTGCTCAATATTTATGATATGAAGGAAATTCAAGTTGCATGATCAAATTCAAGATGTACTCTCCAACCTTTATTCTTTGAATAAATTAAAATTCAACTTGAAAATGCATATGCCAAGAGGAAAAGTTATAGGTCACTTTGGGCCATTACCATTGAACAAGAGATTTTCCTCAACTTCTAAAATGCATAACACCTTCATGCCAAATCGAAATGAGGTCATGTATGTGACCAAATTAAAGAGTTTTGAAATAGATACAACTTTGATGAAGGAACATTTTCTATTTGAAGCCCATAGAAAACGTTATTCAAGGTGGAAGAAGTGAACATTTGGCTTGGTACTTAGAAAATTTTCATTTATGTTTGATTTTCCAAACTTTCACCTCATAATTAATAATTATCCAAGATTCAAATGGAAAAAATTTCAACATGAAAGTTGTTTCCCATGATCTCACCTTTCCAAAAAGTCCAATATCATCACATTTAGCCAAGAATTGAGGGACTTGCACATGTGTTCTTCACAAGGTTCCATTTGGTAAGATTTATGGTTAACATTCATTTCCTTTATGAATGGTAATATGACATCATTTCAGGTTGAATAACACAGAATTGTGGATCATTTGGCATCATTGGATGGGTATATCACACACCCATGCAAACATGCAAGGGAGATTTCTATTTTTGGTATTTTGAATGAAGTGTGTGAAAAGTGAATGCATAGCTTATAAATAAGACCCTTCATGCTCATAATTGGGGGACCTTGCCCAAGCTTTGAACCTGCAATCCTAACCCTCACCATTAGAGGATAAACTTGAAGGTTTTCAATTGAAAATCGAGTTTCAATTTCACTTCAGTTTTGAATTTGAAACTATGAGAATCCAAACCTTTCCTTGATCCAATTAAACTCCTGCAAGCTTCTGAAGTCAAGCCAAGGCCAATTGGAAGCAAGATCAAGCAATATTCAATCTCCCCCGAAGGTGAATTTTCAGAAACTTCATCTCTTCGATTCTCTCTCAATTCTTCACCATTCTCTTTGATTTTTGGTTGGTTGAAGTCCTACCAATGTAGGCAACAAGATTGAGTTGTTTTAAGGTTGAATCAAAGCAACTCAGTTCATGGTCCTTAAAATTCAAATCCCTATATCTTTTTATATACTTGGAATTTGAGAAAATTGAGGCCAGATTCGAGATCCTGAGCATTTTCTCTTTGAAATAATGTCCTTGTTTTTCATTTTTCATTGAGATGAAGTTGGACCATTTCGGTGGAGGTCACCAGAGAAGATGATCGGAGCCCTTGCTCCGGTGGTGTGTTGGCACAACTCCTGGCCATCTGATCATGTTTGAATATTTTAATCTGAGCCATTGTCTTTGAATACCACTTGTGCCACGTGTTGACTGCAATGCACCATGGAACGCATGCGCTAGGCCATCAGATCTGCCACCTTAATTAATGAGGGAGATCTGATGGCCCTTGTTTTTTCTAATTTATTTTTATTTTTTGAATTTTCATTTAATTCTTTTATTTTGTTTAATTCATATTAATTTCATTTTTAATCCAAAAATATGGGACTTTCACCCAAAAAATTTAAATATTTTTCTCTTCCATATTCTGAATTAAAATTATGTTTTGGATTAATTTTGATATTTTTCATGAATTAAATGTTTTTGTGTATATTTTTAATTATTTAAAAATACTTCCGACTTTTCAAAAATAGTGAAATTTTTTGTCTAAGGTCCTTTGACCTTGTTTGACCTAGGATAAATCCCTTGGCCATTTATTTGGGGTTTTGAAGGGATTTTAGGTTTTGACCAAATTAAAATGTATTTTAATTCACTTTTAATTGGATTTTTAATTGATTAAATGTTTAAAAATTATGTTGAGCCATTTTTATGGTCTTGTGATGTTTGAATTTCTGTTTGGGTCTTAGTCAAGGTTGATTTGACTTTTGTTGGATCAAAATCATTGAATTTAGGGGATTGATGAAATGTACATTTCATCTTCCAAAATGAATAAATGGTTTTGATTTGATAAAATCCTCTCTTGGTCAATTTATGTTTCTATCTTCCCCTCCCTCTTCATCTTCATCCCTATTCTTTCCCATTCCCTCATTTGAGCAATGAAATCTCTAATGTCTTAAGGCTAATTGGTTCATCAATGACCTTATGTCAGATGAACCAATACAAGTATGACTGAGATAGGTCTCTCCCTCTTGATTATTTTTCTTTTAGTGTGTGGTATGTTTTAGGATTTTGGTTCTTCATACCAAATCTCTAACATGCATTAACACCTAAATTCTTATTGCCCGACCTCAGATAGTTGTGACTTCTACATAAGTCTAATTACGATTGTAAGTCTCCCATTCTTCATGGTATTGTATGGAGACTTGACCTTTTTTCCTTTTATGAGAGCTAATGGCATACTAGTTGAATTATTCAAGTTGGAGCCCTTCTCATGGAAGATGTCTTGGTTTAAGTGTTCATACTTATGAAAGAATGGTTGAGTGTTCTCCAAAGAATGACTTAATCAAATAAAAATCACCACTAACACTTGACTAACTCTTAACTAACATTTGAATAATTCTTATTAATAATGTTTTACTTTCAAGTCATTTACTTTATGCACTTTAAATTTCAGCCATTTATCATTCATTGTTATTTACATTTCATTTAACTTGTTTATGTTTATGTCATTTTCACTTTGCTCATTTGAGCCAGATCTTATGATTGTATATCTTGTTTGTGTATTTTGGTTTTGTTTGTGGTCTTAGGACCTTAAAACATCTAATAATAACAAAAAACCCTAAAAAACATTTGGTGGACTGTTAATCTTGATCTAAACTCATGGACTTAGGATTAGGCCACATTCCCTATGCAAAAAGGACATGGCCGATGCCATCATTTTTAAGACCAAGCTATTGTGATCTGAGCCTTCATCTGGTGCAAGCCTTGGGATTCGTTTGAATTCATCTGCTACTCTGTCTTTGTGCTAATTGTTATTTTTTTTACCTTATGTCTGATGCTTTGCTTTGAGTTGATCAAGGAGTATTTCATCTGATACATGAGAAGTTAAAGAAGACTGCTAGCGATGGGATTTACTTGCTTGGATGTGGCTATCTTTATTTGATTCCTTGACCTTTATAATGTTTGGATATTTCTAATTTCTCATTGATTATTGCTTGATTCAAAGTCCAAAGGGAATATGGGTTTCTATATGACATTCTTTTCTGTTGGATTGCATCCCATTAGTCAGATCTTTTCAACTCTTAACTTTTAAATTTGTGCTTAGGGTAGTCTCTTCATCTCATCCCACTTCTTAAATTTCAAAACCTCTCCCCCTTTAAAAAAAAAAATTGCTTGTGTTTTCAAACTTAGACTTTATTTTAATGATTAGAAACTTTGGCCTTATGCCATTGAATTTTCAAACTCTTTCTTAAATCAAATTTGTAAATAAATTTAATCATATTGACTTAAAGTTTCAAAAGATAACAAGAACTAACAACTCCATTCAAACTTTTGGCCTTTTGTTCCTTTTTCTTATTAAATTTTTGTTAAAAAGAAATTCACTAACTTTGAAATTTTTACCACGAACTATGAGGTTTTTATCCCTCATTTTTATGTTGGTACGTAGGCACAAGTTCGAAGGTGTTGTCAAACACAAAAATATAATCAATGAATTCTTTTCTCATCCCCACAATTTATTTTTCTCAAACATATTTTATACCAAACACATATGCACACATAAAAAAGTGGTCCCTAGGAGTACCTAGGACACTTTGGGTGTTAACATCTTCCCTCTGTGTAACCAACCCCCTTACCTGTAATCTCTGGCATTTTATTAGTTTTAATTTGAAAACTTCTTATCTTTGGGTTTTGTTCGTACTTTTCCCTTTTCCTTTGGAAACAATAAAAAATGCGGTGGCGACTTTGGTTTTATTGACGTTAAGCTTATCCATAGCTTGATGGTCATGAATTTACTGCTACAGAAATTAAGTGGCGACTCTGTTGGGGAGTAGTCCTCAGTGGGTTTAGCCTACTTTCTTATGTGTATACATTTGTATATTTAATGTTTGTATATTGTTTGTATGATATAATATGTCTGTTGTGCTTGGTGATCTCTGAGTGGTGAGATAAGTTCTAACCCGAACTTGAGTGCAATTGAGATAGGAGGATGGTATAGTCATGTTCAACTTGTGTGGAGTAGTCCTTAACAAGTTGGCTTGAGACCCATCTACTAAGTGGATACCTTTTTGGAGTTACTAATGTCACACAAGTTATTTGTGGATAGGCATTACTTTCTCTGATTTGGGGTCTGAGAAGCTGAAGACCGTAGAACATTTAACCCAACTTGGCCTATTTAGGACGTAGTGCGGAGGCTGTTCAGGTGTACACCTAATAACAATTGTTACGTGAAACTACACTCAGAAAAGTTTCTCTTGAGAGTATTATGGGTTGATGAGTCAGTCATCCTAACCTATAATATCCGACAGATGAAATTAAGACTCTGGGAACTTTTGTAGAACATGATCTACAGGTTTTTATCCTTAGTACACTACTTTAGGATGGTTCTTAACCAGACTCCATGCTCGTGACTTATGACAAACCCTTTGATTCTCGGTTGATCCGATCAAGTATCATCAATATCAATGGAACTTGGGTGTTGATAAGGTGAAAAACCATAATCCACCAAAATGAATGATTGATCTTGATGATTACTTGCTCCATCCCTTGACATTTGTTTGTGTTTTCCTTGTGTGTGATCCCTTGCTTGTGATTGTTGCATTCATGCAAACATGCGCATCATACATTCATGGTAGAAAAATAAATTTCAAGGAACTGAGGTCTTATTTACAAATATTTTCATACCATGGATTATGGACGAAGGAGTACTAAGAAATATGGTTTCAGATG
Source organism: Lathyrus oleraceus (assembly GCF_024323335.1). Classification (NCBI taxonomy): domain Eukaryota; kingdom Viridiplantae; phylum Streptophyta; class Magnoliopsida; order Fabales; family Fabaceae; genus Lathyrus; species Lathyrus oleraceus. The sequence continues at coordinate 64,357,096 of NC_066580.1, read as the reverse complement.
TCCTGATTTGAAAGAGCTAAGGAAGTTGTCAGCCTTTGTACTAGATCCATTGGACTTCAAGCAACGTCATGGGAAACTTTTGTCTGTATTATTTGCTGATGTGGTTGAAAAACTTCTAAGTGTCTTGGTTCAGTTCTATGATCCTCTCTACCAGTGCTTCACTTTTCCCTATTATCAGCTTGTACCTACATTAGAGGAGTATGCCCATCTTTTGGGTATACCCGTATCTGACAAAGTACCTTTTAATGGATTAGAGGAGATTCCCAAATCTCATGTCATAGTTGAAGCTCTTCATTTGAAGAAATCTGAGGTTGATGCTCATTGGGTAAAGAAATGAGGTATTCTTGGTTTGACTTCTGAGTTCCTCATTGGAAAAGCTAATGTCTTTGCTCAAGCCGGTAGTACGGATGCTTTTGAAGCCATCTTTGTATCGCTCATCTATGGTCTAGCTTTGTTCCCTAACATTGACGACTTTGTTGATGTTAACACCATTAGAATCTTCTTGATTGTGAATCTTGTTCCTACTCTGTTGAGTGACATGTATTTCTCTTTGCATTTGAGGAATTCTAAAGGTGGTGGGACTATTGTGTGTTGTGTTCCTCTTCTGTACAAGTGGTTTATTTCACACTTGCCTCAGACGCTTGCTTTCTTGGAGAATAAGCAATGTCTACGGTGGTCTCAGAGACTTATGTCTCTCACTAATGATGATATTGTTTGGTATGATTCTGCATTAAGTAGCTTGGATATTATTGACAGTTATGGTGAATTATCTAATGTTCCTCTCATTGGTATACAAGGAGGAATCAACTACAACCCTGCTTTGCCTCGTCGTCAACTTGGGTTCCCCTTGAGAGATAAACCTAATAAAACTCAATTAGAAGGTTTTTTCTATCAAGAGGGTAAAGATCCCCAACATTTAAAGCAAAGGATGATACATGTTTTGCATAGTATGCATAGGAAAGGAAGATCCAAGCTTGGTCCATGCAACTATGTAGCTTTGGAAGCTTACACTATTTGGGTGAAGAAGAGAGCTTTTAAGCTGAAGATGTCGTACACCTGTGAAAGACCTATGTCTTTGGTTGTGGCTGGGCCATCAAATCTCCATAACCAAGATGTAGAGGATTTGGAAGACGCACTCATCAAGATGAAGCAAGAGAGAGACATGTGGGAAGAGTGGTTCCATGCTTTGAGCCGAAAGCATGAAGAGTTGCAACTGGAGTCGAAAGACAAGGATGCACTTATTGAGATTCTTGAAGACTGTGCAGTAAAGAGACAGAGAGAGCCAGAGGGTTTACCTTCCTCTAGTATGCCTAGCCTTTCGGTGCTTGGAAGAAGATTGTTGATCAACTAGTTCTTGAGAAGGCTCAGATGAAGACATCCTTTGAGTCCGAGATTCGACGCATCCGAAGGAAGTATGCACCCACATCCAGATCATCTAATACAGTTGCTAGGGGTACTTAGGATGATAGTTTCCTTTTCTCTCGTATTTGTACTTTGGTTTCTGAAATTGTACTCAGTGTAATCCTTCCAAATTTTATGAATAAAAAGAGATTTTATGGCCAATCAAATTTTTATTACTTAACTATATATTTGCAAATAGAACTTCACATGTTCCTTGAAATTAAACAATAAAAAACATTACATTTCATGCATCATTTGCATAACAGGTTTTCTTCCGCCAGATGTCTTATCAATTCTTCTTCTGTGCACCAGCCAAGCCGACTCACCGTTATAACACTCGTGCTAATCAACTAAGGAGAATGGAGAATCTAGACAAAGAGAAATGAGATCTGAAGGATGAGATTTCGAGATTAACGGCGCTGATGGAATCTGTCATTGTTGCACATAACCAGTCATCACCAACTCCCGCAACTCCTCCCCAGAGAATTGTTATCTCTAAGGTTGCTACCTCAATTGTTCTTGTTGCTACTTTCAGTAAATCTATTCCCTATATGCCTATTGGATCCCCTTGGGGGATGCCATCAAACTTTATGCCAGAAGGGTATGCACCCACCTTTATTTCTCTATCGACATCTAGCCCGATCATGTCAGTGCCACCTCCTGTTGTTAACACTCTGCTGCGTGTTAAGGACACTATCTACCACTCTGAGTTGTCTGAGGGTCCAGATGTGTATGAGAAGATGGATAAGATGAAAGATCAATTCCTTGAGCTGTGTAAAGATTTGAAAACTTTGAGAGGAAAAGATTTGTTTGGGAAGAGTGTTGTTGAACTCTGCATGGTCCCCAATGTTAAGATCCTAGTGAAATTCAAAGTCCCAGACTTTGAAAAGTACAAAGGAAATACTTGCCCGCTAATCCATCTTGTGATGTATACCAAAAAAATGTCTACTCAAACTGATAATGATCAGTTGTTGATTCACTATTTCCAAGACAGTCTGACTAGAGCTGCTTTAAGGTGGTATATGAGTTTGGACAGTGCAAGCGTCCGTACTTTCAACAACTTGGGCTAGGCCTTTGCCAAGCAGTATAAGTGAAACATGGATATGGTGCCTGATAGAGACCAGTTGAGGTCTATGTCTCAGAAAGATAAGGAGACATTCAAAGAGTATGCCCAAAGATGAAGAGAGTTGGATGCCTAGATTAGCCTACCTTTGGAAGAGAAAGAAATGACGAAAATCTTCTTGAAGACACTAAGTTCGTTTTATTACAAATGTATGATTGCAAGTCCCCCAATGATTTTACCGAAATGGTAAATATGGGGATGAGGCTAGACGAAGGAGTCTGTGAAGGACGTTTCTCTAAGGAAGAAGCATCATCCAAAAAAAAGTATGGTTGGAGTTTCTCCAAGAGGAAGGAGGGAGAAACTAATTCAGTGTCAGTGGGGAGGCAGAGGAGGCCTCATGTCAGAAAAAATTCTCAACCTCGTCAACATCAAATCCAAATTTCATCAGTAATTCCTATATTTTCCAACAATTCTAATCAATCAGTTCTGATTCAGCAACAACAACATCAACAACAACCGCAACAAAGAACCAACTACAACAACAATAATCATCAGCAAAATTTTGAGAGGAATAAGGTCTCCTTTGACCCTATTCCTATGTCTTACGCAGAACTGTACCCACCATTGGTCCTCAAAAATCTAATCCAACCAAGAAATCCTCCAAAAATTCCTGAGCCACTTCCATGGTGGTTCAAGCCTGATCTTCATTGTGCTTTTCACCAAGGAGCCCCTGACCATGACATAGAGAACTACTATCCATTGAAATATGAAGTCCAAAAGCTTGTGAAGAGTGGAATGGTGTCCTTTGAGGATAGAGCGCCAAATGTGAAAGCCAATCCTTTGCCTACTCATGGTAATGTTATTGTCAACATGGTAGACGGTTGTCCAGGGAATTTCCGAGTTTTTGATGTGCGACGTATCCGTAGGTCGTTGGTAGAAATGCATAGAACCTTGTGTTTAAAATCAGTGACTGTGAACATGACCATGATGGTTGTGTGATCTGTAGCGTGAACCCCCGTGGGTGTGTGGTTGTCAAGAGAGATATCCAGAAGTTGATGGATGAGAACGTAATCCAGATTAAACTATCGAGGGATATAGATGACGTGAATGTGATTGTGTCTGTGTTCAAGACCCCTGAGTGGATAGTTATTCAGTTTGATAGCAACAACAGTAATAATGTCAATAGATTGGTATCACCGTTGGTTATACGGTTAACAGGCCTTGTCCCGTATGTATCTGATAAAGTTGTGCCATATAAATACAATGCCACTATGATAGAAAATGGTCAAGAGGTTCCTCTACCAGTTGTAGATTCAGTAGTGAATATCGCACATATAGCAATGGTGACCCGTAGTGGCCGTGTGTTTGGTCTAGTTTTTCTAAAAGAAATAGAAGATGTTCCCGCAATTAAGACACCAGAAATCCCAGCAGTGAATTCAGTTAGTGCTTCAATGTGTCGTTCTGGTGAATCCAGCAAATTGAAGGCTAACGAAGATGATGCAGTTTTAAAATTGATTAAAAGAAGTGAATTGAATGTTGTGGAGCAGCTGCTCCAGACTCCGTCAAAGATCTTCGTGTTGTCACTACTGATGAATTCTGAAGCACATAGGGAGGCATTGCAGAAAGTGTTGGAACAAGCTTATGTTGAGCATGATGATAATGTGGATCAGTTTGACCACATAGTTGCCAATATTACTTCTTGTAACAATTTGAGTTTTTGTGATGAAGAACTTCTTGAGGAAGGCAGAAATCATAATCTGGTACTACATATTTCAATGAATTGCAAGGAAGACGCTTTGTCCAATGCGTTGGTTAACACTGGGTAATCATTGAATGTGTTACCAAAATCAACTTTGTCAATACTCTCTTATCAAGGCGCCTCAATAAGATATAGTGGCATAATTGTCAAAACGTTCGACGGTTCTCGTAAAACTGTCATTGGTGAAGTGGACCTTCTAGTGAAGATAGGTCCAAGTGATTTCCAAATTACTTTCCAGATAATGGATATCCACCCGGCCTATAGTTTTTTATTGGGAAGGCCATGGATTCATGAAGCAGGATCTGTGATGTCTACTCTACACCAAAAACTAAAATTTGTGAAGAACGGCAAGCTTGTCGTTGTTGGTGGAGAGAAGGCATTATTGGTGAGCCATCTGTCATCTTTCACTTGTTGATGCTGAGGAGGAGGTTGGAACGATGTTCAAAGCCTTATCTATTGCTGATGAAATAAAGAAAACTGGGGCACCCATGTCTTCTTTGAAAGATGCACGAGAGGCTATTCAGACTGGTAACATTGACAAATGGGGCCGTATGGTAGAGATTGTCGAGAACAAGAATAGGACCAGATTGGGATTTCAACTAGGGCCATTCAACATCAGAACTGAAGTTGTGCAACCAAGTTTCCGCAATAGAGGGTTCATTCATGAGAATGATCAACACTCAGCTACCGTGATTGAAGACAATGGTGATGAAGACGAAGTTTGGGCCAACTTTGTAACACATAGCCAGACTTGCAACAATATGGTTGTTGTTGATGTTCCTACTATTATTCATTGCTCTAAGTAATTTGTTTTCACTTATTTTAAAGAAAAAAATCCTTCTCCTTTGCCTAAGGGAGAAGTGAACATTGTTAGGCACTTTCCTTATTATCATAAATAAAATACAATTTTATACATCCACATCATGTTTTATTTTTACTTTTTGCTTTTATGAAAATGGTAATCACAAAAAAAAAATCTCCCATTTGCATAATATTTGATCGCATTCCACTTCTCTAAAATCAAAATATCAAATCATTATGCAGGTTGGTTATCAAACCCATTGAATACAATGATCCTACTACCTCTCCAAACTTTGATTTCCATGTGTTTGAAGTTGAGGAAGAGAATGATGATGAAGAAGTATCTGATGAATTATCTCGTTTACTTGAGCACGAGGAAAAAACCATCCATCCGTTTAAAGAGCAGATTGAACTGGTCAACTTGGGTTTCAAAGACAATGTGAAGGAAGTCAAGATCGGGTCTCAACTGTGTCCAGAAGCTAAGAAGGGGTTGATTGATCTTCTTCGAGATTATTCTGATGTGTTTGCTCGATCCTATCAAGACATGCTTGGTTTGAATTCTGAGATTTTGGAGCATAGGTTGTCGTTGAAGCCTAAATACATGACGATCAAGCAGAAGTTGAGAAGAACCCATCCTGATATGACAGTAAAGATCAAAGAGGAAGTGCAGATGCAGATTGATGATGGTTTTCTTGTTACCTCCGAGTATCCGCAGTGGGTGGCTAATATTGTGCCTGTTCCTAAGAAAGATGGAAAAGTCCGCATGTGTGTTGATTATAGGGATTTGAATAAAGCTAGTTCAAAAGATGATTTTCCTCTGCCACACATTGACATGTTGGTAGACAGTACATCTAAATTCAAAATCTTTTCATTTATGGATGGATTTTCTGGTTATAATCAAATCAATATGGCACCTGAAGATATGGAGAAGACCACATTCATTACACCCTGAGGAACATTCTGTTATAGAGTGATGCCTTTTGGTTTAAAGAATGTCGGTGCAACGTACCAGAGAGCTATGACCACCCTTTTTCATGATAAGATGCATAAAGAGATTGATGTTTATGTTGATGATATGATTGCCAAATCAAGTGATGAAGAAGAGCATGTTGAGCATTTATTGAAGTTATTCCAGCATTTAAGGAAGTATAAACTCCGCTTGAATCCCAATAAGTTTACTTTTGGTGTTCGTTCTGGTAACTTATTGGGCTTTATTGTCAGCGAGAAGGGTATTGAAGTTGATCCTACCAAGGCCAAAGTAATAAAAGAGATGCCTGCGCCCAAAACTGAGAAGCAAGTCAGAGGTTTTCTCGGCCGCTTGAACTATATCTCAAGATTTATATCGCATATGACTACCACATGTGCGTCTATATTCAAGCTTCTTTGGAAAGATCAGTCTTGTAATTAGACCGAAGATTTCCAGAAAGCTTTTGATAGTATCAAAGAGTGTCTGCTTGAGCCTCCGATTCTATCTCCACCTGTTGAAGGAAGACCCTTGATCATGTATTTGACTGTGCTTGAAGAGAGTATGGGATGTGTTCTTGGTCAGCAAGATGAATCTGGAAAGAAAGAGTATGCAATTTACTACCTCAATAAGAAGTTCATCGACTGTGAGACTCGGTATTCTATGCTTGAGAAAACATGTTACGCATTGGCTTGGGTTGCTAAGCGTCTGCGCCAGTATATGTTGAATCATACTACTTGGTTGATATCTAAAATGGATCCAATCAAGTACATTTTTGAGAAGCCTGCTTTAACTGGGAGGATTTCCCGTTAGCAAATGTTATTATCTGAGTATGATATTGAATATCGATCTCAGAAAGCAATTAAGGGTAATGTCTTGGTTGACCATTTGGCTCACCAAGCAATTGAAGACTATCAGTCAGTGCAGTATGATTTTCCTGATGAAGAGATCTTGTACTTGAAGATGAAAGATTATGATGAATCATTGCTTGAAGAAGGGCCAGAACCTGGTTCCCGTTGGGCATGGTATTTGATGGAGCTATTAATTCATATGGTAATGGCATTGGGGAAGTGATTATTACTCCTCAAGGCACTCATTTTCCATTTACATCCAGGTCGAATTTCAAATGTACAAAAAATATGGCTGAATATGAAGCTTGCATTATGGGGACTGAAGAGGCCATTGATCTCAGAATAAAATATCTTCACGTCTATGGAGATCAGCTTTGGTTATGAATCAGATCAAAGGTGAATGGGAGATGAATCAACCCGGTTTGATACCATATAGAGACTATGCGAGGAGGATATCAACTTTATTTACAAAGGTTGAGTTTCATCATATCCCTCGAGATGAAAACCGGATGGCAGATGCTCTTGCAATGCTGGCTTCAATGATTATGGTGAAATTTTGGAATGAAGTCCCTAATTTGACTGTGATGCATCTTGATAGGCCAACTCATGTATTTGTTGTTGAAGAAGTCAAAGATGAAAAGCCATGATATTATGACATCAAATGTTTCCTCCAAAGTCAGATTTACCCGTATGGGGCATCTTTTAAAGATAAGAAGACTTTGAGAAGATTAGCTGACAACTTTTACCTAAATGGTGATGTGCTCTATAAGAGAATTTCGATATGGTTTTGCTCATATGCGTGGATAGTCATGAAGCAGACTTATTGATGACAGAAGTCCATGAAGGTTCCTTTGGTACTTATTCCAATGGGCATGCTATGGCAAAGAAGATGTTGAGAGAAGGTTACTATTGGCTGACAATGAAATCTGACTGTTGCAAGTTTGTGAAGAAATGCCACAAGTATCAAGCTTATGCAGATAAGATTCATGTTCCTTCGACACTATTGAATGTCATTTTCTCTCCATGGCCATCGACATGTTTGAGCCCAAAGCTTCGAACAGACATTGTTTTATTATGGTGGCTATTGACTACTTCACAAAGTGGGTTGAAGCAAGAAGGTGGTGGTCTGATTTATCAAGAATCATATTATATGCCGGTATGGTGTGCCAAGTAAAATCATTAGTAATAATGGATCAAATTAAAACAATAATATGGTGAAAGCTCTTTACAAAGACTTCAAGATTGCACATCATAATTCTTCTCCCTACAGACCAAAGATGAATAGGGTTGTTGAAGCTGCAAATAAGAACATCAAGAAGATCATTCAGAAGATGGTTGTGACGTACAAAGACTGGCATGAGATTCTCCCATTTGCTTTGCACGGGTACCGTACATCCGTTCGCACTTCAATAGGGGCAACCCCTTTATCACTTGTTTATGGCATGGAAGTTGTGCTCCTAGTAGAGGTTGAGATCCCGTCATTGCGTGTCTTGATGGAAGCCAAGTTGACAAAGGCTGAATGGTGTTAGACCAGATATGATCAGTTGAATTTGATTGAAGAGAAGAGATTGCCTTCATGTGTCATGGTCAGTTATATCAGCAGAGAATGAAGAAAGCTTTTGATAAGAAGGTCAAGCCTCGTGTGTTTAGAGAAGGTGACCTCATGCTCAAGAAGATTTCATCTTTCAAACCTGATGTCAGGGGCAAATGGACTCCTAATTATGAAGGCCCATATGTTGTTAAGAGAGCCTTTTCTGGCGGTGCTTTGATTCTTACAACTATGGATGGTGAAGAGTTCACGCGTCCTGTGAATGTCGATGTACTTAAGAAATACTTCACCTAAAAAAAAGAACATCTCGCTGAGTTGAAAACTCAAAAGGGAGATCTAGGTAAAAGTTAGAGACATAAAACAGAAATTCATCCCGGTAGATTGAGTACCCCACCTTGGGGCAATCTAGGCAAAAATTAGGGATTATGGCAAGTAAATGCATTCGGTTGGTCCTAATCATGGAGGCAGCTTTAAGCAGGTCGTTTGGTTCTGATTCATTATTCTCAACCGAAGGCAAAAGCACAATGGATGTTGAAGTTGGTAGGAAGAGTAGTGATCGTTGTATTCAATGTACCCATTTTCCATGTAAATTACTATTTTTCAACTTTGTAAAAATCTATGGAGTCCTGTCATTTACAGACTACCATTCTAGTAAATAAAGTTGAACTTTTATCCAATTGTTTCTACTCTTATTTACTTCTGCCAAATAAGATTGAATTTTTATGATGATAATATTGAAATAAGTTAATGTATTTTTATTAAAATAATAAAAACAATCACTTTAAGAATAATCCATTTCAGCAAGGAATATAAACAACAATCTGAGAATAGGTAAGTCTTGAAGCATGAAGCCTCGTTGATCTTCCCCAAGCAATTGGTTTGGTAACTATTTTCCTCCCCAACAATTCTTCAGTTATCCCCAGCTGAGTTAGTGGGTCACATCTCCAAAGGAGTCAAGCTAATAACTGGTCCCATTTGCAAATCCATATTCCTCAGTGGAGGTTCTCTTGTTGATATCCTTCAGTTTGTGGTGGGACTCTGGATATCTGGAACCTTTATCTTATTTCCATTTAGCATGATTATGTTGCATAACTTCATCAGTTTCTCCTTTGTGTGAATTAGATCCGGTTATCTTTGCCTTGGAATTGGTTTATTTCGCAATTTCCAAGAAGAATTTGATGATTATTTAGGAATGTGATTATAGCATCTTCAGCAATTTTCTTAGATCTGTAGCGGTAAATTTATGACCATCAAGCTATGGATAAGCTAGACGTCAATAAAACCAGAGTCGCCACCGCACTTTTATTGTTTCCAAGGGAAAAAGGAAAACTACGAACAAAACCCAAAGATAAGAAGTTTTCAAATCAAAATTAATAAAATGCCAGAGATTACAGGTAAGAGGGTTGGTTACACAAAGGGAATGTGTTAGCACCTAAAGTGTCCTAGGTACTCCTAGGGAGCCCTTTCTTGTGTGCATATGTATTTTTTTGTACAAAATGATGTTTGCAATAAATAGAGTGGGGGATGAGAAAAGAATTCATTAATTATATTTTTGTGTTTGACAAGACCTTCGGACTTGTTCCTACGTACCAACATAAAATGAGGGATCAAAATCTTGTAGTTCGTGGTAACAATTTCAAAGTGGATGCATTGCTTTTAACAAAAATTTAAGTTTAACAAAGGCACCAAAGGCCTAAAAAAGGTTTGAATGAGTGTTAGTTATTTTTGTCTTTTGAAAATTTGAGTCAAGCATAGTTAAGTTCATTTACAAGTTTGATTAAGAAAAGATTTTAAAAATGCAATGGCATAACGCCAAAGTTTATAATTTGCAAAATGGTCTAAGTTTTGAAATCACGACAAGAAAAGAAGTTTTTAAAAGGAGAGATAGATTTGAAATTAAAGAAGTGGGGAGGAGATTAAGAGACTAATCCTAAGCAAAAATTAAAAGTTAAGAGTTGAAAAGATCTGACCAATGGGATGCAATCCAATAGACAAGAATGTCATATAGAAACCAAAATTTCCCTTGGACTTTAGAATCAAGCAATATCAATACACAAATAGCAAGATGAAGATCAAGGCATCAAATAAAGATACCCACATCCAAGCTTAGCAACTCCATGATCTTCTTCATGATCTCCCATGTATCAGATGAACTCAAAGATAGGCACTAAGCATAGGTTCAAAGTAACAGCTTCAATAAGACCATGTAGCAGATGAACTCAAATGGGATCACAATACTTGCTTTAGATGAAATTTCAATTCACAATCACTTGGTTTCATGAAAGTTGGCATTGGCCAAGTCCTTTTGCATAGGGAGTGTTGCCTAATTCTAAGTCCAATGTCTTAGAGCAATCCAAAAGTCCACACAAATGTCTTTTAGGGTTTTTGTTGTTATTATGTACATTAAGGTCAAAGGACCACACACACAAACATGTATGTACAATCACAATATAATCACAAGATAAGGCTCAAATGAGCAAAGTGAAAATGGCATTAAAGTAAACAAGTTAAATGGTATGAATAATGGCAAATGAATAAAGACTTAAAAATTAAAGTGCATAAAAGTAAATGGCTTGAAATTAAATGTTAGTTGTTAGTTACTTAGAAGTTAGTATTACTTTTGCTTTTGTTTTGTTTAAGTCATTATTTGGAGAACACTCAACCCACTATTCACAAGCATGGATCCTTGAACCAAGACATCTTCCAAAGGAAGGGAAAAATGCCAAGTTTTCACACAATACCATGAAAGAGGGGAGACTTACAATCTCACTTTCTAGAATGCTATCCCTTTTGTGATAATAATTTAGTGATATGTTAAGCAATCGTAATTGGACTTATGTAGAAGTCACAACTATTTGAGGTCGGGCAATAGAAATTTTAATGTTAATGCATGTTGGAGATATGATATTATGAACCATACTCCTAAAATATACCACACTTAAAAGAATATGTAAAAGGGGTGGACCTAATCTCATCCACACTTATGTTGATTTTGCAATCAACTAGCCTTAGGATATAGAGACATCATAGGTCCATGAAATGAATGAGAAGAGAATGGGATTAAGATGAAGAGGGAGTGGAAATGGAATCAACACAAATTGGTCAAAGGAGGACTTTTATCAATATAAAATCATTCATTTATTTTGGGAGATGAAATGTACATTTCATCAATCCCCTAAATCCAATGATTTTAACACAACAAAGTCAAATCAACCTTGACCAAGGCCCAACAACACAAGTCAGACTCAACAAGTCAATATCAAAAGCTCAACACAATTTATTTTGCAATTAAACAATTAAAATCAATTAAATAATGCATCAAATTAAATTATGGTTGATCACAATCCTAAAACCTCATCAAAACACCAAATAAATGGCCATGCGATTTATCATAGGTTAAACAAGGTCAAAGGACATTGGAGAAAAAAATTCATTAACTTTGGAAACTTAAAACTATTTTTAAATAATTAAAAATATTCACAAAAACAATTAAATCATGAAAAATATTAATAATGATCCAAAAAATAATTTTCATTCAGAAAATGAAAGAGGAATTTATTTAAATTTTTTTGGTGAAACTCTCATATTTTTTGGATCAATATTAAAATTAATATGAATTAATGAAAATAAACAAAATAAAATGAAAATCAAAAAATAGGAAAAAACATGGAGCACTTGATCTCCCTCATTAATTGAGGTGGCAGATCAAGTGGTCCTCAGCGCGCATTCTATGATGGATACGAGTCAAAGCTCTGCAGGAATGATATTCAAAACCAATGCACGAGATTAAAACACTTCCAAAGGATCATGTGGTTCAGATGAGCGCCAGCACACCACCGGAGCCAAAGCTCCGGTCTCCTTCTCTAGTGAGCCTCACCGGACTGGTTCACTCACAACCATCACAAAAATTAAAAAGAAGGACATGAGTTTAAAGTAAAAATGCTCAGGAGCTCGAATATGGCCTCAATTTCATCTAACCCCAAGTATATTGAAAGATACAGGGAGTTGAAATTTGAGGAACATGATCTGAGTTGCTTCGATTTGACCTCAAAGCAACTCAATCTTGTTGCCTACATCGGTAGGACTTCAGAAAACCAAATATCAAGGAGAATCGTGAAGAATTGAGTGAGAATCATAGAGATGAAAATTTCTGGAAAATACCTTCAATGCAAGTTTATATACACTTGATCTTGCTTCCAATTGCTCTTGATCTTACTCAGGACACTTGATGGAATGGAAATGAATCAACAAAAGGTATAAGACTCTTGGAGATTTAAATCTCAAAACAATGGAGATTCAAACTTAATTTCCAATGGAAATTCTTAAGGTTATCCTTTGAATGAAAGGGTTTTGGAGATTGGGATTCAAAGATGGCGCGCAGGGTCTTCAATTCAGGGTGCAAGGGCCTCTATTTATAGCCATATGATTGCTAAATGCACACTTGAAATCAAAGTTCCAAAAAAATCAACGTACATTTCATGGATGCATGGGTGTATGATATGCCCATGTAATCATCTCTTCAGGTCCAAAAATGAGTACAAACATTGCTGAAGTCGCATTGGTAAGTGTAGCGGGAAATTCATGATCATTAAGCTATTGATAAGCTAAAGATCACTTAACAAGAGTCTCCACCGCGCTTTTATTGTTTCCAAGGGAAAAGGGAAAAAGTACGAACAAAACCCAATTAGTAAGAAGTTTTCAAATAAAAACTAATAAAAATCAGAGATCACGGGTAAGGGGGTTGGTTACACAGAGGGTAGGTGTTAGCATCCAAAGTGTCCTAGGTACTCCTAGGGAGTCCTTTTTGTATGCATATGTATTTTGTACAAAGTGATGTTCACAAACAAATAGAATGGGGGGATGAGAAAAGAATTTATTAATTATATTTTTGGGTTTGACAAGACCTTCGGTCTTGTGCCTATGTACCAACATGAAAATGAGGGATCAAAACCTCGTAGTTCGTGCTAGAAATTTTAAAGTGAGTATGTTGGTTTTAATAAAAATTAAACTTGAAAGGCACAAAGGCATAAAATGGTTTGAATGAATTAGTTCTTTTTGGCTTTTTGAAAGTTTAAGTCAAGTATAGTTAAGTTTATTTATAAGTTTGATTTAAGAAAATGAGTTTGAAAATGCAATGACATAAGGTCAAAGTTTCTACCTCTTGCAAAGGTGGTCAAAGTTTAGAACAAAAATAGTTCACACAAAGATGATTTTGAAAATGGAGGGAGATATTTTGAAATTAAATAAATGGGGAGAAGATGAAGAGACTACCCTATACACAAAAATTTAAAAGTTTAAAGTTGAAAAGATCTGACCAAATGGGAGCAATCCAATAGACGAGTATGTCAATAGAAACCCAGAATTCCCTTGGACTTTTTGAATCAAGAAACACACAAATGCACAATTATATCAATCTTGAAGAGCAAAGGCATCAAATAAAGATGGCCTCATCCAAGCTTATCCACTTCAATGATCTTCTCTAAAATAACCCATGTAGCAGATGAACTCCACAAGTCACAGGTTCAACATAACAGCTTATCAATGATCAATGTTGCAGATGAATATGGAGAGATCTAGAATGATGTATCAGATGAATTCAAACTTGCAAGCTCTTGGTTCTTTAACAAATTGGCATTGGCCAAGTCCATTAGCAAATGAATGTTGCCTAAGTTCTAAGTCCAATTGGGGAGATCAAATCAACAGTCCACTCAAAGTCTTTTAGGGTTTTTGATATTATTATGTGCATTAATGGTCAAAGACCAATCAAACAAACAAAGCAACAAAGTATATCACACAATATGGTCCAAGTGGACAAAGTGAAAATTGCATAAACATAAAAGTAGATTGCATTAAAAATTAAAGGTTGAAAGTAAAAGTTAATGGTTAGTAAGTTAATAGTTAGTTTTGTTTTGCTTTTTAATTTCAAGACATTCTTTGGAGAACACTCAACCCAATCGCCACAAGCATGGATCCTTGAACCAAAACATCTTCCAAAGGAAGGAAAGAAGGCGAAGTTTCTACACAATACCATGGAAGAGGGGAGACTTACAATCTCACTAACTAGAATGCTTATGCCTTTTATGTCACAAATTTAGCGCTATGCTAAGCAATCGTAATTGGACTTATGTAGAAGTCACAACTATTTGAGGTCGGGAAATAAATTTTTGGTGTTAATGCATGTTGGAGACATAGTATTAAGAACTATGCTCATTAAACATACCACACACAAAAAATATGCAAAGGTATGGCCTAATCCCATCCATACTCATGTTAATCTTTCAATCAACTAGTATTAGGATCTTGAGATGTCATTGGCCAATTGAAAATGAATGGATGAAGAAGGGGAATTAGATGAAGAGGGAAAGGGATGAATGAGATCACAAATTGGTCAAAGGAGGACTTTTACCAAATTAATATTATTCATTCATTTTGGGAGATGTAATGTACATTCCATCAGTCCCCTAAATCCAATAATATTAACTTGACAAAGTCAAATCAACCTTGACCAAGGCCCAACAACAGATGAGGAACTCAAATAAGTTAATCTAAATGGTCAACACAATTAAAATGACATTTATTCAATTAAAAATATTAAAATAATGCATTAAATTCAAATATGTTTTGTCCAAATCCTAAAATCACATCAAAACACCAAATAAATGGCCATGTGATTTATCATAGGTCAAACAAGGTCAAAGGACCTTGGATAAAAAAATTCATAATTTTTGGACACTTAAAAATATTTTTAAACAATTAAAAACAAATGAAAAATCATTCATGAAAAATATTAATAATGACCCAAAAAATAATTTTAATTCAGAATATGAAAGAGAAAAATATTTGAAATTTTTTGGTGAAAGTCCCATATTTTTTGGGTCAATATTAACATTATTATGAATTATTGAATAAAATGGAAATAAATTAAAATTCAAAAAATGCTAAAATACGTGGACCATCAGATCTCCCTCATTAAATAAGGTGGCAAATCTGATGATCCACAGCGCGCGTTCCACCAACACGTGAGTTAATTGCGTTGCAAACATGTTAATCAAAAGGAATGTCTGAGATTATAACATGAGAAATGGATCACACGGTTTAGACCAAAGATAACTCATCACCGGAGCCAGAGCTCCGGTTGTCTTCTCCGGCGAGCTTCGCCGGATTGGTCATCATGAACCATCACCAAAATTTCAAACAGGGACATGATTTTAAAGAGAAAGCATCACTGAGCATGAATATCACCTCCATTTCTTCCAATTCCAACTATATTGAGAGATATGTGGAATTGAAAAATGAGGTTCATGATTTGAGTTGCTTCGATTTGGTCTCAAAGCAACTCAAACACCTTGCCTTCATTGGTAGGACTTCAGCCAACACAATAATCAATAGAATTGAGCAAGAAACAAGGAGAACCGAAGAGATCAAATTTTCTGCAAATTACCTTCAATGGAGGTCTTAGCTTGCTAGATCTTGATCTGAATCGTGTTTTGCTTCACTTCAATTGCTTGCAGAAGAGGAATGGAAAGACTTAGAATCAATGGAGATTCAAGCTCAAATTCAACTGAATTTTTCAGGTTTATCCTCTTAGTATGAAGGGTTTTCTGTGGGGATTCAAAGCTGGTGCAATGTGTGTGTGATTTCTGAGCATGAGGGCTTCAATTTATAGAGAATTCAAATTATATTTGCACACTCTTTCAACTTTCCAAATTAGGGTTTAATGATGCAAGAATGGTGCATGGGCGTGCATATGCCCATGAAATGATTGCTTGAAATTCCAAAATGAAGTTCAGATGCATTGGAGGTGGATTGGATTGCAAGGCAATTGCGCATTGTCATTTGAAGTTTGATCAATGCCACATGATACCATCCTGTTTAAGCCATGCACAACCTATGCATTTCTCATCCAAAATGCATGAATTTTAGCTCTTTGGAAAGGTGAGATCAAGAGTAACAAGTTTTATGTTGAACACTTTTTCATTTGGAGCTTGGAACTTGGAGATATTTGAGGTGGAAGTTTGGAAAAATTTGACATATTGAAAATTTTCTAAGTGTCAAGCCATATGTCTCAATATTCCACCTTGCTTAAATTTTAATAGGAGCTTCAAATGAGAAAAGTGTCTTCATCAAAGTTGTAGCTCTACCAAAGACCTTAAAAAAAGTCACCAATTTAATGTCATTTGAATTTGAAATGATAAAGTTATTCATTTTTGAAGTTTGGCAAAATCACTTGATCAATGGTATAGGTCAAAAGTGACCTATAATGTAGCCTGATATCACATGTTCAAACAAATTGAATTAGCTCTCACTCCAAACATCAAAGTTGAATTAGATACATTTAATTTGATTATTAAACTTGGAAATATTTCATCTTATAAAAATTGAGCAAGTTATGGCCTTGGGAAGTTGACTTTCAAATTAGGGTTTAGACAAAATGACCTATAATGTTTCACCATATAAAATCATTTTCTACGAAAAACTAGCTCTAGGTCTCAACATGAAAGTTGTTTATAAATGTCATTTAGAGTAACTTTTCTCTTGGAATCATTTTCATATGGTGAAAATTGTAGGAGATAGGGTCTAGGGAGACCCAGTTTTGATTAGATGAATTCATCTAGCCAACCACCATCAACCAACTTGCTAATTTCCAAATCTCTTGACTTTCTTGGCTCATGGTAGATCATATATGCATAAGATGATTAAATTTGAAGTGTCCCTTGAGAAATTTGATCAATTGGTGAAATAGCTTGTTGGAGAAGTTACTCAAGATACCCAGTCAAACTAGGGTTTCCAAGGCAAATCACCCTTAAACTCTTGAAGCAAACTTGATCAATAAGACATGTAAAAACGATTGGGACTCATATATGATGTTTATAACCATTCTTGAATAAATTCTTGGTTGTTCTCTTTGTTCATGAGGGTCTTAAACCCTAGATGTGATCAATGAATCAATGAGATCATGCCCCTTCCTATAAAAGGGTTATATAGACATATTTTTGGTATTTTGGTTAGTAAAATGATAATATACAAGTATGATATAATCAAAAAGTTCTTGGTGATCTCTCCCAAAACAAACCCAATGAAGAGGGGTAAGGAGGATGCCAAGGTATGATTCCAATGCTAATGCTTATGATGAAATGCATGAGGGATCTTAGGGTCAAAATTGGGGAATTACAGCTACCCCTATTTAAGGACATTCTAACTGAGGAGGTGAAGGTTAAAATCTTTGGCTCGACTCAGTAGAATAGGCTTCAATAACAACATAGAGAAACAAATTTTTGTCCCTAAGAGACCTCATGATGCATATGATATGAATGCAAAAATTAATGCTTTATGGGGAAATGTTGCCACAAAGGAAAAGAAATCAGAGAGACCGAAAGTCTGCAGGAGTATAATGCATTCCATAAGGAAAACTCGCTGGGGAGACAGAGACTCTGGGGGGTAAAAAGGAGTTATGCATAGGCCAGGCTACGATTTAAAATTGTTGGGGGACTCGAGGAAATCCATAAAATGGAAAGACTCAGTCAGGGAAACAAAACAGCTTCTGCAGGGGATACGAATAAGTCAGGATAAAACTGAAGTACTCGACTCGTGCAGGGGAACAACGATTTCACTAAGGAAATATGCACTCAACTCAACTGGGGAGAAAATAAAATTTCGACATAGGAGGAGCAGAAATTTATTACCTACTACCTGTTACTGGGTAAGGAGATAATAAAGATCTGTCAGGGAGAACATCCGTCATCGGTTAGGATGAGCATATCAAGGATGACTCGCTTTGGACCGCTAGGAGGAAGTATTCGTTACCGGTTACTTGGTAAGAATAGACTTGCTAGGGAAAACTGTAGGAAATAGGATTTACAACTACCAGTTACTGGGCAGAAGACCAAAAGGTGAGAGTATCCGTCATCGGTTAGGATGAACATATCAAGGATTCACTCTGCGAGGGGACAAAGTAGGATTTACAACTACCGGTTACAGGGTAGAAGACCAATCAAAGAGAAAATCCGTCACCGGTTAAAGTGAACATATCAAGGATAGACTCTGAAAGGGGAGAAAAGTAGGGATTACATCTATCGGTTACTGGATAGAATACCAAAGAAGAGAAAATCCGTCACCGGTTAAAGTGAACATATCAAGGGTACACTCCGCTAAAGGGGAACAATGGGATTTACAAATACCGGTTACTGGGTAGAAGACCATAAGGAGAAAGAAACCTGTCACAAGTTAAGATGAACATATCAAGGATTAACTCTCTGAGGAACAAAAATAGGGATTACAACTACCTTTTTACTGGGTAGAATACCAAAAATGAGAATATCCGTCACCGGTTGAAGTGAACATATCAAGGATAAACTCCTGCGGCGGAATGAAAGATATTTGTCATTGGTTAGGATGAACATATCGAGGATATACTTCCAGGGGACTCCACTGGGGAGAAAAAGGGGTACTTTTGTCGGGTATTTGGCAAGAAGTAACAAACTGCAAACTAGGAAGAATATTACAAGTTACTGGGTAATATACTCTTAGGGGACCAAAAATATCTATCTAGGTAAGAGCTAGAAAGAAAATGGTCAATCAAGACTCAACCTAATGAGGACATAACTCAAGGGGAGTAATTCCATCCAGAAAATTTTGCTAGAGAGGAAACTGAAATAAAAATCATCCACGAGGAAACAAACTCGGTGTGGAAACAGAGAAAGGTTAAAGTCTTTTCTGCTTGGGGGCTGACACTCTACAATTGAAAGAGGACAGACACCAGATTTGGTATGGGGATAAAGTACCGTCATAACAGAGAATGAAAATCTCAAACCAAATATGAAGATGCAGGATATGCAAATCATGAATTTATATGAATGTATATGCGTATATATATATATATATATATATATATATATATATATATATATATATATATATATATATATATATATATATATATATATATGGTGATTATGCTGACAAAACGATCACGAAGGATACAAAGGTGTCGCAAAGAAATTGAACCACCAATACAATCCTCGGTCAATCCACAAAAATCATGGAGATAAACTGCTGAAGAACAGAGAGATCAACATCCCTAAGGTTCAACTCTGGCTGGAGAAGGAGATCTGCTGAGGATAAATCATCCAAACTGTAGGGAATTTTAGGTCAACACCATAAAAATGGGAGACAACCCTACTGGGGAAAGATCAAACATCTTTGATGACCATCTATCTGCCGAGGAAACACGGACTCCGCTGGGAAGGCCGAAACTCTGATGGGGACAAGGACACGCCGCAACCAACTCAACTTGGGATAAAGAAAGAAACTCCACTGGGAATCAAACATCCCGCCAAGGGTCTGAATAAACACAAACGTCTAGGGATACTTGAAGAGTTGACTGCTTGGGGAACCTCAGATGCTTCGCATTTAAGAATTTGCTTTTCATTGAAATGTTGTTGATATTATTGTTACTTGCTTTGGAAAAGTTCTTGCTTATATATTTTAAAAAAAAGTTTGATTTTGATTTAAAATATTTTAATTTCAAAATGATCATAATAAAATTATAAACTATTGGCTGAAGTAAATAAGAGTAGAAACAATTGGATAAAAGTTCAACTTTATTTGATAGGATGGTAGTTTGTAAATGACAAGACTCCATAGATTTTTACAAAGTTGAAAATGTTAATTTACATGGAAAAGGGTTACATTGAATACAAATGATCCTTAATCCTTCTACCAACTCTCGAAATCCACTGTGCTCTTGACCGCTGTTGGGGATGAACCGATGTCAACCCTTGTGCTCAAACAAGTCTTCGAAAATCAATGAAGATCAGCAAAATGTAGTTACTTTCCATAATCCCTAATTTTTGCATAAGTTTCCCCAAGGTGGGGTACTCAACTTATCGAGAAATTATTTCTGTTTTTTTATGTCTCTAATTTTAGCCTGGATCGCCCTTTCGGGTTTTCAATCCACCGAGACGCTCATTTTTGCCTAAGCCGCCCTTTCGGGTTTTCAACTTAGCGAGTTGTTCTTTTCTTTTTAGGCAAAGTATTTCTTGACTGCATCTGCGTTCATAGGACGAGTGAACTCTTCACCATCCGTAGTTGTAAGAATCAATGCACCGCCTAAAAAGGCTCTCTTAACAACATATGGGCCTTCACAATTGGGAGTCCATTTTCCTCTAGAATCTGGCTTGAACAATAAAATCTTCTTGAGCACAAGGTCACCTTCTCTGAACACACGAGGTTTGACCTTCTTATCAAAATCTTTCTTCATTCTCTGCTGATATAACTGACCATGACACATGGCAGTTAATCTCTTCTCTTCAATCAAATTCAATTGGTCAAACCTGGTCTGACACCATTCTGCTTTAGTCAACTTGGCTTCCATGAGCACACGCAACGAAGGAATCTCAACCTCTACGGGGAGCACTACTTCCATACCATACACGGGAGAGAAAGGGGTTGCCCCTGTTGAAGTGCGGACAGATGTACGATACCCATGCAAAGCAAACGGGAGAATCTCATGCCAATCCTTATACGTGACAACAATCTTCTGGATAATCTTCTTGATGTTCTTATTCGCAGCTTCAACAAACCCATTCATCTTGGGTCTATAGGGAGAAGAATTATGATGTGCAATCTTGAAGTCTTTGCAAAGAGCTTCCACCATATTGTTATTCAAGTTCGATCCATTATCAGTAATGATCTTACTTGGCACACCATAACGGCATATGATCTGATTCTTGATAAACCTTACAACAACTTGCTTGGTTACATTTGCATATGATGTCGCTTCAACCCATTTTGTGAAGTAGTCAATTGCCACTAGAATGAAACGACGTCCATTCGAACCTTTGAGATCAATCATCCCAATCATATCAATTCCCCACATGGAGAAAGGCCATGGGGAAGAGATAACATTCAATAATGTCAGAGGAACATGAATCTTATCAGCATAAATTTGACACTTGTGGCACTTCTTCACAAACTTGCAACAGTCAGATTCCATTGTCAGCCAATAGTAACCTGCTCGCAACATCTTCTTCGCCATTGCATGTCCATTGGAATGAGTAGCAAAGGAACCTTCATGCACTTCGGTCATCAACAAGTCTGCTTCGTGTCTATCCACGCATCTGAGCAAAACCATGTCGAAGTTTCTCTTGTACAATACATCACCATTCAAGTAGAAATTACCGGTTAATCTTCTCAAAGTCTTCTTATCTTTCAAAGATGCCCCAGGCGGGTAAATCTGACTTTAGAGGAAACACTTGATGTCGTAATACCACGGCTTCTCATCTTTGATCTCTTCAACAACAAACACATGAGCTGGCCTATCAAGACGCGTCACAGATAAGTTGGGAACTTCATTCCAATACTTCACTACAATCATTGATGCCAACGTTGCAAGAGCGTCTGCCATCCGGTTTTCATCTCGAGGGATATGATGAAACTCAACCTTTGTAAAGAAAGTTGAAATCCTCCTCGCATAATCTCTATATGGTATTAAATTGGGTTGATTTGTCTCCCATTCTCCTTTAATTTGGTTCACTACCAAAGTTGAATCACCGAAGACATCCAAATATTTGATTCTGAGATTCATGGCCTCTTCAAGCCCCATAACGCAAGCTTCATATTTTTCCATGTTGTTTGTGTAAGACCCCAATTTTGTCCCTAAGATCCCTCATGGCATCATATCATATCATTGCACTGCCTCAAGGATCATTGGACACCTTGCTTCTTTCCCTGTGGGTGGGTTATCCTGTTTTGAGTGGTTCTTGATCACCAAGCATTCCTTGCATTTGTATGTCATTGCTTTTCTTTTAATCTCTAACCAAAAATGTACAAAAAATATGTCATTAACCCTTGTTACTTGCAGCTGAAGCATTTGCAGGTCAAGCAATGAAAAGCATTCATTGAGCAATAGATGGTGGTTATTCTTGAGATTTGGACCCCATGATCATTATCAAGAGTTCATATGAGCTATGATGTCATTTTGAAGCAAAATCCCAAGTGGTAGAGGCTTAAATTTCATCAGGACATTGCCAGGTCATCTGAAGACCCAGAAAGTCAACTGCAAAGTCAACTGTGGATTTGGAGGTGGGAAGTGATTAGAGATACTTCATTCATATTCAAATAAGTCTCATTTGACATTTCAAACACTCATATTGAAGAATTTGAGGTCCAGTCAAAAATTTCCCAAAATGGAAAGTGACCCATAATTTGAACTTTCCAAAAATGGAAGGGTTTTGGACCAAATTCAACTCAATTTTACATCATCAAGAAAGCTTCAAATGAAATTTTGTTGAACATGAAAGTTGTAGATCTTTCTCTCCCATTTCCAAAATGTCCAAGATCATGAGCATATGATGTGTGGTTGAGGAGATATGATCCAATCATGGCAAAGTGTGCTTGAAACTTCAAATGGGCATAACTTTTGAACCAAGGCTCCAATTTTGATGGTTCTTTTTGCATTTTGTTCATCATGACATGCACTTTCCAAATATCTCATTACATGGCATGAATTCCCTTGCATGGTCATGTGCTCACTCATGAAGATTTTTGAAGGAAATTTCATAAAATCATTTTGGATGATTATATGCATGAAAAACCAATCCTAAAGTGTGCATGGGCCTTGTTTGAGTGGTTTTGGATCAGAGTTGAGCACTGTTCACGTGGCTACCTCATGCATGGGGGTGAAATACCATTTTGTACAAACACTTCATAAGTTGTTAATCTTGATTAGCTTTGGCTTAAACAGGTTTTCAGAATGATTAGCAAGTGATATATAAGGATAATCATAACTGCATTTGCCATTAACATCGATTTTCAGATCTGAATCTTGAATTTGAACAAATTTTTCTCTCAAAATATTTTCCAAATTCTTCACACAAAAGCCATTTCTATTGATGGATTCATGATTAGGAAGTGTTCTTGAAGAAAATTGGACGTGGAATTGGAAGAAATCGTACCAGTTTGGACCATACTCGAAGCTTGAAGGTTCAATGGAGTTTGCAAATTGAGCTAAATTCGTGTGTGCTGGAGCATTCAATTCATCATCAATCACTTCAACAAGCATTGTAGAAGAGATTAGAGCCATTGCTGAGCTTGTAGCACACGATTCCATCTTACTGTTCTTCAAGAGGTCAGGATTCGATCTCAATAATTCATGAATTCGTTATGATGTTTGTGTAGATCTTGTTCTCCTGATGAATCTGATGAAAGAATCGTGTGATTTGGTGTTGTTTTGAGCTAGTTATGCATGATTGAAAGTTTGATGTTCAATTTTATTTCCTTCGATCTGAACTTGTTATGATGTTTTTGCATGATTTGGTTATGGATCTTTGATGTGCATGGAATGATGATTCGAATGGTGTAATTATTTGTGATTTCTGGACGTGTTTTGGATTTTCTGGAAATCTGCATTTGAAGTTCATCTTCATCTTCATGAGGAAGATGAAGATCATCACATTTCCAGGTTTAGCTACGAAATATGCATGTCCTGCTACGAATTAGCTACGAATTCTGGGGATCATTTGCCAGGCTTAGGGTTAGACCAAAACGGTGTCGTTTTGGTGGCACGCGCGTTATTTGAAATTGGACCGGGTTCGAGTCCGTGCGAAGGAACTTTTCAAATTGCCTTCCATTTTCACATTTTCCCTCTTTATTTCATGCCATATTCATGTTTTGATTTCATTTTTTTTCCAAACTTCATAAAATCATAACAAATTGAAAACTCATCCAATTTCATCCCAATATTTTGCAAAATGTTCCTCATTCTGTCTAGTTTTTTATGATCATAAATTTGCAAATTGTGCTTGGCTGGATTTTAATTGGTGCTAGGTTATGTGATCATATGTCTAATTGTGACCTTGCCTTGCTTATCTCTTTGTGAAATGCTTGTTTTTGATCCAATGAATGTGAAATTTTGCATGATGAATCTAGACACATTGCTGGACATTTTGGTTTTGGTTTGACATTTTTCCCATGCTCCAATGCTGTTTTATGCTTGTGCTAACTTGGTGTGACAATTTGTGTCACACCTTTGATTGTCCAACTTGTACCATTTAATTTCCATGCCAAATGATCTATGATTCTTCTGATTTTTTGTATGTTGATCATGTTAGATGTATTGAATGTGCATGATTTTTTCCAGATTTATTTGAATCATTTCTGTTTTGATTTGAATTTCTCATTCATGATGATCACATATGAGCTTTGAAATTGCCTTCAACTTCACTTGATCATGAAATTCTTTTGGTGATTGATTTTGATGTGAGCCTTTTTAGGATATGTCAATATGTGTTTGAAGTTACTTTATGTTGAATTTCAGCCCCTGTTTTGGATTTTTTCTTCATCTTTGACCCTAGGCTTTGACCTAGTGGTTTGTTACTTACTTGTGAGCTTTGATTTCAGGTTTAAGCATCCAAGTTCCCTAGTTGATGATGCTTCATCATGTGAATATTAATGTTTGCTTTTGGTTGCTAACATTGTGTGTTTTGTAGGTTGATGCTAACTCACTTGAGTTTGCCTTATGGCTTACACACTTTTGTACATTGGGATTGTCTGTTGCTTATTGACTGTTGTCTATTTGTCTGAGCATTGTACTGATTTGTTTAGTGTTTCCACAGGTACTTAAGTTGCTTTAAGTTCATTTGAACTTTGCTTTGCTTGGTTGCTTAACCACTTAGGTATGATCCCTAATCTTCATGTAGTCTGGAAGACCTACTGTTATTGGTAGGCACCTGTCTGAAGCCCTCCTTAAGAGGCAATGTTTGTGCTTGTTTAATTTTGTGCCAAGCAGGTAAAGTCCTCTTAAGAGGCAATTGGCAGATAAAAGAAATGTGTAATCCATCTCCTTCTACTCAGTGTGTCATTCACTTTGCTCACACCATGTGTTGATGCATTGTGAATAAGAACCCAAGATCTTATAGAGTCAATCATTTGTGGAGAAGAGTTCCTACTTTCTAAACTCCCACACTTTCCATTGATCAAAGCTCTCCCTGACCAGGGATAAGAGCTATGAGGCACACCCCTCATCTCCATTTCATCTGCTTCACCCTAACTCTCAATGTTAGGGTTAAGAGCTCAAAACGACCCATTCCAGTTGGCTGTAAAGCTTAACCTTGCTTGAGCCTAATTGATTGTATATAGTGTGTGCTAATTGACTTGTTTGTTTGCTTACTTGATTCACTTGTGCATATGTGCTTGAGTGTGCCTTTGTGCATGTATCATAATTACTTGTATATCATTTCATAAACATTGTTCATCACTTTGTAACATTTTGTTTTGTCCATGGAGGAGGCAAGCATAAGTCCATTGATTGGCATTTGTTTCCTATGATATGGTAGGAGACTAGTATAAGTCCATAGATTGGCATCTGGTATCCTTGTTTTCTTTAATTTGTGAGACTAGTATAAGTCCATTGATTGGCATCTGGTATCCATGTTTCATTTTGTTTTTAGGAGACTAGTATAAGTCCATTGATTGGCATCTGGTATCCATGTTTCATTTTGTTTTTAGGAGACTAGTATAAGTCCATTGATTGGCATCTGGTATCCATGTTTCATTTTGTTTT
This sequence comes from Lathyrus oleraceus, assembly GCF_024323335.1. NCBI lineage: Eukaryota > Viridiplantae > Streptophyta > Magnoliopsida > Fabales > Fabaceae > Lathyrus > Lathyrus oleraceus. The sequence continues at coordinate 64,331,148 of NC_066580.1, read as the reverse complement.
TAGGAGACTAGTATAAGTCCATTGATTGGCATCTGGTATCCATGTTTCATTTTGTTTTTAGGAGATTGGAATAAGTCCATTGATTGGCATCCAGTATCCATTTTGTTTTGTGAGACTAGTATAAGTCCATTGATTGGCATCTGGTATCCATTTTGTTTATAGGAGATTGGAATAAGTCCATTGATTGGCATCCGGTATCCGTTTTGTTTTGTGAGATTGGAATAAGTCCATTGATTGGCATCCGGTATCCATTTACTTTGTTCATCTGTTATTTGCTTGTTGCCTTTTCCAAAGGAATCACTTGAATCATCTACATATGATCTCAAGAGGTGAACATCTGAGAAGTTTTACTTCCTCACCCTCCCACTTTTTGTTTCTTTAAACCTCCATTTGCATGTTAACCCAAAACCTAAAACTATTGTGCAAACATTTTCATCTGTTTTTCAAACTAGAAACCTAGGCCTTAAGCCTCTGATTTTCAAACTCCATTTTCACAATACTTCTTCTAAATTGAATTCTAATCATACTTTGACTTCATTTTTTTGTGAACACTCCAAACTGGTTAATTTCACTCACTCAATTGCTTTTGTGGCCCAAGTCCACTTCTTAATCAAGTTTTCATACATTAGCCATAGGTTTCGATTATCTTAGTGGTTGATGTTAATCTCGCCTTTTGTCCTTAGTGATCGAACTGTAAGACTTCCATACTGAAAACAGGGTTAACCCCTCTAGTATGTCGAAGCTATTCTCACATGGTGGACTTGTTGTTGATATAGGTTGGGTTTTCTCCCGTGGATAATGAAAGACCTTAGGGCTTTTGTTTAAAATCAATCAATTCACCTTTTTGAAATCTTTTAGCTGAACTACAGCGTTTTGATCCTTACCTTCCATGGAAAGGTACGTAGGCAACGGGTTCATCTGTTCAAACACAAAAACAATAAAAATTGTATATTCTTTCTGTCATCCCTTCAATCCATGTTTGCACAATAAATATTTCATAAACAAATAACATTTCATACAACAAGTTGTGAAAAGGGCTCCCTAGGAGTACCTAGGACGTTTTGGGTGCCTAACACCTTCCCATTGCGTAATTAACCCCTTACCCAGATCTCTGATCTTTTCATTAGTTTTCTATGTGTAAAACTTCTTAGGCTTTTGTTCCATTCCTTTGGATAAATAAAAGTGCGGTGGCGACTCTACCTTTGTATGCTTTGCTCTTGATTTAATCAATAAACTATAAAGTGACGAATACACCGCTACAGAAAAGTGGCGACTCTGCTGGGGATACAAAAGTTCCTTGGTGGTTTTGCCTACTTTTCACCCTTGTTGTATGATATTGTTTATCTGTTATATGACATATTTTTGTACAATTTGGGATTACTGTATTGCTTGTAATGATTGATTTGCTTGATATACAATTGCTTGTTCGCTTGGTGATCTCTGTGAGATAAGTTCTATACCCGAACTCGAGTGCACCTTAGGATAGGAGAATGGCATAGTCTCGTCGACTTGTGTGGAGTATTCCTTAGCAAGTTGACTTGCGAGTCCATTCACTTGGTGGAGGTCATGTTGGATTAATAATGTCACACAAGTTATTTGTGGTTAGGCATTATTCTTTTAACATGTGCCTTAGAAGCCAAGGACCTTAGTTTACCAAGCCCATCTTGGCCTATTTTTAGGACGTAGTGTGGAAGTCGTTCAGATGTAAGATCTGATGCGATTGTTACGTGATACTACACTCATAAGAGTCTCTCTTGAGAATATTTTTGGAATACGAGTATTCGTTCCTCCGATAATATTCGAAAGATGGGATGATGACTATGGGAACCTCTGGTAGAACATGTTCGGCAGGTTTAAACCCCTAGTACACTCCCTTTGGGTGGTTCTTAACCGAGACTCCATGCTCGTGACTCTCAACAAACCCGTGATTCATGATTGAGTCGTTCAGACATCCTTAATATCAATGGAACTTGGGTGTCGATAAGGTAAAAACCATAATCCACCAAAATGGATGATTGATATTAAGGATGATTGAGCCGGTTCATGTATCGTTAATATCAATGGAACTTGGGTGTCGATAAGGTGAAAACCATAATCCACCAAAATGGATGATTGATATTAAGGATGCTATGAGCTTTCCCATGACCTTTGTCTGGTGTGATTTGCTTGATCCTTGAGTGTGATTGTTGCATTCATACATTCATGCATTCATCTGCATTCATGTCATCAGAAAAATCAAAAAAAATTCAAGGAACTTAAAAGGGTTTATTTGCAAAATTTTCAGACATGGAAAGACCAAAAAGGCATACAAAGAAGTACAACTTTCGACAGCGCGATCTGAAAGGGTTAAGGAATCTGACATCTTATGTATTAGATCCCTTGGGTTTCAAAGCTCGCTATGGGAAGCTTCTGCCTCTGTTGACTACTCAGGTTGATGAAGGGTTGATGAGTACTTTGGCGCAGTTCTATGATCCTCTGTATCACTGCTTCTCTTTTCCGGACTTTCAGTTGTTGCCTACGCTTGAGGAGTATGCTCATCTTGTGGGTATTCCTATTCTGGATCAGGTGTCGTTCAGTGGCTTAGAGAGTATTCCGACTTCTCGAGAGATCGCAGACTTGTTGCACATAGATGAATCCCTGATTGAAGCGCATATGACCACTAAAGGTGGAATTCAGGGTCTTCCTTCTGATTTCCTCATCGCTCAAGCTACCGTTTATGGGAAGGCCATGAGTGAGGATGCCTTTGAGGCCATATTCGTACTACTCATCTATGGTTTGGTATTGTTCCCCAACATCGACAAATTTGTGGATGTGAACGCTAATAGGATCTTTTCTGTTCTTAATCTCGTTCCTACTCTGTTGGGTGATACCTATTTCTCTTTGCACCTGAGGAATGCAAAGGGTGGAGGAGCTATTGTGTGCTGTTTGCCTCTGTTGTATAAGTGGTTTATTTCTCACTTATCGCAGACGGTCGCTTTCAAGGAGAACATGGGATGTCTACGGTGGTCTACGAGACTTATGCTCTCACTAATAACGATATCTCTTGGTATGATCGCGTGTATGATACAGTTCAGATCATTGATTGTTGTGGTGAATTCCCTAATGTGCCTCTTCTTGGTACATGTGGTGGGATCAGCTACAACCCTATCTTAGCACGTCGTCAGCTTGGGTTCCCCCTAAAGGATAAACCTCATAACATTCTGTTAGAAGGTGTGTTCTTTCAGGAGGGTAAAGATCCCCAAGGCCTGAAAGCCAGGATGGTCCGCGCTTGGCGCAAGATTCACAAGAAGGGTAGAAGTGAGTTGGGTCCGAAGAATTGCATAGCTTTGGAGCCGTATACTTCTTGGGTCAGACAGAGAGCTTCAGAGTATCTCATGCCTTATGATTATCCGAGACCTACACCTTTGGTTGTGTCTGGGCCTTCAACCCTCCCTAACCAAGGCGTAGAGGAGTTGAGAGACGAAGAACTTTCACGTTCCTGGATCCGTGAAAGAGAAGAGTTGCTCCAACAGCTGAAGGAGAAAGACACTCTGATTGAATTCCTCGAGCATCAGGTGATAGATGATCCGAATGATACCTGGACTTCTCTGCTTCCTCAGTCTTCCAAATTCTGGAAGAGAAAGTATGATCGACTTGCTAAGGAGAAAGCGGATATGGAAGCAGCATATGAGAGAGAGATCAAGAGGCTTTGTGCATCTCGTCTTCCGGCACCTCGAGCTTCTAGGGATCCATAGGATGTTTATTTTCCTTTTCCCTTGTAATAATCAACAATGTTGTACTTCTTTGTCTCAAATATATTTGATGAGATATTTTCCATATGTAATTAAATACTTTAAATTTCAAAATTTGCAAATGATACCCTAAAAGTTCCTTGAAATAAAAACAAAGCATATGCACGAGCATTGCATGCATCATTTTGCATAAGCAGGTGTTGTTCTGGTCTTCTTGTCGGTGGCCTAACTCTGTGCTCTTCATTTATTTTGAAGACAAGCTGACTCATCGGTACTACACCCGAGCTAATTCTGCAAGAGTGATGGATCAATTCGAACAAGAGAACCGAGAGCTGAAGGAAGAAGTTGCCAGATTGAGTGCTCTGATGGAGCAATTTCTAGCTGCTCAGAATCAACCATCTCCACCACCTGCAACTCCTCCCCAGAGGACTGTTATATCAGAGATTGTCTCCTCGACAGTGCCAGTTGCCAGTGCTCATTTCATGCCAGCCATGCCAGCCGGGTTCCCGTGGGGTATGCCTCCAGGTTTTATGCCTGATATTCCAGCTCCAACATTTGCTTCCATGCCGGCGTCTAGCCCGGTCCTTGCAATGCCTCCTCCTGTCGTGCATACCATTCCTAGGATAGACGACACCATCTATCATTCTGAGCCGTCTGAGGGCCCAGATGTTAATGAAAAGATGGACGCGATGAATGACCAATTCCTTGAACTCCACAAGGAATTGAAGACCCTTAGAGGAAAAGATTTGTTCGGCAAATCTGCTGCTGAATTATGCTTGGTTCCCGGTGTTAAGATACCTGTTAAATTCAAAGTCCCTGACTTTGAGAAGTATAAGGGGAACACCTGCCCGCTCAGTCACCTGGTTATGTATGCCAGGAAAATGTCTACTCAGACAGATAATGATCAACTGTTGATTCATTATTTTCAGGATAGTTTGTCTGGTGCAGCTCTTCGTTGGTATATGAGCTTGGATAGTGCAAACATTCGTTGCTTCAACGATCTTGGCGAAGCCTTCGTCAAGTAATACAAATATAATGTGGATATGGCTCCTGACCGTGATCAACTCAGAGCCATGTCCCAGAAGGACAAAGAGACATTTAAGGAGTACGCTTAGAGGTGGCGAGAGCTGGCAGCTCAGATTACTCCTCCGCTGGAAGAGAAGGAGATGACTAAGATCTTTTTGAAGACTCTTAGTTCATTTTACTATGAGCGGATGATCGCTAGTGCTCCCTCTGATTTCACCGAAATGGTGAATATGGGGATGCGATTGGAGGAAGGAGTCCGGGAAGGACGTTTATCCAAGGATGAAGGCTCTTCAAGCAAGCGGTATGGGGCGTTTGCTAAGAAGAAAGATGGGGAGGCACATGTTGTGCAATCCCATGCTAAACCAAGAAGACCCTCTGCCAAGAGGAAGCCTGTGCGTCATGCCGGTAGCCAGCATCAGGTGGCTCATATAGCACTTGTCTTCCATGACAATCAGCATCATAATCAGCAACAACCTCAATAGTATCAACAGCAACATCGTCCTCAGCAACAGGCTTACCAGCCTCGCAACAGTAATCAGGCTAATTTAGGTTATGAGAGGAAGAAGATCACTTTCGATCCGATTCCTATGTCATACGCTGAGCTATATCCCTTTTTAATAGAGAGGAAACTGATTACTCCTAGAGAGCCTCCGGCTGTGCCTGCTAACCCTCAGTGGTGGTACAAGCCCGACCAACATTGTGTTTATCACTCCGGTGCTCCGGGTCACAATGTAGAAAACTGCTATCCATTGAAGACTAAGGTTCAAGACCTTATGCGATGCGGCATTCTGAGCTTTGAGGACTCAGGCCCCAATGTTACGAAGAACCCATTGCCCGAGCATGGGAAGTCGGTTAACATGGTCCAGGGTTGCCCTGGCAAATATAAAGTCAAATATGTAAGCCATATTCGATAGTCATTGGTTGATTTGCATCGTCTGCTGTGTGATTACAGTCATATGGAGCACGACCATGAAAAATGTCGTATCTGCTCAGTCAATCGTCTGGGTTGTCGCCAAGTGTGCAGAGAGTTGCAAGAGCTGTTGGATGATGGGACCATTGAGATCCTTCAGAACAGAAATGTTGATGAAGATGAACCAGAAGTAAATGTGATCTCTCCTGTGTTCAAGATTCTTGAGCCTGTTGTCATCCGTTATGATGGTAGCAAGCAGAAGGTCTCTCCTTCTTTGGTGATCAAGCCTGCAGGCCCTGTGCCTTATTCTTCAGATAGGGCAGTTCCCTTCCGCTATAATTCTGTTGCTGTGAAAGATGGGAAAGAAGTGCCTTTGCCTTCATCCTCCGTTGTTAGTATAGCTGATGTGAGCGGGTTGACCCGTAGCGGTCATGTGTTTTCTGCACCCCTGAAGCCTCAGGCTAAAGCTGATTCTGTTGAGCGTCCGGTGGGGAATGTTGTTAATCCTCTGAACCCGGCACTTGCTGTTGCTAAACCCTCCTCTGTACAAAAGAATCCTACTTCTTCTGTTGGCCCGAGTGGCACTGTGAATGAAGATTGTGATGAGATGTTGAGGCTCATCAAGAAGAGTGAGTACAACATTGTAGACCAGCTTCTACAAACGCCGTCCAAAATCTCCGTATTATCTTTGCTTCTGAATTCGGAACCCCATAGGGAGGCTCTGCAGAAAGTTTTGGATCTGGCTTATGTTGATCACGACGTCACTATTGAACCGTTTGATAGTATTGTTGCAAATATCACTGCTTGCAACACTTTGAGTTTCTGTGACGCTGATCTCCCTGAGGAGGGAAGAGACCACAACATGGCTTTACATATATCCATGAATTGCAAGAGCGACGCCATGTCCAACGTGCTGGTGGACACTGGGTCATCTTTGAATGTATTGCCAAAGACCACTCTTTCGAGATTGTCATATCGAGGGCCTCCCATGAGGCAGAGTGGTGTTGTTGTGAAGGCTTTCGATGGGTCGCGTAAGACTGTGATTGGGGAAGTTGATCTCCCAATCAAGATTGGACCAAGCGATTTCCAAGTTACCTTTCAGGTTATGGATATCCACCCATCTTATAGCTGTCTCCTTGGCAGACCATGGATTCACGAGGCTGGCGCCGTGACATCCACCCTACACCAGAAGCTGAAATTCGTCAAGAATAAGAAACTGGTTGTGGTAGGGGGAGAAAAGGCTCTCCTGGTTAGCCACTTGTCTTCTTTCTCATATATTGATGCTGAGGATGAAGTTGGAACGCCTTTCCAAGCTTTGTCTATTGTTGAGCCAATTGAGAAAAAGTCTCCTTCATTTGCTTCCTATAAAGATGCGAAACTGGCCATTGAATGTGGTGCAGTTGCTGGTTTGAGGAAGATGATCGAGCTTGAAGACAATAAGTCCCGGGCTGGCATTGGCTATTCTTCTGGGGTCTTCAATGAGAAAGGTCTGTTCAAGAGTGGAGGTTTCATCCACGCCGATCAGACTGAAGAAGTTGCTGCTATTCTGGAAGAGGATGCAGAGGATTTGAGCAACTTTGTTATTCCTGGTGGTGTCTGCCACAATTGGGTCGCTGTAGATGTTCCTACAGTCATTCATAGTTCAGAGTAATATGTTCACTTTGTTTGAAAACCCTTCTCCCATGCCAAAAGAAGAAGTGATGACATTGTTGGCAAAGCATATATATAATGATATTTCATTCAATGAATTCATGTTAAACATTTGTTTTTCCATTTGTTTTCACTTTTTGCTTTTTGCATGAAATCGATGATCACAAAAAACCCTAAAAACAAGAATAAAAGCAATCTTTTCATCTGCATAATGATTTGCTTGTTTAAATTCTAAAGTTTTTCATTAACCAAAATCATTATGCAGGTTGATTCTTAAACCCATTGAACATAATGATCCAACGCCATCTCCCAATTTTGAATTCCCTGTATTTGAAGCAGAGGAAGATGATGTTGAAGGGATTCCTGATGAGATTACCCGTCTTCTTGAGCACGAAGAGAAGATCATTCAGCCGCACCTTGAGAATCTGGAAACAGTCAACTTGGGGTCTAAAGATTGTGTTCGATTGGTGAAGATTGGGGCACTCCTTGAAGAGTCTGTCAAGAAGGGGTTGATCAGTTTGCTACGAGAATATTCCGATATCTTTGCTTGGTCGTATGAAGACATGCCGGGTCTAGATACATATATTGTGCAACATTTCCTGCCTTTGAAGCCTGAGTGCGTGCCTGTGAAGCAGAAGCTCAGAAGAACTCATCCAGATATGGCAGTGAAGATCAAAGAGGAAGTTCAGAAGCAAATTGATGCGGGGTTTCTGGTGACTTCCACATATCCTCAATGGGTGGCCAATATTGTGCCTGTGCCTAAGAAAGACGGAAAAGTCCGTATGTGTGTTGATTACAGAGATTTGAATAAAGCTAGTCCAAAAGATGATTTTCCTCTACCACACATTGATATGTTGGTAGACAACACAGCTAAGTTCAAAGTCTTCTCATTTATGGACGGATTTTCCGGATATAACCAAATCAAAATGGCACCCGAGGATATGGAGAAGACAACATTCATCACACCTTGGGGAACATTCTGTTATCGAGTGATGCCCTTCGGTCTGAAGAACGCCGGAGCCACGTATCAACGTGCTATGACTACCTTGTTTCATGATATGATGCACAAGGAGATAGAGGTCTATGTCGATGATATGATTGCTAAGTCCCGAACGGAAGTGGAACATGTTGAGCATTTGTTGAAGCTTTTTCAGCGTCTGAGGAAGTACAAGCTTCGTCTGAATCCGAACAAATGTACATTTGGAGTCCGTTCCGGCAAGTTATTGGGTTTTGTTGTCAGCGAGAGAGGTATTGAGGTTGATCCTGCAAAGGTCAAAGCAATACAAGAGATGCCTGCGCCCAAAACTGAAAAGCAAGTCCGAGGTTTTCTTGGCCGCTTGAATTATATTTCCAGATTCATATCCCACATGACTGCCACATGTGCGCCGATATTCAAGCTCCTCCGGAAAGATCAGTCTCATGATTGGACCGAGGATTGCCAGAAAGCTTTCGACAGTATCAAAGAATATCTGTCTGAACCTCCGATCTTGTCTCCACCTGTAGAAGGAAGACCTCTGATCATGTATCTGACTGTTCTTGAAGATTCAATGGGTTGTGTCCTCGGTCAGCAAGATGAATCAGGGAAGAAAGAATTTGCTATCTATTACCTGAGTAAGAAGTTCACTGATTGTGAGTCTCGATACTCTATGCTTGAGAAGACGTGATGTGCTTTGGCTTGGGCCGCTAAGCGTTTGCGCCAGTACATGATAAATCATACAACTTGGTTGATATCCAAAATGGATCCAATCAAGTATATCTTCGAGAAGCCTGCTTTAACCGGGAGGATTGCCCATTGGCAGATGTTGTTGTCTGAATATGATATCGAGTATCGAGCTCAGAAAGCTATCAAAGGTAGTATCTTGGCTGACCACTTGGCGCACCAGCCAATTGAGGATCATCAGTCTGTTCAGTATGACTTCCCAGACGACGAGATTCTGTATTTGAAAATGAAAGATTGTGATGAGCCTACACTTGATGAAGGTCTGGAACCTGGTTCTAGATGGACGATGGTGTTTGATGGCGCTGTGAATCAGTATGGAAATGGTATTGGGGCAGTAATCATTACTCCTCATGGCACACATATTCCGCTTACAGCAAGGCTAACTTTCAAATGCACGAATAATATGGCTGAGTACGAAGCCTGCATTATGGGATTAGAAGAATGCATTGATCTGAGGATCAAGCATCTTGATGTGTATGGTGATTTGGCCCTGGTTGTCAATCAGATCAAGGGAGAGTGGGAAACGAATCAACCTAGTCTCATTCCATGCAGAGATTATGCGAGGAGGATTTCAACGTTCTTTACAGAAGTTGACTTTCATCATATTTCTCGAGAGGATAATCGGATGACAGATGCTCTTGCCACACTTGCTTCCATGATTGTAGTCAAGTATTGGAATGAAGTTCCCAATATCACCGTGATGCGCTTGGATAGACCAGCTCACGTGTTTGCAGTTGAAGAAGTGAATGATGACAAACCTTGGTATTTTGATATTAAGAATTTCCTCCAGAACCAGGTCTACCCGCCTGGGGCATCTGTGAAAGATAGGAAAACTTTGAGAAGGTTGTCAGGCAGTTTCTACCTCAGTGGTGAAGTGATGTATAAGAGAAATTTTGACATGGTTTTACTCAGATGCGTGGATAGACACGAAGCAAACCTGTTAATGACTGAGGTCCATGAGGGTTCATTTGGTACTCATTCCAATGGACATGCCATGGCTAGAAAAATGCTGAGAGCAGGCTACTATTGGCTGACAATGGAGTCTGACTGCTGCAAATATGTGAAGAAATACCACAAGTGTCAGATTTACGCGGATAAGATTCATATTCCTCCGACACTTCTGAATGTGATTTCATCACCATGGCCCTTCTCCATGTGGGGAATCGACATGATCGACATGATTGAACCGAAAGCGTCCAATGGACACAGGTTTATTCTCGTAGCAATTGATTACTTCACCAAATGGGTTGAAGCCGCATCATATGCTAATGTGACCAGGCAAGTGGTCGTGAAGTTTATCAAGAATCAGCTGATATGCCGTTATGGTGCGCCTGATAAGATCATTACTGATAATGGATCTAACTTGAACAACAAGATGATGGAAGAATTATGCGCTGAGTTCAAGATTGCACACCATAATTCCTCTCCTTACAGACCCAAGATGAATGGGGCTGTTGAAGCTGCTAATAAGAATATCAAGAAGATTATCCAGAAGATGACAGTTACGTACAAAGATTGGCATGAGATGCTGCCATTTGCTTTGCATGGGTATCGTACATCTGTCCGCACTTCAACAGGGGCAACCCCTTTCTCTCTTGTTTACGGCATGGAGGTTGTTCTCCCAGTAGAGGTGGAGATCCCATCAATGAGAGTCTTGATGGAAGCCAAGTTGACTGATGCTGAATGGATTCAGAGTCGTTATGACCAACTGAATTTGATTGAAGAGAAGCGATTGACTGCCATGTGCCATGGTCAGTTATATCAGCAGAGAATGAAGAAAGCATTCGATAAGAAGGTCAAGCCTCGTGTGTTCCGAGAAGGTGACCTCGTGCTCAAGAAAGTCTTGTCTTTCGCGCCCGATTCCAGGGGCAAGTGGACTCCAAACTATGAAGGTCCATATGTTGTCAAGAGAGCCTTTTCAGGCGGAGCTTTGATGCTCACAACAATGGATGGGGAGGATTTCACTCGTCCTGTGAATTCAGATGCAGACAAGAAATACTTTGCCTAAAAAGAAAAAAATAGAATAGCTCGCTAAGTTGAAAACCCGAAAGGGCGGCTTAGGCAAAAATGAGCGTCTCGGTGGAGAACCCGAAAGGGCAATCCAGGAAAAAATTAGAGACATGAAAAAAAAAGAATATTTGCATCCCGCTAGATTGAGTACCTCACCCTGGGGCAATCTAGGCAAAGATTAGGGATTCGGCAAGTAACTGCATCATGACAAGACTTTCTGTTCCGCAGCTGTCTTTTCGTCGGAGATTCTCGCTCAGTCATCGTCAACTGAAGCTTCGAATACATCAGATTCAAATTGGTAGAGAAAGGATCATTATGTTCAATGTAGCCCTCTTCCAATATATATCACTGATTTCAAATTTGTACAGATCTATGGAGTCTTGCCATTTGCAGGCTACCATTCCATCAAATAAATTTGAGCTTTTATCCAATTATTTTTTGCACTCTTATTTGTTTCAATTCAACAAATGTTTTGCATGTTTTAATTGATAAAATGTCATTGTTTTAAACAAACAAATTTTTCAAAATTGTTTTTAAACAAAGTGATCATTCACAATGATGAAAGGATACTTAAGAATTTCTCAGTGCTCTCCCAAGGGTGGCATGACTTCCAATAGGGTAAGACATTTGTTCATATTCCTGGCTTGGCTATATCCTCTTTCTCCAGATTGTTGTTGGGGTTGTTCCCCAAGCAGAGCTTCTGTTAAGATTTTGTGTTCCCAGATCAGAGTGCTTGTTGGAAACTTCAGTCTTCCTCTCTTGCAACATTCTCTCCCCGGCGTGGGTGCTTTCCTTTTGGAAGATTCAGTAGTTGGTGGGTTGACATCCCGATACAATGTCCTTTCCTCAGTAAAGCCGCCGGCGGAGTTGTTAGTATGATGTACTTCATCTAGGCTATCTCTCCTCATCAGGGTGCTTGTTGAGGTTTATATCTCTTTCTCCCTTCAACAGAGCAGTGATTCTTTCCTCCTCAGCAGTTGTGGTTCCTTTTGGAAGGTTCAGTTTTTGGTGGTTGATCCCCAGCTCTCTTTCTCTGCCTCAGATAAACCCCCAGTATATTTGTGGTGATGGGTTGTATCTGTGGTGGTTTTCTCCCCTGCAGAGAGATTTGGTTGATTTCCTGATGCTTGTGATCCCCAGTAGAGTGGCTTGTGTGCAGAATCTACTTGTGTGATCTATTTTCCCTCAGTGGGTTCGTCCCCATTGAAGTTGCTGACAGTATCCCAGGTAGAATTGTTTGTGCAGCCAGATTCTACTTGTGTGTTCTGTTCTCTTCAGTAGTTCTTGCCTGTGCAGTGAGCTCTTGTTTCCCAGCCAAGACTGAGGATCCCCCTGCAGAAATCTCAGGATTTCTCCATTTCCCCAACAGATTTGTCTTTGTGGCAGTTGCTGCCTGTTGTGAACTTTTGTTCCCCAGTTGGGTTGACTAATGATCCATCACTCAGAGATCTTGTGATTTCTTTGATATCTCTAATCTTTTGTTCACCAGCAGATCTTTGCTTTTTAGCATTCAGATCTCCAGCAGATTGGCTTTCCAGTTGGATTTCTTGGATTTTCCTCTGGAAGTGTAGTACCGGGTTTTGATTCCTGGACCTGTTTGTGTTAGAAATGTCTGTTTTGTCAGCATTCATCAAACATAAATCACGCATATTCATGCATACTTTCAACATTCAGATATTCATGTGGCATTTTTTGCCATATATCTTTTGTTTGTTGTCTCCTGCTAATGGTGATATAGATCTCCCCAATAGATCTCCCCAAGCAGATGTCGGGTGTTTAATCTCTCAATATAGAGTCCGCCCCATAAGCAGAAAGTGTCTGTCATTCCTTCTGCAGTTCCCCACTGAGATATATCCTCGTGGATGACGGTTATTTCCGTTTCCTCCCAACACATATATTGGGATGGGTTTTCCCTTTTGAGTTCTTTCCTCATTAGGATGAGTCTTGTTTCAGTTTGCCTTTTTGGATTGATCCTGAATTGGCATTTTTTCAACTGTCTCTTGTGCTTCCCTGTGGAATAAATGAATGAATTTCCCAGTAACCGACAATAGTTCATCTTATCCTCAGTGGAGAGTTTGGGCCTCTACCCAGTAACGGGTAGTTGTAAGTCCTATCTTTGTGGTTTACTACCCGGTAACCGGTAGTTGTAAATCCCGTTTACTTTTTTTCCTTTTGTGGAATCTGTGGTTGTGAACTTGTTGTTCCTCAGCAAGTGTTTGTGGTCTTCTACCCAGTATTCGGTAGTTGTAAACCCTAATTTTTGCATCCCCAGCAGATCTTTCCTTGTGGATAATTGCCGTATGCTAGCAATTTTATCCTCAGTGGGTCCTTTCACCGTATGCCAGTGATTGGTTCCCCGGATCATTGATTTATTATCAATGCATCCCTAGTGAGTCATCTTTCATTTACCCCTTTTGTCGGTAATGATTGTTGCTCCCTTTGATTGGTCATCATTATATACCTAGTTTGGTATCCCGATGCCTTTCTTTTCGGATGTTTTATCCTTTGTTAACCCAGTAGCCGGTTGTGGATAATCTTCCATGCGAGTATACTATCCACGTTCTGACGGTAATGGATAATATATCTCATGCACTCTTCAGTCGAAGCCTGTTGTGTTTCCCCAGTCGAGTAAGATTCGTGTTCCTTTGCGGAATCGAATGTTCATTGTTTCCCCTTGTTGAGCGTATCTCCCAGTAACCGGTGATATGTCTCTTGGATAATTGTCGTATGCTTGCAATTTATCCCCTGTGAGTTATCTTTCGTCTACCCTGTTGTTGTTGGTAACGATTGTTTCTCTTTTCGGTAGGTCACCTATTATATACCCAGTAACTGGTATCTCTGGTGTCTCTTCCTTTTCGAGTATATTATTCACGTTCTGACGGTAATGAATAATATATCTCATGCGCTCTTTGGTTGGAATCCTTTGTTGATTTTCCCCCAGCGGAGTAAGATTCGTATTCTTTGTAGAATCGAATATCCATCTTTTGATAAGTTTGCGTTTTGCTCTCTTCAGGATGATGAGTGTCTTGGCAGTAAAAACCAATTCACGTTTTCGGTAGGTCACCTATTATATACCCAGTAATCGGTATCTCTGGTGTTCTTTCCTTTTCTGCTCCCTATTATGACCTTGGTCCCCTGTGGAGTCAGATTTTCCTGAGTTGATGTACCTTTTTCAGGTCTTTCTCAGATGTTTGGTTGATTGATATCTATCACCCTTATACCGGTCTTAGATATTCATTCTTCCTGAGCTTGTTGTTCTTTCACCCAGTAACCGGTGTTTAGATCACATGTCTCTTTGAGCTTGTTACCCAGTAACCGGTAACACCTCATCTTGCAGATTTTCCCCAGGAGAGTCTCTTTGTTAGACTTTCCCCAGTGGAGTTCCTGTTGTGATTTTACCCTTTTGCTGTATTGGCGTTTTCCCCAATATATGCATTTTTCCCCGGCAGGGAGGTTCTGTGTGAATCCTTCCCTAGTCCGAGTCCGGATTTTTATCCGAAGTATCCTTTGTGGTTTGAGTCAGCTTGAGTCTTTCCAATGGATGTGTCTTCCTTTGGAATTCTTTTCTCCCCAGTTTGAGTCCTTTACTCCCCAGTAAGATCTCCAGTCCAGTCGTGTCCTGCTCACGCAGCGTCAATTTCCCCTAATTCAGAGTCGTGTCCTACTCACGCATTCTTTTTCTTGTTTTTATCCCCATGAGAGTCCTGTTAGAGTCTCTGTTCCTGGTGAGTGTATTACTCCGATGAGTCGTCTTTTCTTCTTTGTGGACCGGTGTCCCCCCACAGAGTTTGTTTCCTTTGCATTCATACATTTGCATCATGAGGTCTCTTAGGGACCAAAATTTGTCTCATTATTGTTATTTAAGCCCATTCTACCGCGTCGAGATGAAGATTTTAACCTTCACTTCTCCGGCTAGAATGACCTTAAATAGGGGCATCTGTAAGACCCCAATTTTGTCCCTAAGATCCCTCATGGCATCATATCATATCATTGCATTGCCTCAAGGATCATTGGACACCTTGCTTCTTTCCCTGTGGGTGGGTTATCCTGTTTTGAGTGGTTCTTGATCACCAAGCATTCCTTGCATTTGTATGTCATTGCTTTTCTTTTAATCTCTAACCAAAAATGTACAAAAAATATGTCATTAACCCTTGTTACTTGCAGCTGAAGCGTTTGCAGATCAAGCAATGAAAAGCATTCATTGAGCAATAGATGGTAGTTATTCTTGAGATTTGGACCCCATGATCATTATCAAGAGTTCATATGAGCTATGATGTCATTTTGAAGCAAAATCCCAAGTGGTAGAGGCTTAAATTTCATCAGGACATTGCCAGGTCATCTGAAGACCCAGAAAGTCAACTGCAAAGTCAACTGTGGATTTGGAGGTGGGAAGTGATTAGAGATACTTCATTCATGTTCAAACAAGTCTCATTTGACATTTCAAACACTCACATTGAAGAATTTGAGGTCCAGTCAAAAATTTCCCAAAATGGAAAGTGACCCATAATTTGAACTTTCCAAAAATGGAAGGGTTTTAGACCAAATTCAACTCAATTTTACATCATCAAGAAAGCTTCAAATGAAATTTTGTTGAACATGAAAGTTGTAGATCTTTATGTCCCATTTCCAAAATGTCCAAGATCATAAGCATATGATGTGTGGTTGAGGAGATATGATCCAATCATGGCAAAGTGTGCTTGAAACTTCAAATGGGCATAACTTTTGAACCAAGGCTCCAATTTTGATGGTTCTTTTTGCATTTTGTTCATCATGACATGTACTTTCCAAATACCTCATTACATGGCATGAATTCCCTTGCATGGTCATGTGCTCACTCATGAAGATTTTTGAAGGAAATTTCATAAAATCATTTTGGATAATTATATGCATGAAAAACCAATCCTAAAGTGTGCATGGGCCTTGTTTGAGTGGTTTTGGATCAGAGTTGAGCACTGTTCACGTGGCTACCTCATGCATGGGGGTGAAATACCATTTTGTACATACACTTCATAAGTTGTTAATCTTGATTAGCTTTGGCTTAAACAGGTTTTCAGAATGATTAGCAAGTGATATATAAGGATAATCATAACTGCATTTGCCATTAACATCGATTTTCAGATCTGAATCTTGAATTTGAACAAATTTTTCTCTCAAAATATTTTCCAAATTCTTCACACAAAAGCCATTTCTATTGATGGATTCATGATTAGGAAGTGTTCTTGAAGCAAATTGGACGTGGAATTGGAAGAAATCGTACCAGGTTTGGACCATACTCGAAGCTTGAAGGTTCAATGGAGTTTGCAAATTAAGCTAAATTCGTATGTGCTGGAGCATTCAATTCATCATCAATCACTTCAACAAGCATTGTAGAAGAGATTAGAGCCATTGCTGAGCTTGTAGCACACGATTCCAGCTTACTGTTCTTCAAGAGGTCAGGATTCGATCTCAATAATTCTTGAATTCATTATGATGTTTGTGTAGATCTTGTTCTCCTGATGAATCTGATGAAAGAATCGTGTGATTTGGTGTTGTTTTGAGCTAGTTATGCATGATTGAAAGTTTGATGTTCAATTTTATTTCCTTCGATCTGAACTTGTTATGATGTTTTTGCATGATTTGGTTATGGATCTTTGATGTGCATGGAATGATGATTCGAATGGTGTAATTATTTGTGATTTCTGGACGTGTTTTGGATTTTCTGGAAATCTGCATTTGAAGTTCATCTTCATCTTCATGAGGAAGATGAAGATCATCACATTTCCAGGTTTAGCTACGAAATATGCATGTCCTGCTACGAATTAGCTACGAATTCTGGGGATCATTTGCCAGGCTTAGGGTTAGACCAAAACGGTGTCGTTTTGGTGGCACGCGCGTTATTTGAAATTGGACCGGGTTCGAGTCCGTGCGAAGGAACTTTTCAAATTGCCTTCCATTTTCACATTTTCCCTCTTTATTTCATGCCATATTCATGTTTTGATTTCATTTTTTTTCCAAACTTCATAAAATCATAACAAATTGAAAACTCATCCAATTTCATCCCAATATTTTGCAAAATGTTCCTCATTCTGTCTAGTTTTTTATGATCATAAATTTGCAAATTGTGCTTGGCTGGATTTTAATTGGTGCTAGGTTATGTGATCATATGTCTAATTGTGACCTTGCCTTGCTTATCTCTTTGTGAAATGCTTGTTTTTGATCCAATGAATGTGAAATTTTGCATGATGAATCTAGACACATTGCTAGACATTTTGGTTTTGGTTTGACATTTTTCCCATGCTCCATTGCTGTTTTATGCTTGTGCTAACTTGGTGTGACAATTTGTGTCACACCTTTGATTGTCCAACTTGTACCATTTAATTTCCATGCCAAATGATCTCTGATTCTTCTGATTTTTTGTATGTTGATCATGTTAGATGTCTTGAATGTGCATGATTTTTTCTAGATTTATTTGAATCATTTCTATTTTGATTTGAATTTCTCATTCATGATGATCACATATGAGCTTTGAAATTTCCTTGAACTTCACTTGATCATGAAATGCTTTTGGTGATTGATTTTGATGTGAGCCTTTTTAGGATATGTCAATATGTGTTTGAAGTTACTTTATGTTGAATTTCAGCCCCTGTTTTGGATTTTTTCTTCATCTTTGACCCTAGGCTTTGACCTAGTGGTTTGTTACTTACTTGTGAGCTTTGATTTCAGGTTTAAGCATCCAAGTTCCCTAGTTGATGATGCTTCATCATGTAAATATTAATGTTTGCTTTTGGTTGCTAACATTGTGTGTTTTGTAGGTTGATGCTAACTCACTTGAGTTTGCCTTATGGCTTACACACTTTTGTACATTGGGATTGTCTGTTGCTTATTGACTGTTGTCTATTTGTCTGAGCATTGTACTGATTTGTTTAGTGTTTCCACAGGTACTTAAGTTGCTTTAAGTTCATTTGAACTTTGCTTTGCTTGGTTGCTTAACCACTTAGGTATGATCCCTAATCTTCATGTAGTCTGGAAGACCTACTGTTATTGGTAGGCACCTGTCTGAAGCCCTCCTTAAGAGGCAATGTTTGTGCTTGTTTAATTTTGTGCCAAGCAGGTAAAGTCCTCTTAAGAGGCAATTGGCAGATAAAAGAAATGTGTAATCCATCTCCTTCTACTCAGTGTGTCATTCACTTTGCTCACACCATGTGTTGATGCATTGTGAATAAGAACCCAAGATCTTATAGAGTCAATCATTTGTAGAGAAGAGTTCCTACTTTCTGAACTCCCACACTTTCCATTGATCAAAGCTCTCCCTGACCAGGGATAAGAGCTATGAGGCACACCCCTCATCTCTATTTCATCTGCTTCACCCTAACTCTCAATGTTAGGGTTAAGAGCTCAAAACACCCCATTCCAGTTGGCTGTAAAGCTTAACCTTGCTTGAGCCTAATTGATTGTATATAGTGTGTGCTAATTGACTTGTTTGTTTGCTTACTTGATTCACTTGTGCATATGTGCTTGAGTGTGCCTTTGTGCATGTATCATCATTACTAGTATATCATTTCATAAACATTGTTCATCACTTTGTAACATTTTGTTTTGTCCATGGAGGAGGCAAGCATAAGTCCATTGATTGGCATTTGTTTCCTATGATATGGTAGGAGACTAGTATAAGTCCATAGATTGGCATCTGGTATCCTTGTTTTCTTTACTTTGTGAGACTAGTATAAGTCCATTGATTGGCATCTGGTATCCATGTTTCATTTTGTTTTTAGGAGACTAGTATAAGTCTATTGATTGGCATCTGGTATCCATGTTTCATTTTGTTTTTAGGAGACTAGTATAAGTCCATTGATTGGCATCTGGTATCCATGTTTCATTTTGTTTTTAGGAGACTAGTATAAGTCCATTGATTGGCATCTAGTATCCATGTTTCATTTTGTTTTTAGGAGACTAGTATAAGTCCATTGATTGGCATCTGGTATCCATGTTTCATTTTGTTTTTAGGAGATTGGAATAAGTCCATTTATTGGCATCCGGTATCCATTTTGTTTTGTGAGACTAGTATAAGTCCATTGATTGGCATCTGGTATCCATTTTGTTTATAGGAGATTGGAATAAGTCCATTGATTAGCATCCGGTATCCGTTTTGTTTTGTGAGATTGGAATAAGTCCATTGATTGGCATCCGGTATCCATTTACTTTGTTCATCTGTTATTTGCTTATTGCCTTTTCCAAAGGAATCACTTGAATCATCTACATATGATCTCAAGAGGTGAACATCTGAGAAGTTTTACTTCCTCACCCTCCCACTTTTTGTTTCTTTAAACCTCCATTTGCATGTTAACCCAAAACCTAAAACTATTGTGCAAACATTTTCATCTGTTTTTCAAACTAGAAACCTAGGCCTTAAGCCTCTGATTTTCAAACTCCATTTTCACAATACTTCTTCTGAATTGAATTCTAATCATACTTTGACTTCATTTTTTTGTGAACACCCCAAACTGGTTAATTTCACTCACTCAATTGCTTTTGTGGCCCAAGTCCACTTCTTAATCAAGTTTTCATACATTAGCCATAGGTTTCGATTATCTTAGTGGTTGATGTTAATCTCGCCTTTTGTCCTTAGTGATCGAACTGTAAGACTTCCATACTGAAAACAGGGTTAACCCCTCTAGTATGTCGAAGCTATTCTCACATGGTGGACTTGTTGTTGATATAGGTTGAGTTTTCTCCCGTGGATAATGAAATACCTTAGGGCTTTTGTTTAAAATCAATCAATTCACGTTTTTGAAATCTTTTAGCCGAACTACGGCGTTTTGATCCTTACTGTCGCATTACGCGAAAAACCGGCGGGAAAACAAGAACAACAGAGCCGCCACCGTGCGTTATTTATCCCAAAAGAGGGAAAGGAAACGCTCGAAGTAAACCTGGAAAAAGCATGGTCTCGCGACCAAAGAGAATGGGATCGGGAGTCGGTTATGCGAAGGGAAGGTATTAGCACCCCTACGCATCCGTCGTACTCGACGGGATCCACGCACAAAAGGAAGGAATATGGTTGCTAAAACACTGCTCAAAAACAAACACACTGGCTGAAAGAGACACAAGAAAACAAATGAGACTGACTCGGCAGGATATCGCATCCTGGGCCTACTTAGTCTATCAAGCATAGACATCAGAGTCGAAGTAGTTCGGACTGGGGAAAACACATGCTCGCTAGGATGTCGCATCCTATGCATACATATCTTCTCGGATAAAGAAGAATCAGAGCATCTGTAGCTCGGCTCACGCACACCAAACACAACAGACACAGGCAAACGTGGAATCCGAATGCCAATCGCTGGACTTACATCAGATTCCGAACCAAAACAACCACACTGGAAACCAGATGCCACTTGATGGACTTATACCGGATTCCAAGCACACAACAAGGGGATACGGAATGCCAATCGTTGGTCTTACATCCATCTCCTGACACACACAAGGCAAAACAAAAAGGGCGCCCGGAGAGATCAGCTCATCTCCTGCCTACGTACCTCATCTGGTATGAGGATCAGGGCGACGTAGTTCCCCTACGCAGGGACAAAGGACTAGCCTAACCAGATAACAAAGGGAGACACAACTAGGGAGACTAACTCGAGCCTAGATGTTATCATGCATAATCATACCTAAGTCAAGGTTGCTATCTAACTTGCACAGGGAGCAAGCTAAACCTAAAGCACAGGCAATAGCAAAGCAAACAATCACAGATAGCACACACTATATACACACCAAGTGGGGCTCAAACAAAAGGTTAGGCTGCAAGAGCAAGCCAACTGGAAGGGTAATGTTAGCTCTTAACCTTGACATTGAGAGTCAAGGTGAAGCTGATGAAAGGTGAGTGAAGATGAGACTTCACAGCTCCTATCCCTGGTCAGGGAGAGCTTCAGACAATGAAGTGTGGGTCCAGAAAGTGGGAACCCTTCTACACTTATGACACTGACTCAACTGATCTTGGGTTAATGTCCACAAGGCATCAACATGTGATGTGAGCCAAGGGACGACTCAACAGAATAGCAGGAGGTGGACTACACACCTCTTGTGTCTGCCAATTGCCTTAACAAAGGTTTTTTCCTGCTTGGGGACAAAAATAAACAAGCACAAACATTGCCTCTTAAGGAGGACTTTAGACAGGTGCCTGGCCAAGTAATAGGCCAGGTCTTCCAGACTACATGGAGAAGAGATCATTATACCTCAGTGCTCAAGCTAGCAAGCAAAGCAAACACAAGTTCACAA
Source organism: Lathyrus oleraceus (assembly GCF_024323335.1). NCBI lineage: Eukaryota > Viridiplantae > Streptophyta > Magnoliopsida > Fabales > Fabaceae > Lathyrus > Lathyrus oleraceus. Next base: position 64,309,850 of record NC_066580.1, on the reverse strand, counting down.
GGGAACTATAGCAACTAAGGTACCTGAAATCAATCCAACATAATCAGTACTCAGCTCAAACAAAAGCAAACAGACAATGGTCAACAGTTAACTATACAGTCAAACAACAGTCAATGCACAAAGGTGCAAGCCACATGGCACAAACTCAAGTTTCAAAACCTACAAAACAAATTCAAAGTTAGTCATAAACAAGCAACAAGCCAACTCCAATTGAGGGCACATCATCAAGCATAAGCAAATTGTGCTTTTAACCTGAAACAAAGCTCAAATGTGAGAGCACAAACCACTAGTACAAGACTAGGGTCAAAATGAGAACAAAAAGTCAAAACAGAACATGAAACTTATCACAAATCAAGATCAATCAAATAAGAAACAAATCCAAGTGGTTTCATGTTCATATCATTCACTAAGATCATTTCATAAGGCAAAGAGTGCAAAACATGCAATTTAGAACCTCAAAGAACCAAACAGAAAGATTCAACTCAAATCAACTCACAAACATTTCAATAAATCACCAAAAAATTCATGGTCAAACAGAATTCATAACATGACAATCATACCAAATTTCAAGTTATTTGGACCAAGGTAAGCAAATCAATTAAATTCATAAAGTCAAGCCAAGTTCAAACAAGCTCATACAAGGCATCAAAACATGCATCCACTTCAAGAAATCATAAAACAGAGACCAAGCATGATAAATGAATGAAATCAAAGCCATGGAAAACTTCAAGATGTCTATAATACACATGCCAAATTTCAAGTCCATCCAATTAACCACAAGGATTTCACAAATCAAATAAAATCATGTCTCACAAGAAGTCCACATTTGGTCAAACAGGGAAGAAATTATCAAACAAATAGGAAATGCACTCAAAAATTCTAGGAAAATTCACAAGCACTCTCAACATTCATAAGTATCAACATGCAAAAATCCAGATTATTTTGAGTTCATATGGCATGGTAACAAAAATCATGAAGTTGCACAAGAAATGGTGTGACACAAATTGTCACACCTCTAATGATCAGGTCATATCTCACAATCCAGAAACTCAAAAATCACAAACCACATATCAAAATTCTCCTTAAGATGTCTAGAACACACATGTAAAATTTCAAGAATTTCCAATTAAGCATCATGATTTCACAAATGAAATGGCAAGCTAGGTACATGAATGCATAAGCAAGAACCAACCCTAGGCAATTATTTTTTCTACACGTGCACAAATTTATTAAAAATCACCAAAAGAAAGTAGACATCCCAAGGATCATCATGGAAAAAATCTCACATTATTTGGACAAACCAACAAGAAGTTATGAATTATTTAACATGGAAGAAAAATAATAAAAATGATGAACCAAGCATGTGAAGCATGGAAGCATGATGAAGAAAATAAATGCAAGGCAAAGGGAGAAGTGTCCTCGCTCGGAATCGAGCCTTGTAGCATTTCAAACCGCACGCGCTAGGGTCTAAGCGCTGCGTTTAAATAAATGACGTGGCTATTTCCTATTGGCTTCATGGATGAAAAACATCAAAAAACATGCAGAAGCACGGGCAACAGGATCTAACACTATCTGGAAAGTGTTCTTGAGCGCCTTCATCATGTTCCTCACCAGAAATCACTCAAGAACAAATGTTCATGAAAATTTACAAACTATATATCATCAGACTCGTCTTCTCAAGCATAACAATAATCTCAACATGATTTCCTCTAATTCTCACTAACAAATCGAAATCGATCAAAAGAAATTTTGAGCATCAAACTTCAATTCACAATATCTCGATCAATACTTGATGAAATTCAAATCTACAAAGTGCAGCATGCTCTACAATAGAAGATCTACCTAAGCCATAGCCTAATTTCATGAATTGAAAGTTTCGAATTCCAACCTTTGAAGAATCGCAGAACTGGAATCTTGAGTTTCAAGGCTTGTAAGCACGAAACAGAAGCTCTATGTTGATTATGTTGATGAATGGAAGAAACCTCGAAGCTCAATTATGCTCGATCTTGCTCTAAATTCCAGCTGCCATTGATGATGCTCAATTGTGCAATTCTTGATTCTGCATGAAATGGATGAGTTCTTGCTTACAGAAGCTCCAACAATGCTTGTGAATGATGGATCCTTGAAGAACAGCACAAGTTTCTTTGGAAAATTTGCAGAAAAAGTGAAATGAAAAGTTGAGAGAATTTGGGATTTTGGATTCTAGATCTGAGATGAATGAATGCTAATGATGAATTCAGTTAGGATTAGTTATTTATATGAGCTGTTAATCATTTTTGTTAATCCCAATTAGCTGAAATGGAAGTGAATTAGTGAAATGCATGTTTATGTACAAATTAGCCAAGCCACCCTCATATGCATGAATGATTGCTACAGTGCACGAAAACCTTGCCAAACACACTCCAAATGTTGAATTAAGACCAAATGTGAAGCTTGAAAGTGTGGCAAATGCATATTTTGAAAGTCACTTTTTTAACTCTTCCTTTTTTAAATTCAAGTCACTTGAAAAATGGACTTTCTGTGTGATGATTTTTGATGAAATGTGATGATGGATTGTGATAGTGCATGTCAAATGGAGTTTGCTCAAAAAAGAATCACTCAAATTGGCCAAATGGTTCAAGAGTTATGCCTCCTTGAAGTTCAACTTTTCTTGAAAATGATTTGATCACAACTTGCCAACCACACATGAGAAATGAGTGTTCTTGGACTTTTTGGAAAGGTGAGAGCAAGATCTTCAACGTTCCTGTTGGACAAAAATCCATTTGAAGCTTGTATGATGATGTAAATTTGAGGAGAAGACCTTTCCATTTTTGACAGTTTGAAATTACAGGTCACTTACTATTTTTGGAAACTTTTCATCTGACCTCAAATTCTTCAATCTTGATCTTTGAAATGTCAAATGAGACTTGTATGGACATGAATGAAGCCTTTCAAACCATCTCCCACCTTCAAATCCTTGATTTCAGGCACAGTTGACCACAGTTGACTTTCTAGGGTTTCAGATGAAATTCAGCTTGACTGTTGAGCTTTGATCATCCAATCCTTGGTCAAACCACTTCAAAATGATCCTTGAATCGTATGAACTTGATGAACCAACCATAGGGCTTTGTCTCAATAGGATTTGCACTTGCTTGCTTGCTTGACTGATTCTCCTGATCATCTTGACCTACTCTTGTCTGATGGCTTGCACTTGGGCAGAGGACAATGCAATGCTATGCAATGGACTATGTTATGTTAATGACCTAATCATGAAAATGAATGCACAAAATGGGAGGTGTAAATTTGAGGTGCTACAGCTGCCCCTATTCAATCAACTGGGAACCCGAACGGATGAGAGCAACGGCTGTCAGACTTTCAGGATAAACAGGGATTGAATACCGAAGAACCGTAGAAATTTGCACACTGCGGGGATCCACCAACGGAAATGTCCGCTGGGATATGATATTTATTACTGAGGATTTTGATTTTCTGATTCTTTTTCTTCTCAAATGTACAACCACCTCCAGACATCTCAAGACGATGAATGGGAACAGAAATCACAACTAGGTGCCAACGGACAACTAGGAAAAACTCGACGTTTACCAAGACCAACGGAGAGGTAACCAGACATTAATGAATGACTGGAAGAGATACAACCATACGTCAACGGACGTAGTGGGAAAAACTCAACGTTTACCAAGACCAACGGAGAGGTAACCAGACATTAATGAATGACTGGAATGATACAACCATACGTCAACGGACGTAGTGGGAAAAACTCAACGTTTACCAAGACCAACGAAGAAGGAGACCAGACATCAACGGACGACGGATGAACTGGGAAGACTCGACCAGACGTCAACGGACGAAAGGGAGAAGCTCGACGTTTACCAAGACCAACGGAGAAGGAGACCAGACATCAACGGACGACGGATGAACTGGGAAGACTTGACCAGACGTCAACGGACGAAAGGGATAAGCTCGACGTTTATCGACACCAACGGAGAAGGAGAAAAGACCTCAAAGGATGACCTGCGGGGATTATACAACTAGATATCAACGGATAACTAGGAAAAACTCGACGTTTACCAAGACCAACGGAGAGGTAACCAGACATCAACGGACGACGGATGAACTGGGAAGACTCGACCAGACGTCAACGAACGAAAGGGAGAAGCTCGACGTTTACCAAGACCAACGGAGAAGGAGACCAGACATCAACGAACGACGGATGAACTGGGAAGACTCGACCAGACGTCAACGGACGAAAGGGAGAAGCTCGACGTTTATCGAAATCAACGGAGAGGTAACTCTGAGGGGAATCAACAGCCATTAACTAATGATCTGTGGGGAACAAGCAACTATACGTCATCGGACGCATAGGAAAAACTCAACGTTTACCGAAACCAACGGAGAGGTAAATCTGAGGTGATACTGAACACAACAGAGAGCAGACAGGAAGGAACACCAAGGATGCCGGGTTGTAGGCATGAAAAAGGTGATCGACCAAAACGTGAATTGGTTTGTACTTCCAAAACACTCATCATCCTGAAGAGGGCTAGAAAAGCGATCTTGTTAAAGGATGGACATTCGATTCCACAAGGAATACGAATCTTACTCATATGGTGAAAACAATCAAAAGATTGACCAACGAGCGCATGAGATATATCATCTATTGTAGCACCTCAAATTTGCACCTATCATTTTACATACATTTTCATGTTAGGTCATATCATATCATGGTCTCAAGGATCATTGCATGCCCTAGCTCCCCTCCTAGTGGGTAGGTTGCCTTGTGAGTTTGATTCTTGATCACCAAGCATGTCTTGCATTTGTATATCTTTGCCTTTCACATGATTATCAATCAAAAAGTACAAAAATATTGTCAGTCTAACCATGTTGCTTGCAGTTGAAGCAATCATCAGTAATTAGGTCAAAGACAGTCAACAGTCAGTCAAAGCAGTGGATGGTGGCCATTCTTGCAGAATTTGGGCACCATGATCAATAATCAAGAGTTCATATAACTTGGGACATCATTTGAAGTCAAGGTCTCAAGGAATTAGGGTTTGGAATTCATCAGAAGTGGTTCAATCATGCAAAACCCTAGAAAAGTCAACAGAAGTCAAACTTGGTCAACTGTGGATTTAATCAGTGATTTGATGGATGGAATTGATTTGAAGGAGCTCATTCATGTCCATACAAGCCTCATATATCATGTCAAACCTCATCATGGAAGTATTTGAAGCCAATCAGAAAATTTCCAAAAATAGAAACTGGACCTGTAATTTTAACTGCCAAAAATGGAAACTTCTTGATCCTCAACTTGCATCATGATACAAGCTTCAAATGAATTTTTGCCCAACATGAAAGTTGAATATCTTGTTCTCCCATTTTCAAAAAGTCCAAGAACACCTAAATCCCATGAATGGTTTGCAAGATATGATCATTTCATTTTCACATTTTCATGAACTTCAAAAGGCCATATCTCATGATTCCTTTGGCCAAATTTGATGGGATTTTTTCCTACAAACTCCATTTAATCCCCTCTTTCCAAAAATATAAACATCATGTACCAAAACCTTGCCAATCAAAATGGCTTTTTTTTGACTTGTTTCATTTAAAATTCAAGTTTGACCAAAGGTTGACTTTTTGATTTAATTTATTTCAGCACATTTGGCCATTTGGAATTGATTTAGAATGTCATTTGCAACATGTTCCAAGCCCAAATTCGTGCACTTGCTATCATATACCACCATTTTGGCCAAAAGTGCAAAATTAGCAATTTGATTAAAATGAGCAAAGTTTGGTTAGCACTTGATTAAGCTTTGTTAAACAGCAAATATAAAGTGTTTTTTCTGTCATTCTAAACCCTAGCCACAGCCTCCTATCACACAGAATTCCTTCTTCTCTCATTCTTGCATTTTCACACTTTGAGAATTTCTGACCAAAAGCTTCAAAGTGCTCGAGCAACACTTGATTGTTTCATCACTTGGCCAACCTTTGGAAGCTATTTTGGACCTTGTTCCTCGACTGTAAGCAGAGGAAACTCACTGTTCTATTGCAAGCTCTCTCATGGCAGATTATGGTTCAAGCTATCTCGTGCATTCTTGAGCTGAAAGAACTTCATTATCCATCATTTCAAAGCATAAAGCACATCTGTTTCAAGCTTTGAAGGCCAAATAACCATTACAACTCAACTGTTCTTCAATCTTGGTAACATTTCGAATCTCACCTTTTACCAAATTATGCTATGCTTAGGATAGGTCTTTGTATGCTGATTCCATTGCAACTTGTATCATTCAAAATGGTTATGATATGCGTGAGAAATCTGAATTTCCATTTGTGTGCTCAAACTTATTTTCACTCGATTTGCCTTGCTTAGGATGAGTTAGTGAGATTGGTTGTCATATTTGTGTTGTATGTGGTCTGATGATGCCATTGATGTATGTGATTTGCTGTTCTGGGCATAAAAAAATTTCGAGTTGATTTGAAGATGATGAAGTATACTGTAGCGTTAAAACCCTAGGTGCCATTCCAATTTTCTGGGTTTTTCACGTATCATGCACGCCGTGTTACTGTTGTATTGAAGCTGACCAATCAGAATATTTGTTTCCTTGAGCCTGTACGCTGCGTTTAGTTAAGTGGATGTGGTATTTACCAAATTGCCACGCTGGTCAACCTTTGACTCATTAAATCATGTTCTTTGTTCATGTTTGCTCCAATTTGTTCATCATCTTTCCAAATTCATTTCTCACTCAATTTAACTCCAAAAATCATGAAATTTTTTCTATCATTTTCACATGAATGTCTATTATTTAATCATGATTTTTTCTGAATTTTGGTTGGCTGGATTTTAAATGGCTCTAGGTTTCTTGACATGTATGCTTAATTTGTACCTTTTTCCATTTCTTTTGTGAAATAATGATGATGCATCCAATGACCCTGAAATTTTTTGTGGTTATTCTACACTCATTCATGTTCATTTTGATGTAAAGTTTGTGCATTTATCATATGTGGTTTGTGAGATACAAATTTTTGAAGTAGGGTGTGACAATTTGTGTCACACCAATGATATGCAAGTTCATGATTTTTGTTGACATGCTTCCTGGCCTTCAATTAATGTGAAAGTTTGCATAAGCCATCTCTTATATGTCTAGTTGATGTGTGAATTTTCCTGGAATTAATTATGCCATTTCCAATTTGTTTGAGATTTTTCTTTCCTGCCTGGTCAATTGTTGACTTTGTGTGACACATCTTGCCATTTGCTTTGGGAAATTCTCATACCTTATTGTATGATCATGAAACTTTACATGTGCATACTAGACATCTTGAGCTTTGCATTGGTGTTGATCCCATCCATTTCTCATCTGTTTTCATTTAGTTATGATTTTTTGAAGTTGACCCATGTATGTTTGACTTCTTTGTGCATGCTTAAAACTTGTTTGACTTCCTGATTTTAATTGACTATCTTCCCCTGATCCAATTGAGCTGAAATTTCATATGCATGCTATGTTATGGATTGTGATTGAGTATGAATTATTTCATAATTTTTGGAATTGTTTATGATTGCTTTTGAGCTTGGTCTTGCTGTTGACCTCTATGTGTTCTCATTTGCCATGTTTTGCCTTCTTTGGTCTATAAATTGATGATGATGCATGATATGAGTTTGAAACCAATTGTGCTTGCTTCTCAAATGTTTGAATTTGACTTTGGTTGACTTTCATTTGCCGTTTTGACTTTTATCATTTATTTTTGACCCTAGGCTTGCCCTAGTGGTCTTTTGGACTTATGATTGAGTTCATGTTTCAGGTTAAGCAACAATGCCTCAAAGATCATACAAATTTGATTGAGTTTGATTACATATCATATGCTAACCTCTGTTTTGTAGGTGGTATGACTCATATGGTTTGAGTATTGTGCTTTGCACATTGGCCCCTCTGTGTTGACTTTTGTTTACCAATTCCTTTTGCTTTAAACTGTTGAACTGTTTACTGATTAGTTTGACTTTTTCAGGTACTCTTAGTTGCTTTATTTGCTTTGCTTTGCTATTTAGCAATTTGCTTTTGAGGTATAACTACTCTCTCTTCATGTAGTCTGGAGACCCGGCCTGTTATTTGGCCAGGCAACTGTCTGAAGTCCTCCTTAAGAGGCAATGCTTGTGTATGTTTAATTTGTCCTTGTACAGAGTCAAAGACCTCCTAAGTGAAGAGGCAATTGGCAGAACCAAGGGATAAGCAACCTATCCCCTGCTATTCAGTGTGTCTTCTGTTTTGCTCACACTACTGTGTTGATGCATTACAGATAAAAACCCAAGATCTTGTGCAATTGCACAGTTGAGTCAGTTTCAAATGTGTAGAAGGGTTCCCACTTTCTGAACCCACACATTCTTGTCAAATGCTCTCCCTGGCCAGGGATAGAAGCAATGAGGCACACCCCTCATCTCCTTTCATCTGCTTCACCTTAGCCCCTCAATGGCAAGGTTAAGAGCAACACTCACCCCATTCCAGAGGTTTGTTTGTTGAGGTTGGTGTGACCCCTCGACTAAAACCTAACCCATGTTTGAGCCCCCTTGTTGGTGTGTTTACCTTATGCTGAATGTGTTTATGTGTGCTTATGTGGTGTGATGGTACCCCTTAGGTTGTTAGACTCCGCGTAGTCTCGTTTGCATGTCAATTAAGGTAGCACGGTTCCTTCGTACAGGACTTCCTTTCTTGCTTGCTGCTTCTTTAAAACACAAACAAACATCATCCCCTCTTAAGGATACGTTAACTCCTTCTACTACAGATGAGTAAGTCTCCCAAGGTCGAGCATCAGGTAGATTGTGCAGTAACGTTGTCCACTTAAAAAACACAAACCAACAGTAATTGTCTAGCCGAACTACGGCAACTCTGATTCTCATGTCCAGATGAGATACGTAGGCACGAGATGCGATGTCTTGTCGAGTTTGACTAACAACTAACGCTAATTCTTTTCTCTCGCCCTCGTTGCGATTGAGATCTCCCCTTTCTCTTGCCCTAGTTGCAATCGAGACCCTTGCTTCCTGTGCAAGTTGGTGTGTGTGTGCCTTGCTTCCTGTGCAAGCCTTGTCTAGGATAGGTTGGCCCTTGTGCCATTTAGCTAGAAACCTTAACTTAGGGCTGACTTTGCATGACAACATCTAGGCTCGAGTCGTAGTCTCCCTAGTGTTGTGTCTCCCTCTGTTATCTGGTTAGGCTAGATCTTTGTCCCTGCGTAGGGGAACTACATCGCCCTGATCTTCATACCAGATGAAGTATGTAGGCAGGAGATTGAGCTGATCTCTCCGGGCGCCCTTTTTCTTTTTTTCACCCTTTGTGTCTTAACCACCTTTGTGTGTGTTCTGGTTGGAGTCCGACATAAGTCCAACGATTGGCAGTTGGTTTCCTGCGTGTGTCTTGGTTCGGATGCTGATGTAAGTCCAGTGATTGGCATTCAGGCTCCACGTTTGCCTTTGCCTGTGTTTGTTTATGTGCGTGTCAGCCGAGCTACGAATGCTCTGATTCTCCTTCGTCCAAAGGAGATACGTATGCATAGGATGCGACATCCTAGCGAGCATGTGTTCGTTTCCCCAGTCCGAACTACTTCGACTCTGATGTCTATGCCTGATAGACTAAGTAGGCCCGGGATACGATATCCTGCCGAGTCAGTTTCAGTCAGTTTCTTTTGTCTCTTTCAGCCAGTGTGTGTGTGTGTGAGCAGTGTTTAGCAACCAATTTTCCTTCCTTTTGTGCGTGGATCCCGTCGAGTACGACGGATGCGTAGGGGTGCTAATACCTTCCCTTCGCATAACCGACTCCCGAACCCATTCTCTTTGGTCGCGAGACCATGTTCTTTCCTAGGTTTACTTCAAGCGTTTCCTTTCCCTCTTTTGGGATAAATAACGCACGGTGGCGGCTCTGTTGTTTCTTTCTTTTCCCGCCGGTTTTTCGCGTAATGCGACAGCTGGCGACTTTGCTGGGGATTATAGAGAAGTTGACCTATGCTGGTCCATCTTCCCTGAGCGAGTCTCTCCTAGCGCTCTCTAGGATTAGGGTTTTGGTTGCTTTTTGCTGTTGTACTTTATTGCATTCGTTTGTATATATTTGCATTTACTGTTTGCATTTATTGTGTGCATTAATGTTTGCATTTATATTCATTATTCATTCTGCCTGGCTGTGCTATCTGTGTTTCTCTGTTTGGGGGTGGGAGTTACTCGAGGTAAAAGGCCCAGTACCCAGGCTATGAGTGAAATCTAGGAAACCTAGGAATAGAGTGATTCATGGGAAGCGGGTGGTATGGCGCCACTTAGCGGAACATTGATATCACGAGCAGTTCAGACCCTGGTGGGATATTATCGGTGCATACATCGGGTGTGCACAGGATGATATTCTGCGAAAGGTTATTTATGCTGCGTTTCTCTCGACCTTACCCTGGCCTAGATGACACCCGTGAGCGGGGCGGGATTGATCATTTTAACAGGTACAGTTGGTGACTCCTGGTACTAATGGTGACTACGAGTTATATTTCTGGACGCCGGAGGTTTGACCCTGGTTTTGATCAGAGGGTTCCGTTTATTTCGGATCCCTGGGCTGAATTTGAGAGTACCCGCTCAGATGGACTCAGTTCTCCAGACATGGGTTCAGATGCCAGTTGACCAGATTGACTTTGGGTTTCAGATGAGTGTGGTTCAGAATTCAAGCCGAAGCTTTGACCCTGTGTCTTGAGACGCACAGCCTGACCAGTCATGTTGCATTATTTGCATCATAGCATGTTTATTTTCAAAAAATAATAGTGCATGAAAAAAAAGAAAAAGTTAACTCGCATACGCATATCCTCTATCAGGATCATTCATGATAAAATAGCATCCGCATCCGCATCATGCATATCATGCACATCCTTGCATTGCAGACATGTTTGGAAAGACTCCTCACTTTGGTTCCTGACTGAGACAGGATTGTTGATCACCGTCCGCACCGCGACCAGACTCAATCATCAAAGAAGTATGGACCAGGTTCAAGCTGAGCTAGCTGAGATTGCGGCAAACATGGCCCAGTTCATGAACACGATGCAAGGGGTCGTTCAGGGGCAAGAGGAGCTGCGTGCTTTATCCCAGAGACTGGAAGCCATGATTCCACCAGTCCACCATGCTCCACCAGTGGGTGTACCCGTTCATGAGAATGTTGCGGTCACTATTCTCGTTGATGATTGTGCCGTGAGTGACGAATTGAAGGGGATCAGAATCAGTGAACAACCTCTTGCTGCAGAGACTGTTAATATCAGAGCAACCCGCACTCCGGTTCGCCATCCTGGCTCTTCAAGTTCTTCCGGTTCTAAGAAGCCATCCTCTGGGGCACCCAGAAGGGGAGAAGATGAAACAAATGCTGTGCATCGTCGAAGGAGTGCAAACAGAGGACAGTATCGTCAGGCTGCTGTGACTATTCCAGCTACTCAACCCCAACAGCAGAAAAGGCCAACTCAGCAATATCAGACTCCACAAAGTCGTCCTCAGCAGCAGGCTTACCAGCCTCCCATTGATAATCAAGCTGGTACAAGTAATGAGAGGAAGAGGATCATTTTTGATCCAATCCCCACGTCCTACGCCGAACTGTATCCCTCTCTGTTAGAGCGGAACTTGATTACTCCCAGAGACACGCCGCCCATACCCGTCAACCCTCGGTGGTGGTATAGGCCTGAACAACATTGTGTGTATCACTCGGGTGCTCATGGTCATGATGTGGACAGTTGTTTCCAGCTGAAGATGAAGGTTCAAGACCTTGTGAGGTCAGGTATTCTGATCTTGGAGGATTTAGGTCCCTGTGTTAATCAAGCATGAAGATAACAAGTCTTGGGCTGGCGCCGACTTTTCTTCAGAGGGTTGTTCGAAAACAGAAGTTGCTGATGCAAAAGATATTGACAGCTGTCATCCCTGCTGGGATCTATCACAATTGGGTCACTGTGGGCTTTCCTACAGTTTGTTCATAAGTCTTTGTAATAATCACTTTGTTTAAAAACCCTTCTCCCATGCCAAAAGGAGAAGTGATGGCATTGTTGGCAACATTTTGTGCAATGATATTTTCATTCAAATAAATTCATGTTAAAACATTTGTTTTTCCAATTGTTTTCCCTTTTCGCTTTTTGCATGAAATTGGTGATCACAAAAAACCTTAAAAACAAGAATAAAAGCAATCTTTTCATCTGCATAACGATTGTCTTGTTTGATTTTCAAAAAGCTTTTCATATCAAAATCTTTATGCAGGTTGTTTCTCAAACCCATTAAACATAATGATCGGACGTCATCTCCCAATTTTGAATTCCCTGTATCCGAAGCGGACGAAGATGATGTTGAAGGGATTCCTGACGGTATTTCCCGACTTCTTGAGCAAGAGAAGAAGATCACTCAGCTGCATCTCGAGAATCAGCAGAACAGCCAACTGGGGCATTATCAAAAAAAAAAAAAGAAAAAAAGAGAAAGAGGAGGGTGCAAAATCAAAAAAAAAGAGAAGAAGAAATCAATCAAAATCAAAAGCAAAATCAAAAGAAAACAAAAGAAAAATAGCACCCTCAAAGTCCCAAGTGACTGATGCTGAATCCAGCTGAAAGAAAAAGAGATTAGCTGCCATGTGTCATGGTCAGTCATATCAGTAGAGAGTGAAAAAAGCATTCAACGAGAAGGTCAAGCCTCGTGTGTTCCGAGGGACCTTGTGCTCAAGAAAGTCTTGTCTTTCGTGCCCGATTCCAGGGGCAAGTGAACCCCCAAGCTATGAATGTCTATATGTTGTCAAGAGAGCCTCTTCAGGCAAATGTCTCGACACTTACAATAATGGATGGAGAAGTTCACTCGTCCTGTGAATTCTGATGCAGTCAAGAAATACTTCGCCTAAAACAAAAAGCAGAATAGCTCGCTAAGTCGAACACCCCAAAGGGCGACTTAGGCAAAAAGGAGCGTCTCGGTGGATTGAAAACCCGAAAGGGCGATCCAGGCAAAAGTTAGAGACATTGAAAAAAAAAAGAGAAAATTCGCATCCCGCTAGATTGAGCACCTCACACTGGGGCAATCTAGGCAAAAATTAGGGATTTGGCAAGTAACTGCATCTTGACAAGACTGTGCTGTACATCTGTCATCCGTCAGGGATTCTCGATCCGTCGTCGACTGAAGCTTTGAATACATCGAAAATTCAGAATGGTAGAGGAAAGGTCATTATGTTCAATGTAGCCCTTTCCAATATATATCACCGATTTCAAACTTGTACAGATCTATGGAGTCTCGCCCTTTGCAGACTACCATTCCATCACATCTATTTGAGCTTTTACCCAATTATTTGCACTCTTATTTGTTTCAACTCAACAAACGTTTTGCATGTTTTAATTGATAAAGTATCATTGTTTTCAAAATAAACCAATTTTTCACAAAATTGTTCTTAAACAAAGTGAACATTCACGATGATGGAAGAATACTTAGGAGACCCACAGTGCTCTCTCGGGGGTGGTATGATTACCAACAGGTAAGACAATTGTTCGTATCTCGAGCATGACTGTATCTTTGTCCTGCAGAACCTCGTATGGTCTCTCCTCAGTGAAGTTGCCCGATGCAGTGTCGTTTGAAGTTATTCATCTTCATGTTCCCGGCAGTACAGATTCTTCCTCCAAATCCCTGTTAGCTCTATTGTGGGGCATCCCCAGTAGAGTGCTGTTTGAGCCCTATCGTGGGGCATCCCCAGCAAGTTTTCTATTTCGGACATTATTGTGGGGCAGCTCCCCTAGCAGAGTGTTTACTGAAGGCTTCAACTTTCGCCTCTCCAGCAGAGCAGTCTTCGTCTCTCCCCCAACGTGGGTGTTTTTCCTTTGAAGATTCAGTATTTGGTAGATCAACATCCCAGTACTATGTCATGCCCTCAGATGGATCCCCCAGTGGAGTTGTTGGCATGATGAGCCTTATCAATGCCTATGTATCCTCATCAGAGATCTGGTTGCTTCTTGGTATCCCTGATTTCCAGCACAAGTTGTTGTGGCGCATCCGCCTGTGTGTTGAACTCTTTTCTCCGGTTGTGACCGACGATCCCTCCGGAAGCCTCTTGTGGCTCTTCCTCCCCTGCAGGATGATGACTTTGGTTTTCCCTCTGAAGAGTGGTGCCGGATGGTTGATTCCCGGATCCGTGTGTTTACATGTCTGTTTGTCAGCATTCATCAGACATTCATAATGCATAATGCATACATGCATAATCATAGCATTCAGATACTCATGTTGCAGCTGTTGCCGTGTATCTGTTGATGGTTGTCTCCTGCTATTTGTTGATACAGATCTCTCTAATAGATCCTCCTAGCAGAGTTGGGTGTGTCTGATCTCTCCATGTAGAGTTTACCCCTTAAGCAGAAAGTGTCTATCCTTTCTTGCCATTTCCCCCACTGAGATACATCCTCGTGGATGACGGTTGCTTCCGTTCCCTCCCTACACGGGATGGGTTTTCCCTATTGAGTTCGTTCCTCATTAGGATGAGTCTTGTTTCAGTTTGCCTTTTTGGATCAATCCTAAATTGGCTACCCGTTGACTGTCTCTTGTGCTTCTCTGGGGCATAAATGAATAGTCGCTCACTAACCGGCACTCATTCATCTTATCCTCAGCGGAATTTGTTGGCCTCTACCTACAAACCGGTAGTTGTAAGTCCTATCGTCGTGGTTTTCTACCCACTAGCTGGTAGTTGTAAAATCCCACATTCTCCCCTTGTTGGAATTAACCCTTTGTGCTCATCCCGATGATGACTGGTTACTTTTCCGTGGCCTCTACCTACAACCCGGTAGTTGTAAGTCCTATCTTTGTGGTTTTCTACCCACTAGCTGGTAGTTGTAAAATCCCACTTTCCCCCCCTTGGTGGAATTAACCCTTTGTGCTCATCCCGATGATGACTGGTTACTTTTCCATTGGCTTCTACCTGCGAACCGGTAGCTGTAAGTCCTATCTTTGTGGTTTTCTACCCGCTAGCTGGTAGCTGTAAAATCCCATTTTCCTCCCCTTGTTGGAGTTAACCCTTTGTGCTCATCCTATTGATGACTGGTTACTTTTCCGTGGTTTTCTGCCTACTAACCGGTAGATGTAATCCCCTCTTTGTAGTTATCAGTATCCGGTTTGCGGTATCGATATTCTTTCCCTTCTGGATACTCGCTTTGATCAAGCAGTATTGTCCCCATTGGGTCTCCCCCTGCCTTTGGGTATTTGCTCCGAGTTAGCAACTTTATCCTCTTTGGATTGGTCATCTCTGCATACCTAGTCTGGTACCCAGATGCTTTTCTTTTCGGTCGTTTGTCCATCTAACAACCTACAACCGGTTATGGATAATCTTCCATGCGAGTGTATTATCTACGTTTTGACGGCTATAGATAATATGTCTTATGTTTTTCTGGTATTCAGACCGAAGAAGTTTCCGACGATCAGGTCGATGTACTTATGTTATGTTTTTCCGGTATTCAGACCGAAGAAGTTTCCGACGATCAGGTCGATGTACTTATGTGTTTTTCCGGTATCCAGGCCGAAGAAGTTTCCGACGATCAGGTCGATGTACTTATGTTTTTCCGGTATCCAGGCCGAAGAAGTTTCCGACGATCAGGTCGATGTACTTATGTGTTTTTCCGGTATTTCAGACCGAAGAAGTTTCCGACGATCAGGTCGATGTACTTATGTTTTTCCGGTATCCAGGCCGAAGAAGTTTCCGACGATCAGGTCGATGTACTTATGTTTTTCCGGTATCCAGGCCGAAGAAGTTTCCGACGATCAGGTCGATGTACTTATGTGTTTTTCCGGTATTTCAGACCAAAGAAGTTTCTGACGATCAGGTCGATGTACTTATGTGTTTTTCCGGTATTTCAGACCGAAGAAGTTTCCGACGATCAGGTCGATGTACTTATGTGTTTTTCCGGTATCCAGGCCGAAGAAGTTTCCGACGATCAGGTCGATGTACTTATGTTTTTCCGGTATCCAGGCCGAAGAAGTTTCCGACGATCAGGTCGATGTACTTATGTGTTTTTCCGGTATTTCAGACCGAAGAAGTTTCCGACGATCAGGTCGATGTACTTATGTGTTTTTCCGGTATTTCAGATCGAAGAAGTTTCCGACGATCAGGTCGATGTACTTATGTTTTTCAGGTATTTCAGACCGAAGAAGTTTCCGACGATCAGGTCGATGTACTTATGTGTTTTTCCGGTATCCAGGCCGAAGAAGTTTCCGACGATCAGGTCGATGTACTTATGTTTTTCCGGTATCCAGGCCGAAGAAGTTTCCGACGATCAGGTCGATGTACTTATGTGTTTTTCCGGTATTTCAGACCGAAGAAGTTTCCGACGATCAGGTCGATGTACTTATGTGTTTTTCCGGTATTTCAGACCGAAGAAGTTTCCGACGATCAGGTCGATGTACTTATGTTTTTCCGGTATTCAGACCGAAGAAGTTTCCGACGATCAGGTCGATGTACTTACGACGCTCAGGCATTGGTTATCCCTGTGTTGCCATTTATTTTGGTATCCAGGTCGACGTTTTTGTTTCGGTATTCAGGCCGATTTCTTTTCCGTTCCAGACGGATTGTTCTTTCAAGACTGTTTCTTTGCCGATCCTGACAAGCATTCTTGTATTATATCCAGTCGGTGCAAATTTCTACGGTCTCTTTGTATTCAATCCCTGTTTACCCTGAAAGTCTGACAGCCACTGCTATCATCCGTTCGGGTTCCCAGCTGATTGAATAGGGGCAGCTGTAGCACCTCAAATTTGCACCTATCATTTTACATACATTTTCATGTTAGGTCATATCATATCATGGTCTCAAGGATCATTGCATGCCCTAGCTCCCCTCCTAGTGGGTAGGTTGCCTTGTGAGTTTGATTCTTGATCACCAAGCATGTCTTGCATTTGTATATCTTTGCCTTTCACATGATTATCAATCAAAAGTACAAAAATATTGTCAGTCTAACCATGTTGCTTGCAGTTGAAGCAATCATCAGTAATTAGGTCAAAGACAGTCAACAGTCAGTCAAAGTAGTGGATGGTGGCCATTCTTGCAGAATTTGGGCACCATGATCAATAATCAAGAGTTCATATGACTTGGGACATCATTTGAAGTCAAGGTCTCAAGGAATTAGGGTTTGGAATTCATCAGAAGTGGTTCAATCATGCAAAACCCTAGAAAAGTCAACAGAAGTCAAACTTGGTCAACTGTGGATTTAATCAGGGATTTGATGGATGGAATTGATTTGAAGGAGCTCATTCATGTCCATACAAGCCTCATATATCATGTCAAACCTCATCATGGAAGAATTTGAAGCCAATCAGAAATTTTCCAAAAATAGAAACTGGACCTGTAATTTTTACTGCCAAAAATGGAAACTTCTTGATCCTCAACTTGCATCATGATACAAGCTTCAAATGAATTTTGCCCAACATGAAAGTTGAATATCTTATTCTCCCATTTTCAAAAAGTCCAAGAACACCTAAATCCCATGAATGGTTTGCAAGATATGATCATTTCATTTTCACATTTTCATGAACTTCAAAAGGCCATATCTCATGATTCCTTTGGCCAAATTTGATGGGATTTTTTCCTACAAACTCCATTTAATCCCCTCTTTCCAAAAATATAAACATCATGTACCAAAACCTTGCCAATCAAAATGGCTTTTTTTTGACTTGTTTCATTAAAATTCAAGTTTGACCAAAGGTTGACTTTTTGATTTAATTTTTTCAGCACATTTGGCCATTGGAATTGATTTAGAATGTCATTTGCAACATGTTCCAAGCCCAAATTCGTGCACTTGCTATCATATACCACCATTTTGGCCAAAAGTGCAAAATTAGCAATTTGATTAAAATGAGCAAAGTTTGGTTAGCACTTGATTAAGCTTTGTTAAACAGCAAATATAAAGTGTTTTTTCTGTCATTCTAAACCCTAGCCACAGCCTCCTATCACACAGAATTCCTTCTTCTCTCATTCTCTGGTCAATTGTTGACTTTGTGTGACACATCTTGCCATTTGCTTTGGGAAATTCTCATACCTTATTGTATGATCATGAAACTTTACATGTGCATACTAGACATCTTGAGCTTTGCATTGGTGTTGATCCCATCCATTTCTCATCTGTTTTCATTTAGTTATGATTTTTTGAAGTTGACCCATGTATGTTTGACTTCTTTGTGCATGCTTAAAACTTGTTTGACTTCCTGATTTTAATTGACTATCTTCCCCTGATCCAATTGAGCTGAAATTTCATATGCATGCTATGTTATGGATTGTGATTGAGTATGAATTATTTCATAATTTTTGGAATTGTTTATGATTGCTTTTGAGCTTGGTCTTGCTGTTGACCTCTATGTGTTCTCATTTGCCATGTTTTGCCTTCTTTGGTCTATAAATTGATGATGATGCATGATATGAGTTTGAAACCAATTGTGCTTGCTTCTCAAATGTTTGAATTTGACTTTGGTTGACTTTCATTTGCCGTTTTGACTTTTATCATTTATTTTTGACCCTAGGCTTGCCCTAGTGGTCTTTTGGACTTATGATTGAGTTCATGTTTCAGGTTAAGCAACAATGCCTCAAAGATCATACAAATTTGATTGAGTTTGATTACATATCATATGCTAACCTCTGTTTTGTAGGTGGTATGACTCATATGGTTTGAGTATTGTGCTTTGCACATTGGCCCCTCTGTGTTGACTTTTGTTTACCAATTCCTTTTGCTTTAAACTGTTGAACTGTTTACTGATTAGTTTGACTTTTTCAGGTACTCTTAGTTGCTTTATTTGCTTTGCTTTGCTATTTAGCAATTTGCTTTTGAGGTATAACTACTCTCTCTTCATGTAGTCTGGAGACCCGGCCTGTTATTTGGCCAGGCAACTGTCTGAAGTCCTCCTTAAGAGGCAATGCTTGTGTATGTTTAATTTGTCCTTGTACAGAGTCAAAGACCTCCTAAGTGAAGAGGCAATTGGCAGAACCAAGGGATAAGCAACCTATCCCCTGCTATTCAGTGTGTCTTCTGTTTTGCTCACACTACTGTGTTGATGCATTACAGATAAAAACCCAAGATCTTGTGCAATTGCACAGTTGAGTCAGTTTCAAATGTGTAGAAGGGTTCCCACTTTCTGAACCCACACATTCTTGTCAAATGCTCTCCCTGGCCAGGGATAGAAGCAATGAGGCACACCCCTCATCTCCTTTCATCTGCTTCACCTTAGCCCCTCAATGGCAAGGTTAAGAGCAACACTCACCCCATTCCAGAGGTTTGTTTGTTGAGGTTGGTGTGACCCCTCGACTAAAACCTAACCCATGTTTGAGCCCCCTTGTTGGTGTGTTTACCTTATGCTGAATGTGTTTATGTGTGCTTATGTGGTGTGATGGTACCCCTTAGGTTGTTAGACTCCGCGTAGTCTCGTTTGCATGTCAATTAAGGTAGCACGGTTTCCTTCGTACAGGACTTCCTTTCTTGCTTGCTGCTTCTTTAAAACACAAACAAACATCATCCCCTCTTAAGGATACGTTAACTCCTTCTACTACAGATGAGTAAGTCTCCCAAGGTCGAGCATCAGGTAGATTGTGCAGTAACGTTGTCCACTTAAAAAACACAAACCAACAGTAATTGTCTAGCCGAACTACGGCAACTCTGATTCTCATGTCCAGATGAGATACGTAGGCACGAGATGCGATGTCTTGTCGAGTTTGACTAACAACTAACGCTAATTCTTTTCTCTCGCCCTCGTTGCGATTGAGATCTCCCCTTTCTCTTGCCCTAGTTGCAATCGAGACCCTTGCTTCCTGTGCAAGTTGGTGTGTGTGTGCCTTGCTTCCTGTGCAAGCCTTGTCTAGGATAGGTTGGCCCTTGTGCCATTTAGCTAGAAACCTTAACTTAGGGCTGACTTTGCATGACAACATCTAGGCTCGAGTCGTAGTCTCCCTAGTGTTGTGTCTCCCTCTGTTATCTGGTTAGGCTAGATCTTTGTCCCTGCGTAGGGGAACTACATCGCCCTGATCTTCATACCAGATGAAGTATGTAGGCAGGAGATTGAGCTGATCTCTCCGGGCGCCCTTTTTCTTTTTTTCACCCTTTGTGTCTTAACCACCTTTGTGTGTGTTCTGGTTGGAGTCCGACATAAGTCCAACGATTGGCAGTTGGTTTCCTGCGTGTGTCTTGGTTCGGATGCTGATGTAAGTCCAGTGATTGGCATTCAGGCTCCACGTTTGCCTTTGCCTGTGTTTGTTTATGTGCGTGTCAGCCGAGCTACGAATGCTCTGATTCTCCTTCGTCCAAAGGAGATACGTATGCATAGGATGCGACATCCTAGCGAGCATGTGTTCGTTTCCCCAGTCCGAACTACTTCGACTCTGATGTCTATGCCTGATAGACTAAGTGGGCCCGGGATACGATATCCTGCCGATTCAGTTTCAGTCAGTTTCTTTTGTCTCTTTCAGCCAGTGTGTGTGTGTGTGAGCAGTGTTTAGCAACCAATTTTCCTTCCTTTTGTGCGTGGATCCCGTCGAGTACGACGGATGCGTAGGGGTGCTAATACCTTCCCTTCGCATAACCGACTCCCGAACCCATTCTCTTTGGTCGCGAGACCATGTTCTTTCCTAGGTTTACTTCAAGCGTTTCCTTTCCCTCTTTTGGGATAAATAACGCACGGTGGCGGCTCTGTTGTTTCTTTCTTTTCCCGCCGGTTTTTCGCGTAATGCGACAGCTGGCGACTTTGCTGGGGATTATAGAGAAGTTGACCTATGCTGGTCCATCTTCCCTGAGCGAGTCTCTCCTAGCGCTCTCTAGGATTAGGGTTTTGGTTGCTTTTTGCTGTTGTACTTTATTGCATTCGTTTGTATATATTTGCATTTACTGTTTGCATTTATTGTGTGCATTAATGTTTGCATTTATATTCATTATTCATTCTGCCTGGCTGTGCTATCTGTGTTTCTCTGTTTGGGGGTGGGAGTTACTCGAGGTAAAAGGCCCAGTACCCAGGCTATGAGTGAAATCTAGGAAACCTAGGAATAGAGTGATTCATGGGAAGCGGGTGGTATGGCGCCACTTAGCGGAACATTGATATCACGAGCAGTTCAGACCCTGGTGGGATATTATCGGTGCATACATCGGGTGTGCACAGGATGATATTCTGCGAAAGGTTATTTATGCTGCGTTTCTCTCGACCTTACCCTGGCCTAGATGACACCCGTGAGCGGGGCGGGATTGATCATTTTAACAGGTACAGTTGGTGACTCCTGGTACTAATGGTGACTACGAGTTATATTTCTGGACGCCGGAGGTTTGACCCTGGTTTTGATCAGAGGGTTCCGTTTATTTCGGATCCCTGGGCTGAATTTGAGAGTACCCGCTCAGATGGACTCAGTTCTCCAGACATGGGTTCAGATGCCAGTTGACCAGATTGACTTTGGGTTTCAGATGAGTGTGGTTCAGAATTCAAGCCGAAGCTTTGACCCTGTGTCTTGAGACGCACAGCCTGACCAGTCATGTTGCATTATTTGCATCATAGCATGTTTATTTTCAAAAAAATAATAGTGCATGAAAAAAAAGAAAAAGTTAACTCGCATACGCATATCCTCTATCAGGATCATTCATGATAAAATAGCATCCGCATCCGCATCATGCATATCATGCACATCCTTGCATTGCAGACATGTTTGGAAAGACTCCTCACTTTGGTTCCTGACTGAGACAGGATTGTTGATCACCGTCCGCACCGCGACCAGACTCAATCATCAAAGAAGTATGGACCAGGTTCAAGCTGAGCTAGCTGAGATTGCGGCAAACATGGCCCAGTTCATGAACACGATGCAAGGGGTCGTTCAGGGGCAAGAGGAGCTGCGTGCTTTATCCCAGAGACTGGAAGCCATGATTCCACCAGTCCACCATGCTCCACCAGTGGGTGTACCCGTTCATGAGAATGTTGCGGTCACTATTCTCGTTGATGATTGTGCCGTGAGTGACGAATTGAAGGGGATCAGAATCAGTGAACAACCTCTTGCTGCAGAGACTGTTAATATCAGAGCAACCCGCACTCCGGTTCGCCATCCTGGCTCTTCAAGTTCTTCCGGTTCTAAGAAGCCATCCTCTGGGGCACCCAGAAGGGAGAAGATGAAACAAATGCTGTGCATCGTCGAAGGAGTGCAAACAGAGGACAGTATCGTCAGGCTGCTGTGACTATTCCAGCTACTCAACCCCAACAGCAGAAAAGGCCAACTCAGCAATATCAGACTCCACAAAGTCGTCCTCAGCAGCAGGCTTACCAGCCTCCCATTGATAATCAAGCTGGTACAAGTAATGAGAGGAAGAGGATCATTTTTGATCCAATCCCCACGTCCTACGCCGAACTGTATCCCTCTCTGTTAGAGCGGAACTTGATTACTCCCAGAGACACGCCGCCCATACCCGTCAACCCTCGGTGGTGGTATAGGCCTGAACAACATTGTGTGTATCACTCGGGTGCTCATGGTCATGATGTGGACAGTTGTTTCCAGCTGAAGATGAAGGTTCAAGACCTTGTGAGGTCAGGTATTCTGATCTTGGAGGATTTAGGTCCCTGTGTTAATCAAGCATGAAGATAACAAGTCTTGGGCTGGCGCCGACTTTTCTTCAGAGGGTTGTTCGAAAACAGAAGTTGCTGATGCAAAAGATATTGACAGCTGTCATCCCTGCTGGGATCTATCACAATTGGGTCACTGTGGGCTTTCCTACAGTTTGTTCATAAGTCTTTGTAATAATCACTTTGTTTAAAAACCCTTCTCCCATGCCAAAAGGAGAAGTGATGGCATTGTTGGCAACATTTTGTGCAATGATATTTTCATTCAAATAAATTCATGTTAAAACATTTGTTTTTCCAATTGTTTTCCCTTTTCGCTTTTTGCATGAAATTGGTGATCACAAAAAACCTTAAAAACAAGAATAAAAGCAATCTTTTCATCTGCATAACGATTGTCTTGTTTGATTTTCAAAAAGCTTTTCATATCAAAATCTTTATGCAGGTTGTTTCTCAAACCCATTAAACATAATGATCGGACGTCATCTCCCAATTTTGAATTCCCTGTATCCGAAGCGGACGAAGATGATGTTGAAGGGATTCCTGACGGTATTTCCCGACTTCTTGAGCAAGAGAAGAAGATCACTCAGCTGCATCTCGAGAATCAGCAGAACAGCCAACTGGGGCATTATCAAAAAAAAAAAAAGAAAAAAAGAGAAAGAGGAGGGTGCAAAATCAAAAAAAAAGAGAAGAAGAAATCAATCAAAATCAAAAGCAAAATCAAAAGAAAACAAAAGAAAAATAGCACCCTCAAAGTCCCAAGTGACTGATGCTGAATCCAGCTGAAAGAAAAAAGAGATTAGCTGCCATGTGTCATGGTCAGTCATATCAGTAGAGAGTGAAAAAAGCATTCAACGAGAAGGTCAAGCCTCGTGTGTTCCGAGGGACCTTGTGCTCAAGAAAGTCTTGTCTTTCGTGCCCGATTCCAGGGGCAAGTGAACCCCCAAGCTATGAATGTCTATATGTTGTCAAGAGAGCCTCTTCAGGCAAATGTCTCGACACTTACAATAATGGATGGAGAAGTTCACTCGTCCTGTGAATTCTGATGCAGTCAAGAAATACTTCGCCTAAAACAAAAAGCAGAATAGCTCGCTAAGTCGAACACCCCAAAGGGCGACTTAGGCAAAAAGGAGCGTCTCGGTGGATTGAAAACCCGAAAGGGCGATCCAGGCAAAAGTTAGAGACATTGAAAAAAAAAGAGAAAATTCGCATCCCGCTAGATTGAGCACCTCACACTGGGGCAATCTAGGCAAAAATTAGGGATTTGGCAAGTAACTGCATCTTGACAAGACTGTGCTGTACATCTGTCATCCGTCAGGGATTCTCGATCCGTCGTCGACTGAAGCTTTGAATACATCGAAAATTCAGAATGGTAGAGGAAAGGTCATTATGTTCAATGTAGCCCTTTCCAATATATATCACCGATTTCAAACTTGTACAGATCTATGGAGTCTCGCCCTTTGCAGACTACCATTCCATCACATCTATTTGAGCTTTTACCCAATTATTTGCACTCTTATTTGTTTCAACTCAACAAACGTTTTGCATGTTTTAATTGATAAAGTATCATTGTTTTCAAAATAAACCAATTTTTCACAAAATTGTTCTTAAACAAAGTGAACATTCACGATGATGGAAGAATACTTAGGAGACCCACAGTGCTCTCTCGGGGGTGGTATGATTACCAACAGGTAAGACAATTGTTCGTATCTCGAGCATGACTGTATCTTTGTCCTGCAGAACCTCGTATGGTCTCTCCTCAGTGAAGTTGCCCGATGCAGTGTCGTTTGAAGTTATTCATCTTCATGTTCCCGGCAGTACAGATTCTTCCTCCAAATCCCTGTTAGCTCTATTGTGGGGCATCCCCAGTAGAGTGCTGTTTGAGCCCTATCGTGGGGCATCCCCAGCAAGTTTTCTATTTCGGACATTATTGTGGGGCAGCTCCCCTAGCAGAGTGTTTACTGAAGGCTTCAACTTTCGCCTCTCCAGCAGAGCAGTCTTCGTCTCTCCCCCAACGTGGGTGTTTTTCCTTTGAAGATTCAGTATTTGGTAGATCAACATCCCAGTACTATGTCATGCCCTCAGATGGATCCCCCAGTGGAGTTGTTGGCATGATGAGCCTTATCAATGCCTATGTATCCTCATCAGAGATCTGGTTGCTTCTTGGTATCCCTGATTTCCAGCACAAGTTGTTGTGGCGCATCCGCCTGTGTGTTGAACTCTTTTCTCCGGTTGTGACCGACGATCCCTCCGGAAGCCTCTTGTGGCTCTTCCTCCCCTGCAGGATGATGACTTTGGTTTTCCCTCTGAAGAGTGGTGCCGGATGGTTGATTCCCGGATCCGTGTGTTTACATGTCTGTTTGTCAGCATTCATCAGACATTCATAATGCATAATGCATACATGCATAATCATAGCATTCAGATACTCATGTTGCAGCTGTTGCCGTGTATCTGTTGATGGTTGTCTCCTGCTATTTGTTGATACAGATCTCTCTAATAGATCCTCCTAGCAGAGTTGGGTGTGTCTGATCTCTCCATGTAGAGTTTACCCCTTAAGCAGAAAGTGTCTATCCTTTCTTGCCATTTCCCCCACTGAGATACATCCTCGTGGATGACGGTTGCTTCCGTTCCCTCCCTACACGGGATGGGTTTTCCCTATTGAGTTCGTTCCTCATTAGGATGAGTCTTGTTTCAGTTTGCCTTTTTGGATCAATCCTAAATTGGCTACCCGTTGACTGTCTCTTGTGCTTCCCTGGGGCATAAATGAATAGTCGCTCACTAACCGGCACTCATTCATCTTATCCTCAGCGGAATTTGTTGGCCTCTACCTACAAACCGGTAGTTGTAAGTCCTATCGTCGTGGTTTTCTACCCACTAGCTGGTAGTTGTAAAATCCCACATTCTCCCCTTGTTGGAATTAACCCTTTGTGCTCATCCCGATGATGACTGGTTACTTTTCCGTGGCCTCTACCTACAACCCGGTAGTTGTAAGTCCTATCTTTGTGGTTTTCTACCCACTAGCTGGTAGTTGTAAAATCCCACTTTCCCCCCCTTGGTGGAATTAACCCTTTGTGCTCATCCCGATGATGACTGGTTACTTTTCCATTGGCTTCTACCTGCGAACCGGTAGCTGTAAGTCCTATCTTTGTGGTTTTCTACCCGCTAGCTGGTAGCTGTAAAATCCCATTTTCCTCCCCTTGTTGGAGTTAACCCTTTGTGCTCATCCTATTGATGACTGGTTACTTTTCCGTGGTTTTCTGCCTACTAACCGGTAGATGTAATCCCCTCTTTGTAGTTATCAGTATCCGGTTTGCGGTATCGATATTCTTTCCCTTCTGGATACTCGCTTTGATCAAGCAGTATTGTCCCCATTGGGTCTCCCCCTGCCTTTGGGTATTTGCTCCGAGTTAGCAACTTTATCCTCTTTGGATTGGTCATCTCTGCATACCTAGTCTGGTACCCAGATGCTTTTCTTTTCGGTCGTTTGTCCATCTAACAACCTACAACCCGGTTATGGATAATCTTCCATGCGAGTGTATTATCTACGTTTTGACGGCTATAGATAATATGTCTTATGTTTTTCTGGTATTCAGACCGAAGAAGTTTCCGACGATCAGGTCGATGTACTTATGTTATGTTTTTCCGGTATTCAGACCGAAGAAGTTTCCGACGATCAGGTCGATGTACTTATGTGTTTTTCCGGTATCCAGGCCGAAGAAGTTTCCGACGATCAGGTCGATGTACTTATGTTTTTCCGGTATCCAGGCCGAAGAAGTTTCCGACGATCAGGTCGATGTACTTATGTGTTTTTCCGGTATTTCAGACCGAAGAAGTTTCCGACGATCAGGTCGATGTACTTATGTGTTTTTCCGGTATCCAGGCCGAAGAAGTTTCCGACGATCAGGTCGATGTACTTATGTTTTTTCCGGTATCCAGGCCGAAGAAGTTTCCGACGATCAGGTCGATGTACTTATGTGTTTTTCCGGTATTTCAGACCAAAGAAGTTTCTGACGATCAGGTCGATGTACTTATGTGTTTTTCCGGTATTTCAGACCGAAGAAGTTTCCGACGATCAGGTCGATGTACTTATGTGTTTTTCCGGTATCCAGGCCGAAGAAGTTTCCGACGATCAGGTCGATGTACTTATGTTTTTCCGGTATCCAGGCCGAAGAAGTTTCCGACGATCAGGTCGATGTACTTATGTGTTTTTCCGGTATTTCAGACCGAAGAAGTTTCCGACGATCAGGTCGATGTACTTATGTTTTTTTCCGGTATTTCAGATCGAAGAAGTTTCCGACGATCAGGTCGATGTACTTATGTTTTTCAGGTATTTCAGACCGAAGAAGTTTCCGACGATCAGGTCGATGTACTTATGTGTTTTTCCGGTATCCAGGCCGAAGAAGTTTCCGACGATCAGGTCGATGTACTTATGTTTTTCCGGTATCCAGGCCGAAGAAGTTTCCGACGATCAGGTCGATGTACTTATGTGTTTTTCCGGTATTTCAGACCGAAGAAGTTTCCGACGATCAGGTCGATGTACTTATGTGTTTTTCCGGTATTTCAGACCGAAGAAGTTTCCGACGATCAGGTCGATGTACTTATGTTTTTCCGGTATTCAGACCGAAGAAGTTTCCGACGATCAGGTCGATGTACTTACGACGCTCAGGCATTGGTTATCCCTGTGTTGCCATTTATTTTGGTATCCAGGTCGACGTTTTTGTTTCGGTATTCAGGCCGATTTCTTTTCCGTTCCAGACGGATTGTTCTTTCAAGACTGTTTCTTTGCCGATCCTGACAAGCATTCTTGTATTATATCCAGTCGGTGCAAATTTCTACGGTTCTTTTGTATTCAATCCCTGTTTACCCTGAAAGTCTGACAGCCACTGCTATCATCCGTTCGGGTTCCCAGCTGATTGAATAGGGGCAGCTGTAGCACCTCAAATTTGCACCTATCATTTTACATACATTTTCATGTTAGGTCATATCATATCATGGTCTCAAGGATCATTGCATGCCCTAGCTCCCCTCCTAGTGGGTAGGTTGCCTTGTGAGTTTGATTCTTGATCACCAAGCATGTCTTGCATTTGTATATCTTTGCCTTTCACATGATTATCAATCAAAAAGTACAAAAATATTGTCAGTCTAACCATGTTGCTTGCAGTTGAAGCAATCATCAGTAATTAGGTCAAAGACAGTCAACAGTCAGTCAAAGTAGTGGATGGTGGCCATTCTTGCAGAATTTGGGCACCATGATCAATAATCAAGAGTTCATATGACTTGGGACATCATTTGAAGTCAAGGTCTCAAGGAATTAGGGTTTGGAATTCATCAGAAGTGGTTCAATCATGCAAAACCCTAGAAAAGTCAACAGAAGTCAAACTTGGTCAACTGTGGATTTAATCAGGGATTTGATGGATGGAATTGATTTGAAGGAGCTCATTCATGTCCATACAAGCCTCATATATCATGTCAAACCTCATCATGGAAGAATTTGAAGCCAATCAGAAATTTTCCAAAAATAGAAACTGGACCTGTAATTTTTACTGCCAAAAATGGAAACTTCTTGATCCTCAACTTGCATCATGATACAAGCTTCAAATGAATTTTTGCCCAACATGAAAGTTGAATATCTTATTCTCCCATTTTCAAAAAGTCCAAGAACACCTAAATCCCATGAATGGTTTGCAAGATATGATCATTTCATTTTCACATTTTCATGAACTTCAAAAGGCCATATCTCATGATTCCTTTGGCCAAATTTGATGGGATTTTTTCCTACAAACTCCATTTAATCCCCTCTTTCCAAAAATATAAACATCATGTACCAAAACCTTGCCAATCAAAATGGCTTTTTTTTGACTTGTTTCATTTAAAATTCAAGTTTGACCAAAGGTTGACTTTTTGATTTAATTTATTTCAGCACATTTGGCCATTTGGAATTGATTTAGAATGTCATTTGCAACATGTTCCAAGCCCAAATTCGTGCACTTGCTATCATATACCACCATTTTGGCCAAAAGTGCAAAATTAGCAATTTGATTAAAATGAGCAAAGTTTGGTTAGCACTTGATTAAGCTTTGTTAAACAGCAAATATAAAGTGTTTTTTCTGTCATTCTAAACCCTAGCCACAGCCTCCTATCACACAGAATTCCTTCTTCTCTCATTCTTGCATTTTCACACTTTGAGAATTTCTGACCAAAAGCTTCAAAGTGCTCGAGCAACACTTGATTGTTTCATCACTTGGCCAACCTTTGGAAGCTATTTTGGACCTTGTTCCTCGACTGTAAGCAGAGGAAACTCACTGTTCTATTGCAAGCTCTCTCATGGCAGATTATGGTTCAAGCTATCTCGTGCATTCTTGAGCTGAAAGAACTTCATTATCCATCATTTCAAAGCATAAAGCACATCTGTTTCAAGCTTTGAAGGCCAAATAACCATTACAACTCAACTGTTCTTCAATCTTGGTAACATTTCGAATCTCACCTTTTACCAAATTATGCTATGCTTAGGATAGGTCTTTGTATGCTGATTCCATTGCAACTTGTATCATTCAAAATGGTTATGATATGCGTGAGAAATCTGAATTTCCATTTGTGTGCTCAAACTTATTTTCACTCGATTTGCCTTGCTTAGGATGAGTTAGTGAGATTGGTTGTCATATTTGTGTTGTATGTGGTCTGATGATGCCATTGATGTATGTGATTTGCTGTTCTGGGCATAAAAAAATTTCGAGTTGATTTGAAGATGATGAAGTATACTGTAGCGTTAAAACCCTAGGTGCCATTCCAATTTTCTGGGTTTTTCACGTATCATGCACGCCGTGTTACTGTTGTATTGAAGCTGACCAATCAGAATATTTGTTTCCTTGAGCCTGTACGCTGCGTTTAGTTAAGTGGATGTGGTATTTACCAAATTGCCACGCTGGTCAACCTTTGACTCATTAAATCATGTTCTTTGTTCATGTTTGCTCCAATTTGTTCATCATCTTTCCAAATTCATTTCTCACTCAATTTAACTCCAAAAATCATGAAATTTTTTCTATCATTTTCACATGAATGTCTATTATTTAATCATGATTTTTTCTGAATTTTTGGTTGGCTGGATTTTAAATGGCTCTAGGTTTCTTGACATGTATGCTTAATTTGTACCTTTTTCCATTTCTTTTGTGAAATAATGATGATGCATCCAATGACCCTGAAATTTTTTGTGGTTATTCTACACTCATTCATGTTCATTTTGATGTAAAGTTTGTGCATTTATCATATGTGGTTTGTGAGATACAAATTTTTGAAGTAGGGTGTGACAATTTGTGTCACACCAATGATATGCAAGTTCATGATTTTTGTTGACATGCTTCCTGGCCTTCAATTAATGTGAAAGTTTGCATAAGCCATCTCTTATATGTCTAGTTGATGTGTGAATTTTCCTGGAATTAATTATGCCATTTCCAATTTGTTTGAGATTTTTCTTTCCTGCCTGGTCAATTGTTGACTTTGTGTGACACATCTTGCCATTTGCTTTGGGAAATTCTCATACCTTATTTTATGATCATGAAACTTTACATGTGCATACTAGACATCTTGAGCTTTGCATTGGTGTTGATCCCATCCATTTCTCATCTGTTTTCATTTAGTTATGATTTTTTGAAGTTGACCCATGTATGTTTGACTTCTTTGTGCATGCTTGAAACTTGTTTGACTTCCTGATTTTAATTGACTATCTTCCCCTGATCCAATTGAGCTGAAATTTCATATGCATGCTATGTTATGGATTGTGATTGAGTATGAATTATTTCATAATTTTTGGAATTGTTTATGATTGCTTTTGAGCTTGGTCTTGCTGTTGACCTCTATGTGTTCTCATTTGCCATGTTTTGCCTTCTTTGGTCTATAAATTGATGATGATGCATGATATGAGTTTGAAACCAATTGTGCTTGCTTCTCAAATGTTTGAATTTGACTTTGGTTGACTTTCATTTGCCGTTTTGACTTTTATCATTTATTTTTGACCCTAGGCTTGCCCTAGTGGTCTTTTGGACTTATGATTGAGTTCATGTTTCAGGTTAAGCAACAATGCCTCAAAGATCATACAAATTTGATTGAGTTTGATTACATATCATATGCTAACCTCTGTTTTGTAGGTGGTATGACTCATATGGTTTGAGTATTGTGCTTTGCACATTGGCCCCTCTGTGTTGACTTTTGTTTACCAATTCCTTTTGCTTTAAACTGTTGAACTGTTTACTGATTAGTTTGACTTTTTCAGGTACTCTTAGTTGCTTTATTTGCTTTGCTTTGCTATTTAGCAATTTGCTTTTGAGGTATAACTACTCTCTCTTCATGTAGTCTGGAGACCCGGCCTGTTATTTGGCCAGGCAACTGTCTGAAGTCCTCCTTAAGAGGCAATGCTTGTGTATGTTTAATTTGTCCTTGTACAGAGTCAAAGACCTCCTAAGTGAAGAGGCAATTGGCAGAACCAAGGGATAAGCAACCTATCCCCTGCTATTCAGTGTGTCTTCTGTTTTGCTCACACTACTGTGTTGATGCATTACAGATAAAAACCCAAGATCTTGTGCAATTGCACAGTTGAGTCAGTTTCAAATGTGTAGAAGGGTTCCCACTTTCTGAACCCACACATTCTTGTCAAATGCTCTCCCTGGCCAGGGATAGAAGCAATGAGGCACACCCCTCATCTCCTTTCATCTGCTTCACCTTAGCCCCTCAATGGCAAGGTTAAGAGCAACACTCACCCCATTCCAGAGGTTTGTTTGTTGAGGTTGGTGTGACCCCTCGACTAAAACCTAACCCATGTTTGAGCCCCCTTGTTGGTGTGTTTACCTTATGCTGAATGTGTTTATGTGTGCTTATGTGGTGTGATGGTACCCCTTAGGTTGTTAGACTCCGCGTAGTCTCGTTTGCATGTCAATTAAGGTAGCACGGTTCCTTCGTACAGGACTTCCTTTCTTGCTTGCTGCTTCTTTAAAACACAAACAAACATCATCCCCTCTTAAGGATACGTTAACTCCTTCTACTACAGATGAGTAAGTCTCCCAAGGTCGAGCATCAGGTAGATTGTGCAGTAACGTTGTCCACTTAAAAAACACAAACCAACAGTAATTGTCTAGCCGAACTACGGCAACTCTGATTCTCATGTCCAGATGAGATACGTAGGCACGAGATGCGATGTCTTGTCGAGTTTGACTAACAACTAACGCTAATTCTTTTCTCTCGCCCTCGTTGCGATTGAGATCTCCCCTTTCTCTTGCCCTAGTTGCAATCGAGACCCTTGCTTCCTGTGCAAGTTGGTGTGTGTGTGCCTTGCTTCCTGTGCAAGCCTTGTCTAGGATAGGTTGGCCCTTGTGCCATTTAGCTAGAAACCTTAACTTAGGGTTGACTTTGCATGACAACATCTAGGCTCGAGTCGTAGTCTCCCTAGTGTTGTGTCTCCCTCTGTTATCTGGTTAGGCTAGATCTTTGTCCCTGCGTAGGGGAACTACATCGCCCTGATCTTCATACCAGATGAAGTATGTAGGCAGGAGATTGAGCTGATCTCTCCGGGCGCCCTTTTTCTTTTTTTCACCCTTTGTGTCTTAACCACCTTTGTGTGTGTTCTGGTTGGAGTCCGACATAAGTCCAACGATTGGCAGTTGGTTTCCTGCGTGTGTCTTGGTTCGGATGCTGATGTAAGTCCAGTGATTGGCATTCAGGCTCCACGTTTGCCTTTGCCTGTGTTTGTTTATGTGCGTGTCAGCCGAGCTACGAATGCTCTGATTCTCCTTCGTCCAAAGGAGATACGTATGCATAGGATGCGACATCCTAGCGAGCATGTGTTCGTTTCCCCAGTCCGAACTACTTCGACTCTGATGTCTATGCCTGATAGACTAAGTAGGCCCGGGATACGATATCCTGCCGAGTCAGTTTCAGTCAGTTTCTTTTGTCTCTTTCAGCCAGTGTGTGTGTGTGTGAGCAGTGTTTAGCAACCAATTTTCCTTCCTTTTGTGCGTGGATCCCGTCGAGTACGACGGATGCGTAGGGGTGCTAATACCTTCCCTTCGCATAACCGACTCCCGAACCCATTCTCTTTGGTCGCGAGACCATGTTCTTTCCTAGGTTTACTTCGAGCGTTTCCTTTCCCTCTTTTGGGATAAATAACGCACGGTGGCGGCTCTGTTGTTTCTTTCTTTTCCCGCCGGTTTTTCGCGTAATGCGACATCTATAGCCGTCAAAACGTAGATAACATACTCGCATGGAAGATTATCCATAACCGGTTTGTAGGTTGTTAAATGGATAAATCGACCGACATCATACTGAAGAGAGCGAAGGCAAACTTGTTAAAGGATGGACATTCGATTCCGAACAAAGGAATACGAATCTTACTCTACTGGGGAGGACAAAACTTCGACCCAAGAGTGCATGAGATATATCATCTATAGCCGTCAAAACGTAGATAACATACTCGCATGAAAGATTATCCATAACCGGTTTGTAGGTTGTTAAATGGATAAATCGATCGACATCATCCTGAAGAGAGCGAAGGCAAACTTGTTAAAGGATGGACATTCGATTCCGAACAAAGGAATACGAATCTTACTCTACTGGGGAGGACAAAACTTCGAACCAAGAGTGCATGAGATATATCATCTATAGCCGTCAAAACGTAGATAACATACTCGCATGGAAGATTATCCATAATCGGTTTGTAGGTTGTTAAATGGATAAATCGATCGACATCATCCTGAAGAGAGCGAAGGCAAACTTGTTAAAGGATGGACATTCGATTCCGAACAAAGGAATACGAAGCATACTCTACTGGGGAGGACAAAACTTCGAGCCAAGAGTGCATGAGATATATCATCTATAGCCGTCAAAACGTAGATAACATACTCGCATGGAAGATTATCCAAAACCGGTTTGTAGGTTGTTAAATGGATAAATCGACCGACATCAGAAAGGCATCGGGATACCAGGACTAGGTATGCAAAGATGACCATTCAAAAAAAAGGAAACCGCAAACATTACCAGCAAATGGTGAATGAAAGAGGACCCGTTGGGGATAAAATTGCTCACTCGGATCAAATATCCGAAAGGTGAAAGGAATATCAATACCGAAACTGGATAGTGATAACCACAAAGAGGGTATTGCATCTACCGGTTCGTAGGCAGAAAACCACAGAAAAGCAACCGTCATCGACTAGGATGAGCACAAAGATTTGACTCCACAAAGGGGAGAACATGGAGTTTACATCTACCGGTTCGTAGGTAGAAGACCACAAAGATAGGACTTACAACTGCCGGTTTGTAGGCAGAGGCCAACAAAATCCGCTGAGGATAAGATGAATGAGTGCCGGTTAGTGAGCAACTACTCATTTATACCCCAGGGAAGCACAAGAGACAATCAATAGGAAGCCAATTTAGGATCGATCCAAAAAGGCATACTGAATCAAGACTCATCCTAATGAGGAAAGAACTCAATAGGGAACCCATCCTGTTATGTGTGGGGAGGGAACGGAAACAACCGTCATCCACGAGGATATAACTCAGTGGGGATCGCAGAAGGAAATGACAGACACTTTCTGCTTAAGGGGTCGACTCTATATGGAGAGATTAGACAAACCCACATCTGCTAGGGGATGATCTATTGGGGGGAGAAACAGGTTTTCCTTTCACCAACGGATGAGGAAATAAACCTCTCTGGGGGGTATCAATCCTGAATGCTGTCAGGAGCAACCGTAGCAAACGTGCCGTACAAATGTTGAACGAGAATCCGCCTCTGCCGGGGATACGGTTTGGTGGGTAACACATGAATGCATATGTTTGAATTTTTCTATGGCGTAATGCTCCATATTGAATGGAAATTCTACGCAATTTGAGGATGCAATGATTACTATATGCAAAATGCAAATGATGAAAACTCCGCTGGGGAGCCCAAAGATCAGATACTTCAACTTTGTGGGGAGACTCTGCTTGAGGAAAACTCTACCGGGGGAGCACCGACTTCTCACTCATGCTGGAGAACAGAGATACCAAGAATCAACCAGATCTCTGGTGAGGATAGATAGGCATTGATAAAGTTCATCATGCCAGCAACTCTGTTGAGGAATCTATCCGAGGGAAATGACGGAGTACTGGGATGTCAATCTATCAAGTACCGAATCTTCCAAAGACAAGCACCCATACCGGGGAAAGGAGAAGGATGCTCTGCTGGAGAGACGCAAGTTGAAGTCTTCAGTAAACACTTCTTCTTGTGGAACTGCCCCACAACAGTATTTCAACAGCAACCTTGCTGGGGATGCCCCACAATAGGGCTCAAACAGCACTCTACTGGAGATACACCACAATAGAGCTAACAGGGACTTTGGAGGAAGAATGCTGCACTGCCAGGGACATGAAGATGAACAACTTCAACCAACACTGCACTGAGCAACCTCGCTGAGGAGAAACCATAAGAGGTTCTACAGGAAAAACACAGTTATGCTCGAGATACGAACAAATGTCTTACCTGTTGGTAATCATACCACCCTTGGGAGAGCACTACAGATCTCCTAAGTATCCTTCCATCATTGTGAATGTTCACTTTGTTTAAGAACAATTTTTGAAAAATTTGTTTATTTTGAAAACAATGATACTTTATCAATTAAAACATGCAAAACAGTTGTTGAGTTGAAACAAATAAGAGTGCAAATAATTGGATAAAAGCTCAAATTGATTTGATGGAATGGTAGTCTGCAAATGGCAAGACTCCACAGATCTGTACAAGTTTGAAATCGGTGATGTATATTGGAGAGGGCTACATTGAACATAATGACCTTTTCTCTACCATTCCGAATTTTCGATGTATTCGAAGCTTCAGTCGATGACGAATCGAGAATTCCTGACGGATGACAGATATAGAGCACAGTCTTGTCATGATGCAGTTACTTGCCAAATCCCTAATTTTTGCCTAGATTGCCCCAGTGTGAGGTGCTCAATCTAGCGGGATGCAAATTCTTTTTCAATGTCTCTAACTTTTGCCTGGATCGCCCTTTCGGGTTTTCAATCCACCGAGACGCTCCTTTTTGCCTAAGTCGCCCTTTGGGGTGTTCGACTTAGCGAGCTGTTTTGCTTTTTTTTTTGTTAGGCGAAGTATTTCTTGACTGCATCGGAATTCACAGGACGAGTGAACTTCTTCATCCATTGTTGTAAGTGTCAAAGCACCGCCGGAAAAGGCTCTCTTGTCAACATATGGACATTCATAGCTTGGGGTTCAGTTGCCCCTGGAATCGGGCACGAAAGACAAGACTTTCTTGAGCACAAGGTCACCTTCTCGGAATACACGAGGCTTGACCTTCTTATCGAATGCTTTCTTCACTCCCTGCTGATGTAACTGACCATGACACATGGCAGTTAATCTCTTCTTTTCGATCAGATTCAGTTGGTCATAACGACTCTGAATTCATTCAGCATCAGTCAACTTGGGACTTTGAGGGTGCTATTTTCTTTTGTTTCTTTCTTTCTTTTTCTTTCTTTTTGTTCTTTTTGTTTTTTTTTTATTTCTTTTGATTTTGCACCCTCCTCTTTTTTTTGTTCTTTTTTTTTGTAATGCCCCAGTTGGCCGTTCTGCTGATTCTCGAGATACAACTGAGTGATCTTCTTTTCTTGCTCAAGAAGTCGGGACATCTCGTCAGGAATCCTTTCAACATCATCTTCTTCCGCTTCGAATATAGGGAATTCAAAATTGGGAGATGACCTCGGATCATTATGTTCAATGGGTTTAAGAATCAACCTGCATAATGATTTTGATATGAAAGCTTTTTGGAAATCAATCAAGACAATCGTTATGCAGATGAAAAGATTGCTTTTATTCTTGTTTTTAGGGTTTTTTGTGATCACCAATTTCATGCAAAAAGCGAAAAGGGAAAACAAATGGAAAAACAAATGTTTTAACATGCTTTTATTTGAATGAAAATATCATTGCACAAAATGTTGCCAACAATGTCATCACTTCTCCTTTTGGCATGGGAGAAGGGTTTTTAAACAAAGTGATTATTACTCTGACTTATGAACAACTGTAGGAACGCCCACAGTGACCCAATTGCGATAGATCCCTCCAGGGATAACAAATGTCAGAATCCTTTGCATCAGCAGCTTCTGCTTTTGAACAACCCTTTTCGTTGAAGACCTCAGAAGACAAGTCAACGCCAGCCCGGGACTTGTTATCTTCAAGTTCGATTACCACTGGGACCTAAGTCCTCAAAGCTCAGAATACCTGATCTCATAAGGTCCTGCACCTTATTCTTCAACTGAAAGCAGCTTTCCACATCATGACCAGGAGCACCCGAATGATACACACAATGTTGATCAGGCCTATACCACCACCGAGGGTTGACGAGCATAGCGGGCGGGTCTCTGGGAGTAATCAATTTCCGCTCTATCAAAGAGGGATACAGCTCTGCGTAGGACATAGGAATCGGGTCAAAAATGATCTTCTTCCTCTCATTACTTGTACTAGCTTGATTACCATTGTGAGGCGGGTAAGCCTGCTGCTGAGGACGATGTTGTTGATGCTGATATTGCTGAGTTGGTCTTCTCTGCTGTTGTTGAGGTTGAGTTGCTGGAATAGTCACAGAAGCGACCTGACGATATTGTCCTCTGTTCACATTCCTCCGACGGTGCACAACGTTTGTTTCATTCTCTCCCCTTTTGGGTGCCCCAGAGAGTGGCTTCTTAGAACCGGAAGAGCCAGGATCTTGTATCTTTCCTGCTTTGATAAGACTCTCAGTCCTTTCCCCACAGACAACAACATCAGAAAATCTACTGAACGGGCAACTTCCCATGCGGTCCATGAACACACCTTGTAAGGTTCCAATGAACATGTCAGTCAGCTCTCTCTCCAGCATCGGAGGTTGCACTCTTGCGGCTAGCTCACGCCATCTCTAGGCATACTCTTTGAAGCTTTCTACAGTCTTCTGACACAAGCTCTGCAGCTGAGTTCGGCTCGGAGCCATATCCATGTTATGCTTGTATTGCCTCAGAAAGGCTTCACCCAGATCTTTCCAGCTTCTGACGGATTCTTTCTTCAGATCCATGTACCAGTCCAAAGACGCTCCAGACAAACTGTCTTGGAAAAAGTACATCCACATCTTCTCATCGTCAGTGTATGCGAAGATTTTCTGATAGTAAGCCTGTACATGAGTGCGAGGGCAGGAAGTGCCATTATATTTGTCAAAGGACGGCGCCTTCAACTTGTAAGGGATCCTCAACCCATCAACCAGTCCCATATTGGTTACATCGAACCCAAGGGAGTTCTGACATTCCATGGCACGAATTTTCTCCGCAAGGGCATCAACTTTTCTATCCCTCTCTCCAGTTCTCACAACCTCATCATCCTCACTGAGGAGAGTGAACATATCCTCTTGTCTGTCGACAATAGGAGCTGGATGACGTACCGGAGCCCGGGTAGCTCTGGCATTGACAGTCTCTGCAGCAAGAGGTTGTCCGTTGATTCTTATTCCTCTCAACTCATCCCCGACGGCATAGTCGTTAGTGGGAGCAGCAATGTTGACATTCTCATGAGCAGGCGC
Source organism: Lathyrus oleraceus (assembly GCF_024323335.1). Lineage (NCBI taxonomy): Eukaryota > Viridiplantae > Streptophyta > Magnoliopsida > Fabales > Fabaceae > Lathyrus > Lathyrus oleraceus. The sequence goes on along the minus strand of NC_066580.1, from coordinate 64,271,759 downwards.
AACAACAGGCGAAGCACGGTTAGACGTCTGAATCACGGTCTCTTGTCTCTGAACCAGGGCTCGAAGCTCCTCCTGACCTTGCGCAACCCCTTGCATCATCGTCATAAACTGGGCCATGTTCGCCCTCATCTCAGCCAGCTCGGTCTGAACCTGATCCATACTTCTTTGTTGATTGAGTCTGGTTGAATACCGGTGCGGTCTCTGATCAGCTATCCGTCCTGACACAGGAACCAGAGTGAGAAGTCGTGCGCATGAACACCTGTTATGCAAAAATGATATGAGTATGATGCTAATGCATATGATGCACATGATATGTTCATTTCTCAGGCATTCAAAGAGCCTGATTCATCCTCAAAAGATGGCAACCTGCAGCAAGAACAACACAGGAAGCAAAGAAACAACAAAGGCAATGGGTACAGAGTGAAACCAATAACCTCATCTATAAATGAGCAACATGGATCATACAACAATATCAACAAAGATCCAGATACATCAAAGTACAACAACGAATCCCACCCAACAAGCCTGGGGGTTATTCTCAACACATACATCAGGAATACAAGCTAAGACAAACGACTTCCAGGAATGAGTGTCTTCAAGTAGTGACACTGGTCTATCAATAGTTCACACTCTGAACATTCTGGCAAGGGAGTGATCTTCTCCTTCAACTGTCTTCTAAGCTCTATAACTTCTGATCCAAGTTGGTTCTCTGATGCAAGTCTCTGGTCGACTTCCTTCTTCAACTGGATATCTTTGTCTCTGAGTTGCTTCTCTAAGTCTCTGATCTTCTTCAGATAACTGGCCTCAACTCTCTGCAATCGCAAACACTCCCTGTGCTCTGCATCCAACAAGTTTTCCATCTCGGCATAAGATCTCTTCTTACTCCTTACTCCACCAACATCTGCACTCTGGATGTCTCTGAGTCGATGAGTCAGGTTCAACTTATCAGCTTTGGCTTGATACAACTCCATCTGGGCATCTTGCTCCTTCTCCTTCAAACGACGATTCTCCATCAGGGCTTGCTTGTACTGCTCAGCAGGTACACTCTCAGCAAGAATCAAAGGCGGTTGCACTTGCAACGGATTCATCCTATCATAGGGTAACAGCAAAATTTCCACTCTTTTCTTAACCCAATCAGTGTAATCAGGCATAGCAATGGCAAACTTCTTCCCTAAGACGGGCCCATCCTGGACACCAATAGACTTCCACGCTCTTCCTATCTGCTCCAATCTACCAGGGTCGCTTCGCTTCTCAAAGTACACACTCTCAGCTATCTCAGCATCAAGTGGTCTTCTACTCATCACGAACCCTAACTGGCGAAAAGAAAGAACTGGGTTGTAGTTGATGCAACCCTTAGTCCCTACAAGTGGCACATTCCGGAATTCTCCACAACTCATAATGACATCCTGCCCATCCATTCGGTATGACTGCCATCTGATATCATATGAAGTAAGAGACATAACCCTCTGAGTCCACCTATAAGTGCTCTGAGCCTCCACGAGAGGTCCACTGACTGGCAGGAGAGACATGAACCATCTGAGCAACAGTGGGAGACAACCTCTGATAGCTCCACCCTTACCATGCCTACTGTGGATAGCATAATAAGTGTCAGCCAACAGAGTAGGAATCGGGTTCCCTCTAAGGAAGATACAGGCTGCAGCATAGTCCACGAAGTTGGGCATACTCGGAAACAAAACAATCCCATAGATCATAACAGCAAGCTGGGCGTGAAAAGCTTCCCAATTCCCCTTCTCTGCTCTGGCAACAACTCTAAAGTCAACCTCCTTAGGCACATCCAAGAAAGGCACCTGATGCTGGATAGGAGCATTCAACAGAATGGAATACTCCTCGAGAGTAGGCGCCAACTGATAGTCCTGAAAGGTGAAGCATCGAAGCTCTGGGTCATAGAACTGAAGGAGAGTCTGCAACGGCACTGGGTCGACTACCATCTTCAACAGTGTCAGAATATCCCCATACTGATCCACGAACCCCCTCAGATGATCACTAATCACAAGGTTACTCAACTCTATCAGAGATGTCAAAGGCTCACGGTGAAAGCTGTAGGAACAAGTCTTCCGCTTCGGCTCTGGGACTGTTGCCATCTCTATCAGTGAACAAGCTCGGGAATGTACCTGAGAAATGATATGCATGTAGGTATTAGTTTTTCTTTTTTCTTTTTTTTTCAATTTCTTTTATTGCGTTTCTTTTGAAAATAAACATGCTATGATGCAGATGATGCAGACAAGACTGGCAGGATGTGCATCTCAGAACACAGGATCGAAGCTTCGGCTCGAACTCTGAACTACAATTCATCTGAAACCCAAAATCAACTGATAAACTGTCATCTGAACCCAAATCTGGAGAACTGAGTCACCAATAGGACCACAAGTCACCAATCGGTCACCAACAAGTCACCAACTGTACCTGTAATAATGATCATTCCCTCCCCACTCACGGGTGTCATCTAGGCCAGGGTAAGGTCGAGAGAAACGCAACATAAATAACCTTTCGCAGAATATCATCATATACACACCCGAAGTATGTAACGATAATATCCCACCAGGGTCTGAACTGCTCGTGATATCAATGTTCCGCTAAGTGGCGCATACCACCCGCTTCCCATGAATCACTCTATTCCTAGGTTTCCTAGATTTCACTCATAGCCTGGGTATTGGGCCTTTTACCTCGAGTAACTCCCACCCCAAACAGAGAAACACAGCACAACCAGCACAGATGAATATGAATGAATGCAAACATTAATGCACACAATAAATGCAAACAATAAATAAATGAATGCAATAAATAACAGCAAAAAGCAACCAAAACCCTATCCTAGAGAGCGCTAGGACAGACTCGCTTAGGGAAGATGGACCAGCAAGAGGTCAACTTCTTTGTCCTCCCCAGCAGAGTCGCCAGCTGTCGCATTACGCGAAAAACCGGTGGGAAAACAAGAACAACAGAGCCGCCACCGTGCGTTATTTATCCCAAAAGAGGGAAAGGAAATGCTCGAAGTAAACCTGGAAAAAGCATGGTCTCGCGACCAAAGAGAATGGGATCGGGAGTCGGTTATGCGAAGGGAAGGTATTAGAACCCCTACGCATCCGTCGTACTCGACGGGATCCACGCACAAAAGGAAGGAATATGGTTGCTAAAACACTGATCAAAAACAAACACACTGGCTGAAAGAGACACAAGAAAACAAACGAGACTGACTCGGCAGGATATCGCATCCTGGGCCTACTTAGTCTATCAAGCATAGACATCAGAGTCGAAGTAGTTCGGACTGGGGAAAACACATGCTCGCTAGGATGTCGCATCCTATGCATACGTATCTTCTCGGACAAAGAAAAATCAGAGCATCCGTAGCTCGGCTCACGCACACCAAACACAACAGACACAGGCAAACGTGGAATCCGAATGCCAATCGCTGGACTTACATCAGATTCCGAACCAAAACAACCACACTGGAAACCAGATGCCACTTGATGGACTTATACCGGATTCCAAGCACACAACAAGAGGATACGGAATGCCAATCGTTGGTCTTACATCCATCTCTGACACACACAAGACAAAACAAAAAGGGCGCCCGAAGAGATCAGCTCATCTCCTGCCTACGTACCTCATCTGGTATGAGGATCAGGGCGACGTAGTTCCCCTACGCAGGGACAAAGGACTAGCCTAACCAGATAACAGAGGGAGACACAACTAGGGAGACTAACTCGAGCCTAGATGTTATCATGCATAATCATCCCTAAGTCAAGGTTGCTATCTAACTTGCACATGGAGCAAGCTAAACCTAAAGCACAGGCAATAGCAAAGCAAACAATCACAGATAGCACACACTATATACACACCAAGTGGGGCTCAAACAAAAGGTTAGGCTGCAAGAGCAAGCCAACTGGAAGGGTAATGTTAGCTCTTAACCTTGACATTGAGAGTCAAGGTGAAGCTGATGAAAGGTGAGTGAAGATGAGACTTCACAGCTCCTATCCCTGGTCAGGGAGAGCTTCAGACAATGAAGTGTGGGTCCAGAAAGTGGGAACCCTTCTACACTTATGACACTGACTCAACTGATCTTGGGTTAATGTCCACAAGGCATCAACATGTGATGTGAGCCAAGGGACGACTCAACAGAATAGCAGGAGGTGGACTACACACCTCTTGTGTCTGCCAATTGCCTTAACAAAGGTCTTTTCCTGCTTGGGGACAAAAATAAACAAGCACAAACATTGCCTCTTAAGGAGGACTTCAGACAGGTGCCTGGTCAAGTAATAGGCCAGGTCTTCCAGACTACATGGAGAAGAGATCATTATACCTTAGTGCTCAAGCTAGCAAGCAAAGCAAACACAAGTTCACAAGGGAACTATAGCAACTAAGGTACCTGAAATCAATCCAACATAATCAGTACTCAGCTCAAACAAAAGCAAACAGACAATGGTCAACAGTTAATTATACAGTCAAACAACAGTCAATGCACAAAGGTGCAAGCCACATGGCACAAACTCAAGTTTCAAAACCTACAAAACAAATTCAAAGTTAGTCATAAACAAGCAACAAGCCAACTCCAATTGAGGGCACATCATCAAGCATAAGCAAATTGTGCTTTTAACCTGAAACAAAGCTCAAATGTGAGAGCACAAACCACTAGTACAAGACTAGGGTCAAAATGAGAACAAAAAGTCAAAACAGAACATGAAACTTATCACAAATCAAGATCAATCAAATAAGAAACAAATCCAAGTGGTTTCATGTTCATATCATTCACTAAGATCATTTCATAAGGCAAAGAGTGCAAAACATGCAATTTAGAACCTCAAAGAACCAAACAGAAAGATTCAACTCAAATCAACTCACAAACATTTCAATAAATCACCAAAAAATTCATGGTCAAACAGAATTCATAACATGACAATCATACCAAATTTCAAGTTATTTGGACTAAGGGAAGCAAATCAATTAAATTCATAAAGTCAAGCCAAGTTCAAACAAGCTCATACAAGGCATCAAAACATGCATCCACTTCAAGCAATCATAAAACAGAGACCAAGCATGATAAATGAATGAAATCAAAGCCATGGCAAACTTCAAGATGTCTATAATACACATGCCAAATTTCAAGTCCATCCAATTAACCACAAGGATTTCACAAATCAAATAAAATTGTGTCTCACAAGAAGTCCACTTTTGGTCAAACAGGGAAGAAATTATCAAACAAATAGGAAATGCACTCAAAACTTCCAGGGAAATTCACAAGCATTCTCAACATTCATAAGTATCAACATGCAAAAATCCAGATTATTTTGAGTTCATATGGCATGGTAACAAAATCATGAAGTTGCACAAGAAATGGTGTGACACAAATTGTCACACCTCTAATGATCAGGTCATATCTCACAATCCAGAAACTCAAAAATCACAAACCACATATCAAAATTCTCCTTAATATGTCTTGAACACACATGTAGAATTTCAAGAATTTCCAATTAAGCATCATGATTTCACAAATGAAATGGCAAGCTAGGTACATGAATGCATAAGCAAGAACAAACCCTAGGCAATTATTTTTTCTACACGTGCACAAATTTATTAAAAATCACCAAAAAAAAGTAGACATCCCAAGGATCATCATGGAAAAAGTCTCACATTATTTGGACAAACCAACAAGAAGTTATGAATTATTTAACATGGAAGAAAAATAATAAAAATGATGAACCAAGCATGTGAAGCATGGAAGCATGATGAAGAAAATAAATGCAAGGCAAAGGGAGAAGTGTCCTCGCTCGGAATCGAGCCTTGTAGCATTTCAAACCGCACGCGCTAGGGCCTAAGTGCTGCGTTTAAATAAATGACGTGGCTATTTCCTATTGGCTTCATGGATGAAAAACATCAAAAAACATGCAGAAGCACGGGCAACAGGATCTAACACTATCTGGAAAGTGTTCTTGAGCGCCTTCATCATGTTCCTCACCAGAAATCACTCAAGAACAAATGTTCATGAAAATTTACAAACTATATATCATCAGACTCGTCTTCTCAAGCATAACAATAATCTCAACATGATTTCCTCTAATTCTCACTAACAAATCCAAATCGATCAAAAGAAAATTTGAGCATCAAACTTCAATTCACAATATCTCGATCAATACTTGATGAAATTCAAATCTACAAAGTGCAGCATGCTCTACAATAGAAGATCTACCTAAGCCATAGCCTAATTTCATGAATTGAAAGTTTCGAATTCCAACCTTTGAAGAATCGTAGAACTGGAATCTTGAGTTTCAAGGCTTGTAAGCACGAAACAGAAGCTCTATGTTGATTATGTTGATGAATGGAAGAAACCTCGAAGCTCAATTATGCTCGATCTTGCTCTAAATTCCAGCTGTCATTGGTGATGCTCAATTGTGCAGTTCTTGATTCTGCATGAAATGGATGAGTTCTTGCTTACAAAAGCTCCAACAATGCTTGTGAATGATGGATCCTTGAAGAACAGCACAAGTTTCTTTGGAAAATTTGCAGAAAAAGTGAAATGAAAAGTTGAGAGAATTTGGGATTTTGGATTCTAGATCTGAGATGAATGAATGCTAATGATGAATTCAGTTAGGATTAGTTATTTATATGAGTTGTTAATCATTTTGGTTAATCCCAATTAGCTGAAATGGAAGTGATTTAGTGAAATGCATGTTTATGTACAAATTAGCCAAGCCACCCTCATATGCATGAATGATTGGTACAGTGCACGAAAACCTTGCCAAACACACTCCAAATGTTGATTTAAGACCAAATGTGAAGCTTGAAAGTGTGGCAAATGCATATTTTGAAAGTCACTTTTTTAACTCTTCCTTTTTTAAATTCAAGTCACTTGAAAAATGGACTTTCTGTGTGATGATTTTTGATGAAATGTGATGATGGATTATGATAGTTCATGTCAAATGGAGTTTGCTCAAAAAAGAATCACTCAAATTGGCCAAATGGTTCAAGAGTTATGCCTCCTTGAAGTTCAACTTTTCTTGAAAATGAGTTGATCACAACTTGCCAACCACACATGAGAAATGAGTGTTCTTGGACTTTTTGGAAAGGTGAGAGCAAGATCTTCAACTTTCATGTTGGACAAAAATCCATTTGAAGCTTGTATGATGATGTAAATTTGAGGAGAAGACCTTTCCATTTTTGGCAGTTTGAAATTACAGGTCACTTACTATTTTTGGAAACTTTTCATCTGACCTCAAATTCTTCAATCTTGATCTTTGAAATGTCAAATGAGACTTGTATGGACATGAATGAAGCCTTTCAAACCATCTCCCACCTTCAAATCCTTGATTTCAGGCACAGTTGACCACAATTGACTTTCTAGGGTTTCAGATGAAATTCAGCTTGACTGTTGAGCTTTGATCATCCAATCCTTGGTCAAACCACTTCAAAATGATCCTTGAATCGTATGAACTTGATGAACCAACCATAGGGATTTGTCTCAATAGGATTTGCACTTGCTTGCTTGCTTGACTGATTCTCCTGATCATCTTGACCTACTCTTGTCTGATGGCTTGCACTTGGGCAGAGGACAATGCAATGCTATGCAATGGACTATGTTATGTTAATGACCTAATCATGAAAATGAATGCACAAAATGGGAGGTGCAAATTTGAGGTGCTACACTTACCTTCCATGGAAAGGTACGTAGGCAACGGGTTCATCCGTTCAAACACAAAAACAATAAAAATTGTATATTCTTTCTCTCATCCCTTCAATCCATGTTTGCACAATAAATATTTCATAAACAAATAACATTTCATACAACAAGTTGTGAAAAGGGCTCCCTAGGAGTACCTAGGACGTTTTGGGTGCCTAACACCTTCCCATTGCGTAATTAACCCCTTACCCAGATCTCTGATCTTTTCATTAGTTTTCTATGTGTAAAACTTCTTAGGCTTTTGTTCGCTTTTTAGCCATTCCTTTGGATAAATAAAAGTGCGGTGGCGACTCTACCTTTGTATGCTTTGCTTTTGATTTAATCAATAAATCATAAAGTGACGAATACACCGCTACAGTTTGTACACTTGAAATTCAATCTAGCTGTAAATTGTAGATGTGTGCCTTGAGGAGTAATAATCACTGCCCCAATGCCATTTCCATATTGATTAATAGCTCCATCAAATGCCATGCCCCAACGGGAACCAGGTTCTGGCCCTTCATCTAGCAATGGTTCATCATAACCTTTCATCTTCAAGTACAAAATCTCTTCATCAGTAAAGTCATATTGTACTGACTGGTAATCTTCAATCGGTTGGTGAACCAAATGGTCAGCCAAGATACTACCTTTGATCGCTTTCTGAGATCAGTATTCAATATCATACTCTGATAACAACATCTGCCAACGGGCAATTCTCCTAGTTAAAGCAGGCTTCTCAAATATATACTTGATTGGATCCATTTTGGATATCAACCAAGTGGTATGATTCAACATATACTGGCGCAGACGCTTAGCAGCCCAAGCCAATGCGCAATAAGTTTTCTCAAGCATTGAGTACCGAGTCTCACAGTCAGTGATCTTTTTACTGAGGTGGTAAATTGAAAATTCTTTCTTCCCAATCTCATCTTACTGACCAAGGACACAACCTATATTGTCTTCTAGCACAGTCAAATACATGATCAACGGTCTTCCTACAACAGGTGGAGACAAAATCGGAGGCTCAAGCAAATATTCGCTGATACTATCAAAAGCTTTCTGGAAGTCTTCGGTCCAATCACAAGACTGATCTTTCCGAAGAAGCTTGAATATAGGCGCACATGTGGCAGTCATGTGGGAAATGAATCGGGAAATATAATTCAAGCGACCGAGAAAACCTCTGACTTTCTTCTCAGTTTTGGGCACATGCATTTCTTGTATTGCTTTGACCTTGGCAGGATCAACTTCAATACCCTTTTCGCTGACAATCAAGCCCAACAACTTACCAGAATGAACACCAAAAGTACACTTTTTAGGATTCAAGCGGAGTTTATACTTCCTCAAACGCTGGAATAGCTTCAACAAATGCTCAACATGTTCCTCTTCATCAACCGGTTTAGCAATCATGTCATCGACATAAACTTCAATCTCTTTATGCATCATATCATGAAAAAGAGTAGTCATTGCTCTCTGGTAAGTTGCACCAGCATTCTTTAAACAGAAAGGCATCACTCTATAACAGAATGTTCCCCAGGGTGTAATGAACGTGGTCTTCTCCATATCCTCGGGTGCCATCTTAATCTGATTATATTCGGAAAATCCATCCATAAACGAAAAGACTTTGAATTTAGCAGTATTGTCTACCAACATATCAATGTGTGGCAGAGGGAAATCATCTTTTCGGACTGGCTTTATTCAAATCTCTATAATCAACACACATGCGGACTTTTCCATCTTTCTTTGGCATAGGCATAATATTGGCCACCCATTACGGATACTCAGCAGTTACAAGGAAACCGACATCAATATGCTTTTGAACTTCCTCTTTGATCTCTACAGCCATATCAGGGTGCATTCTTCTTAACTTCTACTTGACTGGCGGACATTCTGGCTTCAATGGAAATCTATGCTCCACAATATCAGAATCCAAACCAGGCATGTCTTGATAGGACCAAGAAAACACATCTGAATATTCTCGAAGAAGATCAATCAACCCCTTCTTAGCATCTGGGCACAGTCGAGACCCAATCTTGACTTCCTTCACATCATCCTCGGAACCCAAGTTAACTAGCTCAAGCTGCTATTCAAACGGTTGAATAATCTTTTCATCTTGCTCAAGAAGACGAGACAATTCATCACTCACTTCTACATCACTTTCTTCCTCGGCCTCAAACACAGGGAATTCAAAATTCGGAGAAGGAGAATGATCATTATATTCAATGGGGTTAGGAACCAACCTGCATAATGATTTGATATTTTGATTTTAGAGAAGTGAATTTGTGACCAAATATTATGCAGATGGACAATTATATTGTTTATTTATGTTTTTTTGTTGTGATTACCATTTTCAGAAATAAGCAAAAAGTAAAAACAAAACATCAAAGATGTGGATGAATAGAATTAATTTTTAATTATGATCAATTTAAAATGCCCAAACAATGTTCACTTCTCCCTTAGGCATAACAGAAGGATTTTAAAATATAAAAGCAATTACTTAGATCGATGCAAAATAACAGGAATATCAACAGCAGTCCAACTGTTGCATGTCTGTCCATGCGTTACAAAGTTGGTGCAGTCTTCCTCTTCATTGTCCTCTAGCACATCAGCTAAGTGTTGTTCATTCCCATGAATGAACCCTCCGCTACGGAAGCTGAGTTGCATCTCTTCAGATCTAACGGTTGACGAGCCCTTCTGGAACCCCAAACCAGTTCTTCCTTTATTCTCGGCGACCTCTACCACACGCCCCCACTGATCAACAGGACCTTCTTCAACAATTTGTGTGCATCTTTCAGAGAGGACATAGGTGCCCCAACTCTCTTCTCAGCAGCAATAGATAAGGCTTGGAATGGCATTCCAACCTCATCCTCAGCTTCTATATATGAAAAAGATGACAGATGGCTGACCAACAGTGCTTTCTCACCTCCCACAATCACTAACTTGCCATTCTTGACAAATTTGAGCTTCTGGTGCAGAGTGGAAGTAACAGCTCCTGCTTCATGAATCCATGGCCTTCCCAACAAACAGTTGTAGGCCGGGTGAATATCCATTACCTGGAAAGTAATCTGAAAGTCACTCGGACCTATCTTGACTAGAAGTTCCACTTCTATAATGACTGTCTTGCGAGAGCCATCGAAGGCTTTGACAATTACTCCACTATACCTCATGGGAGCTTCTTGGTAAGATAACTTAGACAATGTTGACTTTGGAAGCATATTGAGTGACGACCCAGTCTCAACTAGCACGTTTGACAAAGCATCTTCTTTACAATTCATAGAAATATGCAAAGCCAGATTGTGATTTCTTCCCTCCTCAGGGAGTTCTTCATCGCAAAATCTCAAATTGTTGCATGAAGTGATGTTGGCTACAATATGATCAAATTGAGCCACAGTAATATCTTGCTCCACGTATGCCTATTCAAGAACTCTCTGGAGTGCTTCTCTGTGCGCTTCAAAATTTAAAAAGCAGAGACAACACGGAAATCTTAGAGGGGGTCTGGGGAAACTGCTCAACCACGTTGAATTCACTCCTCTTGATCAGTTGGAGTACCTCATCATCATCACTATTGGCTTTCAAATTGCTGGATTCACCAGACTTATCTCTTGAACAACTAACAGGATCTACACTAGGCACCTCCGCCTTCTTACCAACAATAGTTTCTTCTCTATTTTCCGGGATCCCCGGTCCAAAAACTCGACCACTGCGGGTCACCTTCGTAACATCTGCAATGCTCACTACGGAATTGGTCGTAGGCAACGGGACCTCTTGACTATTCTCTATCATTGTAGCATTGTATTGATACGGTACAGCCTTATCAGATGCATACGGGACTGGACCCGCCAACCGTATTATCAACGGCAAAACTGATTTATTGTCGACGCTCGGGCTATTGTTGTTATCATACTGAATCACTAACCGCTCTGGTTGCTTGAAAACGGGAACAATGACATTAACATCGTCATCTACATGACGGGAATGAACAATCTGGATCATACCTTCATCCATTAGGCGCTGGATGTCCCTTTTCATAACAACACACTCCCTTGGGTTCACACTACAAATATCACAACTTTCGTGATCATGCTCACAATCACTCACTAAACAGATATCTTTGTGCATCTGTGTAACACCCCGATAAAATATGATAATTATTTAAATTAAGTTAATAGTATATTTATTAATTTAATTAAATAATTGGATTATTATTGGAATATTATTGGAATTATTATTATTATTGGAATAAAATAAATTGGAATAATAAGTTGGAATATATATAAAGAGTTCCATTTGGTAAAAAGGGTTTTTTCACGTAAAAACCAGAGAAGCGGCAGAAAGTGAGAAAAGGGCAAGGAGGAAGAACAAGAGAACGAGGGTTGAAGAAGGGAAAAGCTTGAAGCTAAAGGATTTGCCGGATTAACTCAGGTAAGGGGGGTTTATCGTCGTTTAATGGGTATTATGGGTTAACATGTAATGGGTAGTAATAAGACGTTGAATTGACCCTAATTGGGATGATGAGTGCTGAAAATTTGTGATGAATAAGTTATGTTAAAGCTGTAATTGAATCTATATTTGGGTGAGTTGTGATTTTCCGAACGTGTAGCTTTTTACGGAATTGGAATCGGAGGTCCGGAAGTCCTCCAACGGCGGAAAATGCGGGTAATTCTGCATTCTGTTCGTGTTAGCGCAGGAACAGCTTTCTGTCTTGCGTTAACCGGTTAACCCAGGGTGTTAACCGGTTAACACTGTTATGACAATTAAAAGAATTTATTTCTGTTCTGCGTTAACCGGTTAACCCAGGGTGTTAACCGATTAACACTGTTATGAATTATGAGAAATTGTTGTCTGTCTTGCGTTAACCGGTTAACCCAGGGTGTTAACCGGTTAACACTGTTAAAATGTGCCAGGAAGCGTGTTCTGTTTGCGTTAACCGGTTAACCCAGGGCGTTAACCGGTTAACACTGTTTGAAAAGTGAAAAACTGATATTTTAAATATTGTGAACAATTGATGATTGGCCTATATTGGTGTATGATATAGGAGGGATCAATTTCCCGTTGTTTTGAGCAGTGTAGGTATTAGTAGAGTGTGCTAATACTGTGATTGATTATGTGGCTTGACATAATATGATTCTGTGATAATTGTATTGATGATGTATGATGGTGTGCATAATGTTGTGAATATATCTATTATGTATGCTATTGTGAATGGACTGTTTATGGCTTAGAGTGTGAGCATATGTCCATTGTGGATTGTTGATGGTTGCATGCTAGGTTATTTAGTGTGCATAATATGGTCTTTATGGTGGTAGCTAATTCCCATGGTGAGAAATTAGTGAGTGAATTATTGTGGATTGTTGTTGATGTTTGCATGCTAGGTGATTTAGCGTGCATAGCATAGCCCTTGGAGTGGTAGCTAATTCCCATGGTGAGGAATTAGTGATGTGAGTCACTAGGTCTCAAATGAGTGGGACTAGTGAGCTTGGTAGCCGTATCTGGATTTGATCGGTGAGGTTGAACTATATGTTCACGAATAGTCGGTACCGCATGCATGGAGTCTTATTGCATAATGTATGTATGGCGTATAATATGAATGGATGTATTCCAATATTATACGTGTGTTTTGTGTTGGGTTGAGTATGATTATGATTTTGAGTTGATGTTGCCGTTGCTGAATGTGTGATCTGATTTGGGTGATGAAATGTGTTAATTTACTTAGCATTACATGATATTTTATAATGCTTATTATATCGATTGAGGAACTTACCCTTACAACTATGTTTTCAGGTAACGAGCAGTGATTGAGTAGAAGCTAGTGATTGGAGTCTAGCGTAGTTCAATAGTGAGTCATGCTCTGGTAGATGTAACATCGGGACGGGATGTTTTACCTTGTTTTCATTGTTGGTTGTTGAATAATTTTACATGTAATGTGTTACATGGGTTGCATGATTGATTTGATCTCTATCCGCTGCGAATTATGCAATGTTTTATTTTGATAAATAAATGAGCTTGACGAATTATTTTGATGAATGGTGTGAAGTGTCAAGTGTGACACCCTTAAATTGCATATCTACTCTGATCTATATTTTGTGTTTAATTAATTATTGGGGCATTTTAGAAGGGTGTTACAATCTGCACCAAAGATCTTCGGATAAACCGGACATCAAAAACTTTAAATTCACCTGGACATCCGTCCACCATGTTCACTGAGGTATTCCCATGAGCGGGCAAAGGATTAACTTTCACATTAGGCGTGCAGTCTTCAAAAGGCACCATACCACTCTTCATAAGCTTTTGCACCTCATACTTCAGCAAATAATAGTTCTCAATATCGTGCCCAGGTGCACCCTGGTGAAAAGCACAACGAAGTTCAGGTTTATACCACCAAGGAAGTGATTCTGGTATCTGCGGTGGATTCCTCGGTTGAATCAAATTTTTGAGGACTAAAGATGGGTACAATTCTGCATATGACATAGGAATCGGGTCAAAAGAGACCTTCTTCCTCTCGAAGTTCTGTTGCTGGTGATGATTGTTGTTGGAATTGTTGTTGTTGTAGGTCTTCGTTCTTTGTTGCAGTTGTTGTTGTTATTGACGTTGATTTTGATACTGATGTTGTTGTTGTTGAATTGGTGTTGTTTGCTGGTTAGAAAATATTGGAATAACAGATGATACTTGGTGATGATGGTGTTGACGGGATGGTATATTTCTTCTAGCTTGAGGCCACATCTGCCTCCCACTGCTTATTGCATTTGTTTCATTATCCTTCCTCTTACTGAAATTGCTCTCATATTTCTTGTTAGTTGACGCCTCCTCTTTCGACAATCGTCCTTCACAGACCCCCTCTTCAAGTCTCATCCCCATGTTTACCATTTCGGTAAAATCACTTGGGGCACTGGCAATCATGCACTCATAGTAGAATGAACTCAGGGTTTTGAGAAAGATTTTCGTCATCTCCTTCTCCTCTAAAGGAGGAGTGATATGGGCAGCCAACTCCCTCCAACATTGGGCATACTCCTTAAATGTCTCCTTATCTTTCGGAGACATGGACCTCAGTTGGTCCCTATCCAGCGCCATATCCACGTTATATTTGTACTATTTCATGAAAGCCTCTCCTAGATCATTGAAAGTGTGAATGCTTGCACTATCTAACCCCATGTACCAACGGAGTGCAGCACCTGTCAGGCTATCTTGGAAATAGGGAATCAACAGTTGATCATTATCTGTCTGGGTTGACATCTTACGGGCATACATCACAAGATGACTGAGTGGGCACGAGTTTCCCTTATACTTCTCAAAGTCAGGCACTTTGAATTTGATTGGGATTTTCACGTTGGGCACTAAGCACAGTTCAGCAGCACTCTTCCCAAACAGATCTTTGCCTCTCAGCGTTTTCAGTTTCTTGCGCAGCTCAAGGAATTGGTCCTTCATCTCATTCATCTTCTCATAGACATTCGGACCCTCATATGGCTCGGAGTGATAGATGATGTCTTCTACACGCGGTAAAGTATGCACAATGGGAGGTGGCACGGACATGACCGGGCTAGATGCCGGCATGGAAGCAAAAGTAGGAGCGAAGCCTTCTGGCACAAAGTTGGACGGCATTCCCCACGGGAATCCGGCAGGCAAGTTCGGTGCGAAGTGGGCGGTGGCAGCAGGCACAGTAGAGGTAACCACTTTAGAAATAACTGTCCTCGCAGGAGGAGTTGTAGGAGTTGAAGAAGCTTGGCTCTGGGCAGCAAGAACTGACTCCATCATGGCAGTCAGTTGGGCAATCTCCTCTTTCAAGTCTCGATTCTCTTGCTCAAGGTGTTCCATGATCTTTGAATGACTAGCTCTGGTGTTTTACCGGTGAGTCAGCTTGGCTAAAGCACAGAAGAACACCAATCAGACACCTGGCAAAAACCTGCTTATGCAAATGATGCATGAAATGCAATGCTTGATTATTTTTATTTTCCAAGGAACTTGCTATATCATTTGCAAATATAAAAATTGAAATGGCAATTGCAATAACTTTGATATGACCAAAAATCTCATTTTTCATTTATATAAATTGAAAGGATTACACTGAGTACAATTTCAGAAACCAAAATAAAAGATACAAGAGAAAAGGAGACTCGTCATCCTAAGGATCCCTAACAACAATGTCAGAAGATCTGGCTGAAGACGCGTACTTCCTTCGAATGCGATGAATCTCGGTCTCAAAAGAAACCTTCATCTGAGTCTTCTCGAGGACAAGCTGGTCAACAATATTCTTCCAAGCAACGGAAGGCTGAGGCATGCTAGAAGATGAAACTTCTGGCTCTCTCTGTCTCTTCGTCACTCTATCTTCAAGTAGCTCAATCAGTGCATCTTTGTCCTTAGACTCCAACTGCAACTCTTCATGCTTCTTGCTCAAAGCATGGAAATGCTCTTCCCACATATCCTTCTCTTGCTTCATCTTGATGAGCGCGTCTTCCAACTCCTCTACATCTTTGTTAGGGAGAGTTAATGGCTCAACCACAACCATAGACATAGGTCTTTCGCAAGGATAAGGCATCTTCAATTCCATAGCTCTCTTCTTCACCCAAAGAGTGTAAGCTTCCAAAGCTACACAATTGCATAGACCAAGCTCGACTCTTCCTTTCCTATGCACATTATGCCAAGCATGCACAATCTTCTTCTTCAAATGTTGGGGATCTTTACCCTCTTGATAGAAAAGACCTTCTAACAAAGTGTTATTAGGTTTGTCTCTCAAGGGGAACCCAAGTTGATGACGAGCCAAAGCAGGGTTGTAGCTAATTCCTCCTTGTGTACCAATGAGAGGCACATTAGAGAATTCACCACAACTATCAATAATCTCCAAGCTGCTTAAAGATGGGTCATACCAAACTATATCATCATTAGTGAAAAACATAAGTCTCTGAGACAACCTTAGACATTGTTTGTTCTCCACAAAAGCAGGCGTTTGAGGCAAGTGCGAAATAAACCACTTGTACAGAAGAGGAGTGCAACAGACAATCGTTCCACCACCCTTAGAATTCCTTAGATGCAAAGAGAAATACATATCACCCAACAGAGTAGGCACTAGATTCCCAATCAAGAAAAGTCTAATGGCGTTAACATCAACAAAACCGTCGATGTTAGGGAACAAAGCTAATCCATAGATGAGCAACACCAAGATAGCTTCAAAAGCAACCATACTACCGGCTTGAGCAAAAGTTGTAGCTTCCTTGATGAGGAAAACAGATGGCAATCCAAATAACCCTCCTTTCTTCACCAATGAGCCTCTATCTCAGACTTCTTCAAGTGAAGAGCTTCAGCAATAATACTAGATCGGGGAATCTCCTCCAATCCACTAAAAGGTACTCTACTAGAAATAGGTATCCCCAAAAGATGAGAATACTCCTCCAAGGTAGGCACAAGCTGAAAATCTAGGAAAGTGAAACAATGGTAGAGAGGATCATAGAACTGCACTAATAAACTCAAGAGTCCTTCAACCATATCAGCAGATAAAATGGACAGAAGCTTCCCATGACGTTGTTTGAAGTCCAAGGGATCTAATACAAAAGATGCTAGCTTCCTTAACTCTTTCAAGTCGGGACATCTGAAACTGTACTTCTTAGTGTTCCTTCGTCCACAATCCATGGTCTGAAAATATTTGCAAATGATACCTTAGTTCCTTGAAATTTTCATGTGATGAATGTTATGATGCGCATGAAATACATGGATGCAACAATCACAAGTAAGGGATCACACACAAGGCAAACAAAGGTCAAGGAATGAATCAAGTCATTGTCAAGATCAATCATCCATTTTGGTGGATTATGGTTTTCACCTTATCAACACCCAAGTTCCATTGATATTGACAAGACTTGATTGGATCAACCAAGAATCAAGGGTTTGTTGCAAGTCACGAGCATGGAGTCTGGGTAAGAACCATCCCAAAGGAGTGAACTAAGGATAAAAACCTGTAGATCATGTTCTAAAAAGTTCCCAGAGTCTTAATTCCATCTATCGGATATTACAGGTTAAGATGACTGACTCATCGACCCATAATATTCTCAAGAGAAACTCGTCTGAGTGTAGTATCGCGTAACAACTGTTATCAAGTCTACACCTGAACAGTTTCCGCACTACGTCCTAAATAGACCAAGATGGGTTAGGTGTTCTAAGGTCCCTAGCTTCTCAGACCCAATTAGAAATAGTAATGCCTAACCACAAATACTTGTGTGACATTTCCAAATCCAAAGGAGTCTCCACTGAGCAGATGGATCTCAAGCCGGCTTGTTAAGGACTATTCAACATAAGTCGAACATGACTATACCATCCTCATATCTTAATTGCATTCAAGTTCGGGTTAGAACTTATCTCACCACTCAGAGATCACCAAGCACAACAAGCATATTATATCACACATACATATATACAAACATCACATATATACAAATATATTCGCACAAAAAGTAGGCTAAACCCACTGGAGACTACTCCCCAGCAAAGTCGCCACTTAATTTCTGTAGCAGGAAATTCATGATCGTTAAGCTATTGATAAGCTAAAGATCAATTAACAAGAGTCGCCACCGCACTTTTATTGTTTCCAAGGGAAAAGGGAAAAAGTACGAACAAAACCTAATTAGTAAGAAGTTTTCAAATAAAAACTAATAAAATTCAGAGATCACAGGTAAGGGGGTTGGTTACACAGAGGGAAGGTGTTAGCACCCAAAGTGTCCTAGGTACTCCTAGGGAGCCCTTTTTGTGTGCATATGTATTTTGTACAAATTGATGTTCACAAACAAATAGAATGGGGGGTTGAGAAAAGAATTCATTAATTATATATTTTTGTTTGACAAGACCTTTGGTCTTGTGCCTACGTACCAACATGAAAATGAGGAATCAAAACCTCGTAGTTCATGTTAGAAATTTTAAAGTGAGTATGTTGGTTTTAACAAAAATTAAACTTGAAAGGCACAAAGGCCTAAAATGGTTTGAATGAATTAGTTCTTTTTGGCTTTTTGAAAGCTTAAGTCAAGTATAGTTAAGTTTATTTACAAGTTTAATTTAAGAAAATGAGTTTGAAAATGCAATGGCATAAGGCCAAAGTTTCTACCTCTTGCAAACATGGTCAAAGTTTAGAACAAAAATAGTTCACACAAAGAAGATTTTGAAAATGAGGGAGAGATTTTGAAATTAAAGAAATGGGGAGAAGATGAAGAGACTACCCTATACACAAAAATTTTAAAGTTTAAAGTTGAAAAGATCTGACCAAATGGGAGCAATCCAATAGACAAGTATGTCAATAAAAACCCAGAATTCCCTTGGACTTTTTGAATCAAGCAACACACAAATGCACAATTATATCAATCTTGAAGAGCAAAGGCATCAAATAAAGATGGCCTCATCCAAGCTTATCCACTTCAATGATCTTCTCTAAAATAACCCATGTAGCAGATGAACTCCACAAGTCACAGGTTCAACATAACATCTTATCAATGATCAATGTTGCAGATGAATCTGGAGAGATCTAGAATGATGTATCAGATGAATTCAAACTTGCAAGCTCTTG
Source organism: Lathyrus oleraceus (assembly GCF_024323335.1). NCBI lineage: Eukaryota > Viridiplantae > Streptophyta > Magnoliopsida > Fabales > Fabaceae > Lathyrus > Lathyrus oleraceus. The sequence goes on along the minus strand of NC_066580.1, from coordinate 64,252,560 downwards.
GTTCTTTAACAAATTGGCATTGGCCAAGTCCATTAGCAAATGAATGTTGCCTAACTTCTAAGTCCAATTGGGGAGATCAAATCAACAGTCCACTCAAAGTCTTTTAGGGTTTTTGTTATTATTATGTGCATTAATGGTCAAAGACCAATCAAACAAACAAAGCAACAAAGTATATCACACAATATGGTCCAAGTGGACAAAGTGAAAATTGCATAAACATAAACAATTAGAATGATATGTACAATGACAAATGATAATAGAATAATAAAAGTAGATTGCATTAAAAATAAAATCTTGAAAGTAAAAGTTAATGGTTAGTAAGTTAATAGTTAGTTTTGTTTTGCTTTTTAATTTCAAGACATTCTTTGGAGAACACTCAACCCAATTTCCACAAGCATGGATCCTTGAACCAAAACATCTTCCAAAGGAAGGAAAGAAGGCCAAGTTTCCACACAATACCATGGAAGAGGGGAGACTTACAATCTCACTAACTAGAATGCTTATGCCTTTTATGTCACAAATTTAGTGTTATATTAAGCAATCGTAATTGATCTTATGTAGAAGTCACAACTATTTGAGGTCGGGCAATAAACTTTTGGTCTTAATGCATGTTGGAGACATAGTATTAAGAACTATACTCATTAAACATACCACACACACAAAATATGCAAAGGTATGGCCTAATCTCATCCACACTCATGTTAATCTTTCAATCAACTAGCATTAGGACCTTGAGATGTCATTGGCCAATTGAAAATAAATGGATGAAGAAGGGGAATTAGATGAAGAGGGAAAGGGATGAATGAGATCACAAATTGGTCAAAGGAGGACTTTTACCAAATTAATATTATTCATTCATTTTGGGAGATGGAATGTACATTCCATCAATCCCCTAAATCCAATAATATTAACTTGACAAAGTCAAATCAACCTTGACCAAGGCCCAACAACAGATGAGGAACTCAAATAAGTCAATCCAAATGGTCAACACAATTAAAATGGCATTTATTCAATTAAAAATATTAAAATAATGCATTAAATTCAAATATGTTTTGTCCAAATCCTAAAATCACATCAAAACACCAAATAAATGGCCATGTGATTTATCATAGGTCAAACAAGGTCAAAGGACCTTGGATAAAAAAATTCATAATTTTTGGACACTTAAAAATATTTTTAAACAATTAAAAACAAATGAAAAATCAATTAATTCATGAAAAATATTAATAATGATCCAAAAAATATTTTAATTCAGAATATGAAAGAGAAAAATATTTGAAATTTTTTGGTGAAAGTCCCATATTTTTTGGATCAATATTTAATTTATTATGAATTATTGAAGAAAATGGAAATAAATGGAAATTTAGAAAATGCTAAAATACGTGGACCATCAGATCTCCCTCATTAATTGAGGTGGCAGATCTGATGATCCACAGCGCGCGTTCCACCAACATGTGAGTCAACTGCGCTGCAAACATGTTAATCAAAAGGAATGGCTGAGATTATAACATGAGAAATGGATCACACGGTTTAGACCAAAGACAACTCATCACCGGAGCCAGAGCTCCGGTTGTCTTCTCCAGCAAGCTTCGTCGGACTGGTCATCATGAACCATCACCAAAATTTCAAACAGGGACATGATTTTTAAGAGAAAACATCACTGAGCATGAATATCACCTCCATTTCTTCCAATTCCAACTATATTGAGAGATATGTGGAATTGAAAAATGAGGTTCATGATCTGAGTTGCTTCGATTTGGCCTCAAAGTAACTCAAACACCTTGCCTTCATTGGTAGGACTTGTAAGACCCTAATTTTGACCCTAAGATCCCTCATGGCATCATATCATTTGCTCATTGCATTGCCTCAAGGATCATAGCATGTGTGGCTCCTTAACCCTAGGGTTGGGACTTGTGAGTGGTTTGAGACCACCAAGCATGCTTGAATTGTATATTATTTCTTTTCTTATTTTGTTTACTAACCAAAAGCACAAAAATATGTCACTAACTCTTTTTATTTTGAAGCTCAAGTGATCATGTGTGCCCATGCTCCTAGGAGGCTCCTAAGCTCAATGAAGTGGCTAGATGAAGATAGAATAAGCATGACAATGGTTCACAAAGCTCTCAATCATCATATATGTCTCCCAAGTATCTCAATTTTCCAATTTGATCAAGATAAACCAAAGGGCTTGAGGATTGTTTCTCAAGGAAACCCTAATTCAGCTGTGCCTTGCTCATGAAGCAACCCCAACCTATGATCAAATTTAATCAAGGTAAGTTCTTTCATTCATTATTTTATGCATATATGAGCCTATGTGAGTATCCTCAATCATTCATTCATCAAGATTTGAAGTTTGGCCTTGAGAAGTTAACCAGTCAAGTCATCTGACTAAATTGAGGATCATTGTGACACAACTTGTGACGTGTTTGTCAAATGAAGATGACCCCAAGAGAAAAAACTATTCTTAAGAACCATATGAACAACTTTCATGTTCATCAAAAATCCATTTGAAACATGTAAGGTCATCATTCATTTCAAAACATTATAGGTCATTTTGACTGAAACCCTAATTTTGGGTCAACTTCCCAAAGACCTAACTTCTTTATTTTTTATTATTTTGAGATGAGACCAATTGAATTGGAAAGCTTAAGATGTTTAATTCAAATTCTATGTTGGACAAAATTTCATACTCCTAAAAGAAACACATGTGATAATACAAAACATTATAGGTCACTTTGGACCAAAGCCATTGAATTTGAAAAATGTCCAACTTCAAGTGCCCATAACTTTCTGATTAAAAATTCAAATTATGCAAAATATACGTCCAAATTGATCACTTTGAAAATATCTACAACTTTGATGTTGGAGGTTTTTCCATTTGATTCTTTCATCATTGAAACAGAAGGGCTTGAAATTGATCACTTTTGGTAAAAAAATTCAAAGGGAACCTAGACATGTTTTGTACCTCAAACTTCAAGACCAGTTTTCATAAATTTACAAACTCCAAATTGATTTTCTCCCAACATAGCTTTTGTTCCTTATGTCAAGAGCTTTCCAACCATTACTAACACCACCATGTTTGAATTTTCCATATGGGACTTTCGAAGAGCTAAAGGTTTATGTCCAATTATGCAATTCACTTTGAAACTTGAAATGCAAGCTAATACTAGGCCTTGTGCATGTCCAAACCACCTGCAAATGATCTCAGCTTGCAATTCCATTCAATTTTGGGCATCACATGCGCCTGTACAGGCCCATGCATGGAGGACCCAAAGCTCATGCACACGAGTATTGCATCATCTTGCCATCAGCTCAGCTATAAATAGAGATGCTTCCTCATTCAAATTTCAACCTCAAGGTGATCTCAAACTCTGCAGAATTCAAAACCTAACCTCACTCAAAGGAATTCCAATTTTCATTTCTCAATTTCAAGCTTGAATTTCAACATCCCTAGTTGATCTTCAAGTCTTAATTCCTTAGCCTTGCATCCTCATTATCTCAAGATCAAATTGGAAGCAAGAACTTGAGCAGATCGTGTTGTTTAAAGCTGCACATCAAAGGTATATCATCAAACTGTTTTGATCTAGATCTTGCTCCACGATGTGAATTGCTTGAGTTTGAATTGTTTTTTGAAGCCCTCGAGCAAGAGGCAAGCCAGTGGTGGTCTTAATTTCATGATTTGAGACATTTCAGTTTGTACACCTTGATTTTCAAGTTCAATTTTCTCATTAAATAGAAACATTGAGGAAGATCCAAGGTTACAGGGGTGATGTACATCACCCCAGCTTCATTTTGGTACCACGTTTGTTTATTTTTATTAACTTTCAAAAAACCTGCGCGTGGTGGCCGGAAGTTGTTAACTGGCCGGAGAAGATGGTGGTTTCCACCACCATCCCCACGTGGATGCTTCATGGCCATCAGATCTTATGGAAACGTTTTAATCGTGTCCATTACTTTGGCTGACTTATTTTAATTCCGTTTGTGGCGCGCTTGACCAAGCCATATGGTGTGTCCTCACTTCTGAACCGTGTGATAAGGCCACTTCATTTAATGAAACACATCCAAGCGCCCCTAATTTTTTCTATTTTTTGTTTTCTGTTTAAATTTCTTTTAATTCCTTTTATTTTCAAAAATTCATGACTATTTTATTTGAAGTCACAAAAATATGAGACCAATGGCAAAAACTTTCTTGAAAAATCTAGTTTCATAATCTGATTTTTAATTATTTTTGTGACTTCATTTAATATTTTTTGTGAATTATTTTGTTTTTAATAGTTTTTAATTCATTTTAAATACTTTTTGATATCTGAAAATTCCAAAAATAATTTCTTAACACATATGAATCATGATAAGTCAATGAAAAATAGTCTCATCAATTTCTTAATTGATTTGAGATTTATTTGAGATTTTAATTCATTTATGTTATTTTTCATTATTTTTTAATTGATTTTAAATAGTTTCTGATTTCAAAAAATGTTGAGAAAATTTGTCAAACTTTGTTTGACCATGATAGACCTATGAGAATTTAATTGGACTTGTTTAAGTTGATTTGAATTGAATTTGAGGTTTGACCATATTTTGTACATTTTAATTTTGCATTTATTTTAATTCCAAAAAAATATATTTGACTTGTTGACTTCTAATCTTCATTTCTCTTCTGTTTTACATTTGGTTAATGATGATTTAATTCACATTTGGTCATTGTGTTTTGATATTTCATTTGAATTCTCCTTTTATTCATTTCATCTTCATCTCACTTTTTATTTTTATTTTGGCCAATGAGTTAATGATTTGTGGTTGGTCTTGACATATGAGAGGTTTAACCTTCTTTGATCCAAATCAAACTCAACTTGATCAAAGATCAAGTGAGTTGCTTTGTGTCCAAGATAGGTTGCTTCTTGGTCAAGCAAAAAACCTAAAGTCCATACAAGGTCTTTCTTCTTTTCTTTTGGCATGGCAAGTTGTAGGAGCTTGGCTTACTAGTCATGATCTCTAACTTGTGTTTATTTGCCTATAGTTTTATTGATCGGCCTCAGATAGGTGTGACTACTACATTAGTCCATTTACGATTGCTTAACATAGCGCTAAATTATCTTATGACACACTAACATTGACCACTAACTACTAACTTTAATTCAAGCATTTAATTTCTTGCAATTTACTTTAATGCACTTTATTTCTTGATCATTTAATCATATTGCTTTTTACTTTGCTCACTTGAGTACATATTTTATGTTTATGTCATTTTCCTTTTGCTCATTTGAGCTCATTATTGTATATAAGTATATTGTTGTCTTGTGTTTGTTTTGTCTTTGTTTGTGTGAATCCAATGCAAAAAGGAGAAAGGACTTAGAATTAGGACCTTACCTATGCTTAAAGGAGTTCAAGAGCAACTAGGCCTCATGCCTTTAGAATGCTAAACTTGTTGAAGAGCAACTAGGCCTCATGCCTTTAGAATGCTAAATCTTAAAGTTGACTTCAAAGGACCCCTAATATAAACTCATTCTTTGTCCATTCCTCTTATTGTGTTATGAACTTTTTGATGTTTGCTCTTGTATGATAGGATTCCATCTTGAGATAGTAAGAAGGACCATTGTCATGAATAGCCAAGTTATGAGAGATAAGCTAAATGGAGATCCTAGGAGCTTGAATATAATATTTGTTTGATTGCTTGAGTGATTGCTAAGTCCAAAGGAAAGGAGCATCTTGAATCATCTCTATAATTTCAAGAAAAAGGAACTCCAAGGGTTTTATCTCTTCTCTTATCTTTGCATATTTAGGACTAGCCCTTCTCTTCTTCTCTCCACTCTAACCCAAGCCAAACTCATTTTGTGCAAACTTTGACATTATTTTCAAACTAGAAACCTAGGCCTTATGCCTTTGACTTTTCAAACTCTTTTCATTAATACTCATTGTGAATGAATCTTAATCATACTTTGACTTCATTTTGTAAATAAGTCTAACTTGTAAATATAACTCACTTCAAGTTGTTTTTTGTGGTTTCAATGGCCACCTTTATTAAAACCTTTGTTCATAAACACTAGCCATATGTTTGAGTTATCATAGTGGTTGATGTAAACCTCACCTTATCCTTAGTGATTGGACTATAAGTCTTTCATACTTATTATAGGGTTAACCTCTCACTAGTATGTTGAAGCTCTCCTCACATGGTGGATTGTTGGTTTAGGTTGAGTTTTCTTCCTTTGATAACAAAAGACCTTAAGGCTTTTGATCAAATAAATTCACCAATCTTTGAGATTTTTACCCCGAACTACGAGGTTTTGATCCTACCTTTGTGATGGTACGTAGGCAATGTGTTCATCCATTCAAACAATAAAATTGTAAATATAATGTATATTATTTTCTCATCCCTCCAATCTTGTTTGCACAAATATTTTCACAAATACTAACCTACAACACATATTTGCAAAAAGGGCTCCCTTAGAGTACTAAGGATGTTTTGGGTGCTTAAAACCTTCCCATTTCATAACCAACCCCCTTACCTAGATCTCTGACATTTTTATTAGTTTTTTATTTGATAAAACTTCTTACTTGGCTTTTGTTCGCTTTTTAGCCTTTCCTTTGGACAAATAAAAGTGCGGTGGCGACTCGAATTGTATGCTTACTTTTGATTTAGTCAATAAATCTAAAGGTAACGAATACCCCGCTACAGAAAAGTGGTGACTCTGCTGGGGAATAACATGAGCCTCTTTCCTAGTGGGTTTAGCCTACTTTTTGCTTGTTGTATTGTATGTTTATATTTATTTGTGACATATTTTTGTGCAAATTTGAGATGACTGTATTGTTTGTAATGTATGAATTGTTTGATATACTAATTGCTTGTGTGCTTGGTGGTCTCTTGTGAGATGAGTTCTATACCCGAACTCGAGTGCACTTATGATAGGAGAATGGCATAGGCTTGTTGACTTGTGATGAGTTATTCCTTAGCAAGTTGACTTGCAATCCCATTCACTTGGTGGAGGTCTTGTTGGGATCAATAATGTCACACGAGTAGTCGTGGTTAGGCATTACTCTTTCCAATATAAACCTTAGAAGCCAAGGACCGTAGATTACCTAGCCCATCTTGGCCTATTTTAGGAGGTAGCGCGAAGGTCGTTCAAATGTAAGATTTGATACGATTGCTACGCGATACTACACCCGTAAGAATCTCTCTTGAGAATATTTTTGGAATACGAGTAGTCGTTTTATCCGATAATATCCGAAAGATGAGATGATGACTATGGGAACCTCTTTTAGAACATGATTGTCAGGTTTAACCATAGTACACTCCCTTTGGATGGTTCTTAACCGAGACTCCATGCTCGTGACTTGCAACAAACCCTTAATTCGCGGTTGATCTGTTCTCGTGTATCTTCAATATCAATGGAACTTGGGTGTTGATAAAGTGTAAACCATAATCCACCAAAATGGATGACTGATATTGATGATGACTTGAGCCATCCCATGACCTTTGTGTGGCGTGATTTGCTTGATCCTTGAGTGTGATTGTTGCATCCATGCATCCATGCATTCATATGCATCCATATCATCAACATTGAAAATTTCAAGGAACTTAAGAGGTCTATTTGCAAATTTTCAGACATGGATAAGCAAAGAAGGAATACGAAGAAGCACAGTTTCAGACAACCTGACTTGAAAGAGTTAAGGAGTTTGGAATCTTATGTGTTAGAGGCTTTGGAGTTCAAAGCTCGTTATGGGAAGCTTCTGTTTATTCTTTCTACTCAGGTGGATGAAGGTCTGATGAGTGTGTTGGTGCAGTTCTACGATCCTCTGTATCGGTGCTTCACTTTTACGGATTTCCAACTGTTTCCTACACTTGAGGAGTATGCCTATCTTGTAGGTATACCTATTCTGGATCAGTTGTCATTCAGTGGCTTGGAGAGGGTTCCTTCTTCCCAAGAGATTGATGACCTGCTTCACATAGATGTATCTGACATTGTTGCTCATATGACTACCAAAGGCAGAATTCAAGGTCTCCCATCTGATTTTTTGATTGCCAAGGCTACTTTGTTTGGGAAGGCCATGAGTAAGGAAGCTTTTGAAGCCATATTTGTACTTCTCATCTATGGGCTAGTGTTATTCCCCAACATCGACAACTTTGTGGTTTGTGAACTCTATTAGGATTTTCTCTACTCTTAATCCCGTTCCAACTCTATTGGGTGACATTTATTTCTCTTTGCACATGAGGAATGCAAAGGGCGGTGGATCCATTGTATGTTGTTTGCCTCTGTTGTACAAGTGGTTTATTTCGCACTTGCCTCAGGCGTTTGCCTTCAAGGAAAACAAGGGATGTCTACAGTGGTCTATTAGACTTATGTCTCTCACTAATGATGATATCTTTTGGTATAACCGTGTGTATGATGGCGTTCAGATTATTGATTCTTGTGGTGAATTCTCCAATGTGCCTCTTCTTGGTACATGTGGTGGAATTAACTACAACCCTATTTTAGCTCGCCGTCAGCTTGGGTTCCCCTTAAAGGATAAACCTAATAACATTTTGTTAGAAGGTGTGTTCTTTCAAGAGGGTAAAAATCCCCAAAACCTGAAGGATAAGATGGTCCGCGCTTGGCGCAGAGTTCATAGGAAGGGAAGGAAAGAGCTTGGTCCAAAGAATTGTATTGCTTTGGAACCCTACACCACTTGGATGAGGAAGAGAGCTCTTGAGTACCGCATGCCTTATGATTATCCGAGACCTACCCCTATGGTTATGGTTGGGCCTTCAACCCTCCCTAATCAAGGAGTAGCGGAGTTGAGAGATGAAAACTGGTCTCATGCTTGGGTTCGTGAGCGAGAGGAACTTCTTCAGCAGCTTAGAGATAAGGATGCAGTGATAGAATTTCTGGAGCATCAGGTTATTGGTGAGCCTGATGATGTGGTTACTTCTCTTATTCCTCAGTCATCCAAGTTTTGGAAGAGGAAGTATGATCGGCTCGTCAAGGAGAAAGCTGATATGGAAGTAGCCTATGAGAGAGAGCTGAAGAGGCTTCGTGCAGCTTATCTTCCGGTCTCGAGAGCTTTGGACGATTGTTTCTAGGGCTCCATAGGATGTTTATTCTCCTTTCCTCTTGTATTATATTTATTTACCAAAACTATACTACTTTATTGGTGTAAATTTTTTTCCAAATATTATTGCTATGAGCATTCCATATATGTCTTAAAAGATTAATATTTTCAAATATTTGCAAATAAATCTCTATTAAGTTCCGCTGATAAAAAATAAATCATATGCACAAACATCGCATGCATCATATGCATAAGCAGGTTTTGTTCCAAGCTCAATGGTCTAACTCTTTGCTCTTCATTTATTTTGAAGATAAGTTGACGCACCAGTATAACGCAAGAGCTAGTCTTCCAAGGATCATGGAGCATTTAGAATAAGAGAGCCGGAAACTGAAGGATGAGATAGCTAGGCTGACTGCCATGATGGAGTCAGTATTGGCTGCCTAGAGCCAATCATCGCCAACTCCTGCAACTCCTCCCCAGAGGACTGTCATTTCTGAGGTTGCTACCTCGACTGTGCCTGCTACAACAGCCCATTTTGCCCCTACTATGCCATCCGGGTTCCCCTGGGGAATGCCCGCCAACTTTTTGCCCGAGGGTTTTGCTTCTACTCTCGCTTCTCTACCGGCATCTAGCCCGGTCCTTTCTGTGCCACCTCCCGTTGCGCACACCTTACCAAGAGTTGAAGACACCATCTATCATTCTGATCCATCTGAGGGCCCATATGTTTATGAGAAGATGGACGAAATGAAAGACCAATTCCTTGAGCTGCGCAAGGAACTGAAGACTCTGAGGGGTAAGGACCTCTTCGGTAAGAGTGCTACTGAGTTATGCCTTGTGCCCAACGTTAAGATCCCTATTAAGTTCAAAGTACCTGACTTTGAGAAATATAAGGGAAACACATGCCCTCTCAGCCATCTTGTGATGTATGCTCACAAGATGTCAACGCAAACAGAAAATGATCAGCTTCTTATCCACTACTTCCAGGACAGCCTGTCCGGTGCTGCTCTCCGGTGGTACATGGGTTTAGAGAGTTCGAACATCCGCTCCTTCAACGATCTTGGTGAAGCTTTTGTCAAGCAATATAAATACAATATGGATATGGCTCCTGATAGGGACCAACTGAGGGCGATGTCCCAAAAAGAGAAGGAAACCTTCAAAGAGTACGCCCAGAGATGGCGAGAGTTGGCAGCTCAGATAGTGCCACCCCTTGAAGAGAAAGAAACGACAAAGATCTTTTTGAATACTTTGAGTTCTTTCTACTATGAGAATATGATTGTCAGTGCTCCCTCGGACTTCACCGAAATGGTGAATATGGGAATGAGACTGGAAGAAGGAGTCCGTGAAGGACGTTTGTCTAGGGATGAAGGTTCTTCAACAAAGAGATATGGGAGCTTTGCGAAGAAGAAGGAGGGAGAGGCACATGTCGTGTCCTCCCATATCAAAAGAAGACCCTCTGTGAAGAGGAAGAACGTGCGCCCTGCCGTTAACCAACACCAGGTGGCTCATATAGCACCTGCCTTTAGAGAAGTTCATCATCATCAACAACAACAACAACAATATCAACAACAACATCGTCAGCAACAGCAGACCTACCAGCCTCAAAACAACAATAACACCAGCACCAGTAACTACGATAGGAAGAGGGTCACTTTTGATCCAATTCCGGTGACATATGCTGAACTTTATCCCTCTCTGATCGATAGAAAATTGATCACTCCACGAGACCCTTCCGTTGTACCTACCAACCCTCAGTGGTGGTACAAGCTAGAACTACATTGTGTATATCATTTCGGTGCTCCCGGATATGACGTGGAAAATTGTTATCCCTTGAAGATCAAGGTGCAAGACCTTGTGAAAAGTGGGATTTCGTTTTTCGAGGATGTAGGTCCTAATGTGAAGAAGAACCCATTGCCCAAGCATGGGAAAGCTGTCGTGAATATGGTCCAGGGTTGCCCTGGCAAATACAAAGTCCTGTATATTAATGTTATCAGGCAATCTTTGGTCTAGATGCATAGGCTGTTGTGTGGATATAGCCATTATGAGCATGACCATGATAGGTTCCAGGTGTGCACTATCAACGAGAGAGGATGCCGACAAGTAAGGAAGGACATCCAAGAGATGTTGGATCAAGGTATGATCGAAATACTTCAGAATCGTAACGAGGATGAAGTTGATGTTATCTCTCCTATATTCAGGATTCCAGAGCCTGTTGTCGTCAAGATTGATGGAAGCAAAAAGAAAGTGTCACCATCTCTTGTAATCATGCCAGTGGGTCTTGTCCCGTACTCGTCAGATAAAGTTGTTCCCTACAGATACAACGATGTGATGCTAGAAGATGGGAAGGAGGTGCCGTTTCCCTCAACTTCTGTTGTGAGCATCTCATACGTCAGTGGTGTGACCCATATTGGTCGTGTTTTCTCGGCGCCGCCGAAACCCCATGAAGACGTTGTGAAGAAGGTTATGGTTAATCCTGCCGGTCCCGTGGGGACTTCTTCTTCTACTCCTGTTGTGAAGGGCGTTGACCCTACTGTTGTTAATAACACTCCTATCTTGGTTGGCCAGCATGGCATTTTAAAAGAGGATGGTGATGAGATGTTGAGGCTCATCAAGAGGAGTGAATACAATGTTGTTGATCAGCTGCTACAAACTCCATCAAAGATATTTGTGTTATCTTTGTTGATGAATTCTGAGCCACACCACGAAGCTTTACAGAGGTTGTTGGATGTGGCATACGTGGACCATGATGTCACTATTGAGCAGTTTGATAGCATTGTTGCAAACATAACCGCTTGTAACAATTTGAGCTTTTGTGATGCTGATCTTCCCGAGGAGGGAAAAGACCACAATTTGGCCCTACACATTTCAATAAACTGCAAGGATGATGCCTTGTCCAATGTGTTGGTGGATACAGGATCATCGCTTAATGTGTTGCCAAAGTCCACTCTTGCCAAAATTTCATACCAGGGGCCTCCCATGAGGCAGAGTGGAGTGGTTGTGAAAGCTTTTGATGGATCGCGGAAAACTGTGATCGGTGAAGTAGAACTCCCGATCAAGATTGGACCTAGTGGTTTCCTGATCACTTTCCAAGTCATGGATATTCATCCATCATATAGTTGTTTGCTTGGCAAAGGTGGATTCACGAGGCAGGCACCGTGACATCCACCCTACACCAGAAATTGAAGTTTGTGAAAAACAAAAGGTTGGTGGTGATTGGGGGAGAGAAGGCTCTCTTGGTTTTCCATCTATCTTCCTTTTCCTATATCGATGCTGAGGATGAGGTTGGAACTCCGTTCCAAGCCTTATCTATTGCTGAGCCTTCAAGGAAAGGACCTTCTTCATTTGCTTCCTACAATGATGCAAAGTTGGCCATTGAGCATGGTGCAACTACTGGTTTGGGGAAAATGATAAAGTTGGAAGATAATAAATCCCGGGTTGGCATAGGGTATTCTTCAGGTATTTCCAATGAGCGCGGGTTGTTCTAGAGTGGAGGTTTCATCCACACAATTGAAGATCAGGAAGTTGCAGCCATTATGGAAGATGATGAAGAGGACGATCCCGACAATTTTGTCATCCTTGGAGGAATCTGCAATAATTAGGTCACTGTTGATGTTCCAACAGTTATCCACAAGTCCATGTAATATGTTCATTTTTGTTTGAAAATCCTTCTCCCATGCCAAAAGGGGAAGTGATGACATTGTTGGCACATATTTGATTAATACAATGATATTCATTCAAAAAATACATGTTAAATGTTTGTTTTTCCAAATTATTTTTCCTTTTTGCTTTTTGCATGAAATTGGTGATCACCATAAAACCCTAAAAAGAGAATAAAATCAATCTTTTCATCTGCATAATGATTTGCTTTGTTTGAATTCTGAAATTTCTTTTATACTCAAAATCATTATGCAGGTTGATCAAACCCATTGAACATAATGATCCAACACCATCTTCCAACTTTGAGTTCCCTGTATTTGAGGCCGAAGAAGATGATGTTGAAGAGATTCCTGATGAGATTACCCGTCTGCTTGAGCACGAGGAGAAGATCATTCAGCCACATCTTGAGAATCTGGAAACAGACAACTTGGGGTCTGAAGACTGTGTTCGTGAGGTAAAGATTGGGGCACTCCTTGAAGAGTCTGTTAAGAAGGGGTTGGTTGGGTGGCTACGAGAATATGTCGACGTCTTTGCCTGGTCATATGAAGACATGCCTGGTTTAGATACTGATATTGTGCAATACTTCTTGCCGCTGAAGCCTAAGTTTGTGCCTGTGAAGTAGAAGCTCAGAAGAACTCATCCTGATATCATAGTGAAGATTAAATAAGAAGTTCAGAAGCAAATTGATGCGGGGTTTCTGGTGACTTCTACATATCCTCAATGGGTGGCCAATATTGTGCCTGGGCCTAAGAAAGATGGAAAAGTCTGAATGTGTGTGGATTATCGTGACTTGAATAAAGCTAGTCCGAAAGATGATTTTCCTCTACCACATATTTATATGTTGGTAGATAATACAGCTAAATTCAATGTATTCTCATTTATGGACGGATTTTCCGGTTATAACCAGATTAAAATGGCACTCGAGGATATGGAGAAGACAACATTCATCACACTTTGGGGAACATTCTGTTATCGAGTGATGCCCTTCGGTTTGAAGAACCCCGGAGCCACGTATCAACGCGATATGACTACCTTGTTTCATGATATGATGCACAAGGAGATCGAGGTGTATGTTGATGATATGATTGCAAAGTCGAAAACGGAAGTTGAACATGTAGAGCACTTGTTGTAGCTTTTCCAGCGTTTGAGGAGGTATAAACTCCGCATGAATCCGAACAAGTGTACATTTGGAGTCCGTTCCGGCAAGTTATTGGGGTTTATTGTCAGTGAAAAAGGAATTGAAGTTGATCCTGCCAAGGTCAAAGCAATGCAAGAAATGCCCGCGCCCAAAACTGAGAAGCAAGTTCGAGGTTTTCTTGGCCGCTTGAACTATATTTCAAGATTTATATCCCACATGACTGGCACATGTGCGCCTATATTCAAGCTCCTCCAGAAAGATCAGCGTCATGATTGGATCGAGGATTGCCAAAAAGCCTTCGACAGTATCAAAGAGTATCTGTCTGAGCCCCCGATTCTGTCTTCGCCTGTTGAAGGGAGACCATTGATTATGTACTTGATGGTGCTTGATGATTCCATGGGTTGTGTCCTTGGTCAGCAAGATGAATCAGGGAAGAAAGAGTATGCAATATACTACTTGAGTAAGAAGTTCACTGATTGTGAGTCTCGGTACTCAACGCTTGAGAAGACATGTTGTGCTTTGGCTTAGGCCGCTAAGCGATTACGCCAGTATATGTTGAATCATACGACTTGGTTGATATCCAAAATGGATCCAATCAAGTATATATTTGAGAAGCCTGCTTTAACTGGTAGGATTGCCCGTTGGCAGATGTTGTTATCTGAGTATGATATTGAGTATCGAGCTTAAAAAGCTATTAAAGGTAGTATCATGGCTGACCACTTGGCACATCAACCAATTGAAGATTATCAGTTTGTTTAGTACGACTTCCCTGATGAGGAGATTTTGTATTTGAAGGTGAAAGATTATGATGAGCCTACGCTCGATGAAGGGCCAGAGCCTGGTTCCCGATGGGGTATGGTATTCGATGGCGCTGTTAGTCAATATGGAAATGGTATTGGGGCAGTGATTATTACTCCTCAAGGCACACATTTTCCTTTTACAGCAAGGCTAACTTTCAAATGCATGAATAATATGGAGGAGTATGAGGCCTGTATTATGGGTTTGGAAGAATTTATTGATCTTAGGATCAAACATCTTGATGTTTATGGTGATTCAACTCTTGTTGTTAATCAGATTAAGGGTGAATGGGAGACGAATCAGCCTGGCCTCATCCCATACAGAGATTATGCGAGGAGGATTTCAAATTTCTTTAATAAGGTTGACTTCCATCACATTCCTCGAGATGAGAATAGGATGGCAGATGCTCTTGCTACGCTTGCTTCAATGATTGTGGTGAAATATTCGAATGAAGTTCCCAATATTACCGTGATGCGCTTGGATAGACCAGCTCATGTATTTGCAGTTGAAGAAGTGAAAGATGATAAGCCATGGTATTATGATATCAAGTGCTTTCTCCAAGGTCAGCTTTACCCGCTCGGGGCATCTGTTAAAGATAAGAAGACTTTGAGGAGATTATCTGGCAGTTTCTACCTCAATGGTGATGTGCTTTATAAGAGGAATTTTGACATGGTGTAACACCTCAAAATTTGCCCTCCTCTCTTGGGACTAGCTTAGCATATTGCATTTCATTTTTAGGACATCAGGCATTTGCATATTGCATATCATGTGGAAACAATGAGCAAGTCATCCTCCTAAGTCCTGCTCAGAAGATAAAGAGGTTAAAAGATTCAAGCCTGAGGGTTTCATGAATTGATCACTAATCATCTGAGGTTTGTGCTTCAGTTAGGGTTTCTTAATTCCTCAAGGATATTGGGTATTATCTTGATTGCAATGGCACATCACCATCATCATGGTCTTATCATCACCAAAAGGTTCATTGTGCCTGATCATGTGCCTTGGGATTAGGGTTTTGACCTCTGGTCAACCCTAATCAGTTGCATTATGCCAATCAGGGATTTTCAAGGAGATGAGGTCTTTAATGAGATGGAGATCATCATATGATTTTGTTGAGCTTGTATAAGCTAGGGTTTCATGTTGGAGCCATTTCATCAAGTGGTTGAGGCTCAAAATCATCTGTGCATGGCCAAGTCCTTTGTCAACTGCAAAAGTCAACTGCAAGTCAACTATTGGATTTGGAGGTGGGAAGTGATTAGAAATACTTCATTCATGTTCAAACAAGTCTTATTTGACATTTCAAACACCAACTTTGAAGAATTTAAAGTCAGGACAAAACTTTCCAAAAATAGAAAGTGACTTGTAATTCAAATTTGCCAAAAGTGGAAAGGTTTTCAACTCAAGATTGCATCATCAAGGTTTCAAATGAAGTTTTGTTGAACATGAAAGTTGTAGATATTTCTCTCCCATTTCCAAAAAGTCCTAGATCATCAATTTCTCATGTGTGGTTAAGGAGATATGATCAAAACTTGACAAAGTGAACATGGAACTTCAAACATGCATAACTTTCAAACCATAAGGCCAAATTGAGTGGTTCTTTTTGCAATGTTCATATTTTGACCTATACTTTCCAAAACATACATCACATGACATTCATTATCATCACATAAATATTTGGAAATTCTTGCATTTTTGGGGGGAAAATGGAATTTAAATTTTGTACATCATTTGCACATGTGACCATCACCATTGGCTCCAAAACATCATTTGAAATGGATTTGAGTGGAAATTCGTACTGTTCACCATGCATTCCCATGCATAAGGGTGAAAAAATAGATTTGCCAAAACACCTCATAATTCACTAATTCCATTGGCATTGGCTTAAACCTTTTCCTAATCATGATTAACCTGGACTATAAATGCTTAATCATAACAGAACACTCACAATTACCAATTCTAGATCTAGAATTCTCAAAATCTCAAAATTCTCTCTCACTTTTTTCTCCAAATTTCTTCAATCACAATCATTTTTCCTTGGTTGATTCATCATCCTAAGCTATTATTGAGCAACTTTGGACGTGGAAACAGAGGAATTCATTGCATACAAGTTCATGTTCAAGAGGTGAAGCTTCCATGGCAAGTGAAGATTGAGCAAGATTCAAGAGCATTTGAGCCTCATATTCATCATCATTCATCTTAAGGAGTATATTGGAGAAGATCTAAAGCATCAAGAGCCTTGGAAACGCGTGAATCAAGTGACTGCTCATCAAGAGGTAGGTTTTTCGACCTCTTTAATTCTTCAATTCATTAGGCCTATCATGTAGATCTTTTAATGGTGATGAAACTGAGCTTTGAACGGAGTGATTTGGTGTTGAAACGAGTGAGATATGGTCATTTGAAGTTTTGATGATAAACTTTATTACATTCGATCCATGCATTTGATGATGTTTTTGTGTAATTGATTCATGGATTTATGATGTACGTGAAAAATAATGCATGATGTTGTGCTTGATTTTGAGTTTTGGTGATGTTTTGAAAATCTGGAAATTTGGAAGATGATCTTCATCTTCAACCTTGCTGTCCAATATTTGCTACGAATCTGCTAGGAAATTAGCTACGAAATTAGCTAGGAATTTTCTGGATTAGCTACGAAATCCATGCCATGCAGCGCCTAGGGTTTGGGCGCCAAAACGTCGTCGTTTTGGCTTGGGCGCCAAAACCAAATTCAAAAACGCGCCTGGTTCGATTCCAGGCGGTTCCACAATTTCAAAAGCCTTCGCATATTTTTCTTTTCCCTCCATGTGTTCATGTACATGTTGCTTCATGATTTGTTTATTTTTTCTTTAACTTCTAAAATTCATACATAATAGAAAATTGCTCCAAAAAATACGTGGTTTTTTGCATTATGTCACATTTTTTGTCTAGTTTTTTTTGATGATTAATTCATGAATTGTGCTTGGCTGGAAAATAATTTGTGCTAGGGTTTGTGTACACGTGTCCATTCTTGGCATTGCCTTGCCATATCCTTTGTGAAATGCTCAATTTTAATCCAATGCTCATGAAATTTTGCATGCTATAACTAGACTCTTGGCTAGACATTTTGGTGTTGATTTGGTATTTTTACCATTTGTGGTTTCTGTTTTATGATCATGTGAATGTTGGTGTGACAATTTGTGTCACACCTTTGCTTGTTCATCTTGATTGATTGATTTGCCATGCCAAATGAATTCCAATTGATGTGATTTTTTGTATGATGCTTCTTGTGGATGTTGTGAATGCTCATGATTTTTTGTGGAATTTTTGGATTGATTTCTGATTTGATTGAGATTTTTCTTTCTGGACTACCATGTGTGAGCTTTTGAATTGCCTTGATTTTCATTTGTTTGTGAAATGCTTGTTCTTTATCCTATGGATGTGAAATTTTGCACATTGTTTCTAGACATGTTAAAGGTTGTTTTGGCTTTGATTTGAGGTTTTTACCTTGATTCATTTCTGTTTTAGGCTTGTGCTAAGTTGGTGTAACATTTGGTGTCATATTTGAGCTTGTTTTGATTGCCTTGCCTTATACAATTTGATTACCATGCCTATTGTGGTTCAATTGCCCTAATTTTTTGTGTGTTGATCATGCTGTATGTCCTGTTTACCCATGAATTTTGCCAAGATTATTTGAATCATTTTTGATTTAATGTGCATTTGTTCATTCTGATGTCACAATGTGGTTACAACTTGCATGCCTTGCCATGATTGGTATGTGAAATGATTTTGGTAAATGATATTGACATGAGACCTTTTGGAGTGTGTTCTTAATTGATTGAGGTTGATTCATGTCAAATTTCATGTTCTGTTTTGAATTTTTCTCCATCTTTGACCCTAGGCTTTGACCTAGTGGTTTGTCTCTCATGTTTGAGCTTTGATTTCAGGTTGAGCATTCAAGTTCCTAAGTTGTTGGTGCTCTATCACTTGAGCCTTTGATGTTTACTTTTGACTACTAACCTTGTGTGTTTTGTAGGGTTGTTAACTCATTTGAGTTTGACTTTTTGGCTTATGCCTTTGCTCATTGGGTTTGACTGTTTGATATTCATGATTGTCTATTTGTCTGTATAGTTGAACTGACTTGTGTGATGTTTCAACAGGTACATAAGTTGCTTAAGTTCAGTTTGAACTTGCTTTTGCTTGGTTGCTTAACCACATAGGTATAACTCTCTGACTTCATGTAGTCTGGAAGACCTGTCCTGTTACTTGGGCAGGCACCTGTCTGAAGCCCTCCTTAAGAGGCAATGCTTGTGAATGTTTATCTTTGTGCCAAGCAGGAAAAGTCCTTTGATAAGGCAATTGGCAGATAGAAGAGATGTGCAATCCATCTCCTGCTACTCAGTGTGTCATCCACTTTGCTCACACCATGTGTTGATGCATTGTGGATATTAACCCAAAATCTTTGTTGTGTCAGTCATATGCGGAGAAGAGTTCCGACTTTCTGAACTCCCGCACTTTCATTTGTCTGAAGCTCTCCCAGGCCAGGGATAAGAGTTGTGAGGTCTTACCCTCACTTCCCATTTCATCTGCTTCACCCTAACTCTCAATGTTAGGGTTAAGAGCTAACATCACCCTGTTAGAGTGACTTGTTTGTCGAGGTTGACATGACCCCTCGACTAAAGCTTAACCTTGTGTGAGCCCATCTGTTTGTATATAGTGTGTGTGCTTGCTCTTGTGCTTGTGTGATTTTGCTTATGCTGTTTAGGATAGCTTGCTGCCTGTGCAAGTTAGATAGAAACCTCAACCTAGGACCATTGTGGATTGCATGATAACTATTAGGCTCGAGTCAGGCTCCCTTCTAGTTTGTCATTTCCCAGTCTCTGGTTAGGTTAGAAGTTCTTTCCCTGTTAAGGGGAACTACGTCGCCCTGATCCTCATACCAGATGAGGTACGTAGGCAGGAGATCGTACGAGGTCTCTCCGGGCACCCTTTTCCTTTTTTGCGTGTGTTTGCTTGACAACTAGCAGGCTCGAGTACCAGACTCCCTGTTAGCTTGTTTGTTCAACCTTTGTTGTTGCTTTTTGACGACTCAGCGTCCGGTTAACCCCTTTTGTGTGTGTTTGGAGTCCGACATAAGTCCAGCGATTGGCAGTTGGTTTCCTGAGTGTGTTTGTTGGTTCGGAGTCTGATGTAAGTCCAGCGATTGGCATTCGGTTTCCATGTTTGCCTGTTTGTGTGGAGTCTGACGTAAGTCCAGCGATTGGCAGTCAGTTTCCTGTGTTTGTGTTTTGTTTCGGCATGCGTGAGCCGAACTACGGTAGCTCTGATTCTCATTCCAGATGAGATACGTAAGCATAGGATGCGATATCCTAGCGAGCCCTTTCCCCTCTTCTTCCATCTGTGTTTTATTCTAGTGTGTGTGTGCATTCTTTGAGCAGTGTTTAGCAACCTTTCTTCTATTCTTTTGAGTGTGGATCTCGTCGAGTACGACGGATGCGTAGGGGTGCTAATACCTTCCCTTCGCATAACCGACTCCCGATCCCATCTCTCTTTGGTCGCGAGACCATGTCTTTTCCAGGTTTACTTCGAGCGTTTCCTTTCCCTCTTTTGGGATAAATAACGCACGGTGGCGGCTCTGTTATTTTGTTTTCCCGCCGATTGTTTTTCGCGGATGCGACACATGGTTCTGCTCAGATGCGTGGATAGACACAAAGCATACCTGTTAATGACTGAAGTCCATGAGGGTTCATTTAGTACTCATTCCAATGGATATGCCATGGCAAAGAAGATGTTTAGAGCAGGCTACTATTGGCTGACAATGGAGTCTGACTGCTGCAAATATGTGAAGAAATGCCACAAGTGTCGGATTTATGCGGATAAGATTCATATTCCCCCGACACTTCTGAATGTTATTTCCTCGCCATGGTCTTTCTCTATGTGGGGAATTGACATGATTGAACCAAAGGCATCGAACGATCACCGTTTTATTCTCGTAGCTATTGATTACTTCACCCAGTGGGTTGAAGCGGCATCATATGCAAATGTGACCAGGCAGGTGGTTGTGAAGTTCATCAAGAATCAACTCATATGCCGGTATGGTATGCCAGACAAGATCATTACTGATAATGGATCTAACTTGAACAACAAGATGATGAAAGAGCTGTGTAGCGAGTTTAAGATTGCACATCATAATTCTTCTCCCTATAGACCCAAGATGAATGGGGTTGTTGAAGCTGCTAACAAGAATATTAAGAAGATTATCCAGAAGATGGTTATTACGTATAAAGATTGGCATGAGATGCTGTGATTTGCCTTGCATGGTTATCGTACATCCGTTCTCACTTCAACAGGGGCAACCCCTTTCTCCCTTGTATATGGCATGGAGGTTGTGCTCCCCGTGGAGGTTGAGATCCCATCAATGAGAGTCTTGATGGAAGCTAAGTTGACTTAAGCTGAATGGGTTCAGAGTCGTTATGACCAACTGAATTTAATTGAAGAAAAGAGATTAACTACCATGTGCCATGGTCAGTTGTATCAATAAAGGATGAAGAAAGCCTTTTATAAGAAGGTCAAGCCTCGTGTGTTCCGAGAAGGTGACCTCGTGCTCAAGAAAGTCTTATCTTTCGCGCCTGATTCTAGGGGCAAGTGGACTCCAAACTATGAAGGTCCATATGTTGCTAAGAGAGCCTTTTCAGGCGGTGCTTTGATACTTACAACTATGGATGGGGAGGATTTCACTCGTCCTATGAATTCAGATGCAGTCAAGAAATACTTCGCCTAAAATAAAAACAGAATAGCTCGCTAAGTTGAAAACCCGAAAGGGCGGCTTAGGCAAAAATGAGCGTCTCGGTGGATTGAAAACTCGAAAGGGCGGTCCAGGCAAAAGTTAGAGACATGAAAAATTTATATATCCCGCTAGATTGAGTACCTCACCCTGGGGCAATCTAGGCAAAAATTAGGGATTTGGCAAGTAACTGCATCATGACAAGACTTTGTCCTACAAGTTGTCTTCTGTCAAAGATTCTCGCACAGTCATCGTCAACTGAAGCTTCAAATACATTGGATTCAGAGTTGGTGGAGAAATGGTCATTATGTTCAATGTAGCATTTTTCCAATATATATATCACCAATTTCAAATTTGTAAAGATCTATGGAGTCTCGCCATTTGCGGACTACCATCCTATCAAATAAATTTGAGCCTTTACCAATTCTTTGCACTCTTATTTGTTTCTGTTTAACAAATGTTTGCATGTTTTAATTGATAAATATCATTATTTTAAACAAATAAAAGTTTTATAAATTGTTTTCAAACAAAGGAGACATTCACAATGACTGAAAGGATAGTTGGAATGTCTTCAGTGCTCTCCCAAGGATAGTACGATCTCCAAAAGGTAAGACATTTGTTCATACTTCTGGCATGCTTATATCCTCTTCATCAGCTTTTAAGTTGTCTCCCCAGCGAGCGCAGAAAAGAGTGATGCATCCTCAACTCCCCAGAGAGTCTGGAGTTTTGGCCTCGATCTTTTAGAGATGTGCATACTGTTGAGAAGTATATCTTCGGCAAATATTTTTATATCGTATCCACAGAGATTGGTTGATATTACCGTCGTTCTATAATCCAAATGTTGTAAGTTTAGAAGGTAACAAGGTTGTTTTGGTTGGAAAGTTATCTTGTGAGTAAATGTCACTGTAACACACCCCAAAATTTGCCCTCCTCATTCATGCATTCATTTAGCATTTCATATTGCATTTCATCATGTCAATCAGAATTAGATCCGGAAAAAAAAACGAAAAAAAAAACGAAAAAAAAACGAAAAAGAATAAAATAAAATAATAAAAAAAAATATATAATAAAAAATTTTAATTAATTAATTAATTAAAAAAACAAAATATAATAAAAAAAATTTGGACTTGGGTCTCTCTCATTTGAGCCCACAAAACCATGAAATTCAATCTATAAATACCAAGGCTTCACTTGAGAGAACACAAAAAAAAAGGGGATTTTGAAGAGAAGCAAAATACTCTGAGGTTTCCTTGGAACAAAACCCTGAGGAAAAAGATAGTGAGAGAAGACCTAACGGAGTTCAGAGCAGCCTCCAAACCCCGAAGGGAACTCAACTACACAGAATCACCTCTGCCTCACATAAACCCTGAAGATTGTTTTGTAAACCTCACGGGTGCAACTCAATTTCAATCAAGCTCTCCAATCAGGTTTGCCATTATTCCCATTACCTTTGCCCATGGGTTTAATATGTATATGAATGTATAAACAATGCCTTGAATGTTTAACCGTTTAATTTCTGAAATGTATGCCACAGGGTTTGAGTTTTTTGAAACCATACTGTTGATCATGAAAAAAATGCTTATGGTGTTTCACTAACCCTTTTGTTGAATTTTTGTGAGGGCTCACATGACTTTTGCAGGGATAACTTGCGTGGTTTCCCACTTTATTTGTGGGATAACCCCTGGAGGTTCATTCCGATTACCTGTACTGACTCATTTTTCTTTGATGGCATTAGCTTGGAAGGATCTCAGGGTTTCCCATTCCTCTAATTACTGTTACTTCGGATCTTTATCCGCGTGGTACTTTTACATTTTTCCCGCATTTTACTGCTTTCCTAGCTGGAAGACCTCGATAGGAGGCAACGTTTGAGCCCCTTGGTGGCATTTTACTTTGAGATACATGTTTTGTGTTTTGTATTCATATCCCTGCAGGTAGCGCGGTTCCTTCATCAAGGGCTGCCTTTTTGCCCTTGAGTATCCCAAACCCTAAAACCCAAAGCAACACGCTAACTCCTTCTACTGCAGGCGAGTAAGTCTCCAGAGGTCGAGCATCCGGTAGATTGCGTAGTAACGTTGTTCGCCCAAAACCCAATCCATAACCCCTTAGTTAGCCGAACTACGTTTTGCTCTGATTCTCAGGCCAGATGAGATACGTAGGCATAAGACGCGATGTCTTAGCGAGCACACATCCCCCCAACCCATAGGTAGCCGAGCTACGAAGACTCTGATTCTCATATTCAGATGAGATACGTATGCAGTGGATGCGACATCCGCGCGAGTCATTTTCATTTAACCCTTTTTTTTTGGTAAACAGCACAAGATAAACCCACACCCTTTAGACAAGAACTACAAAAGTGGATCCCGTAGATTACTACGGATGCGTAGGGGTGCTAATACCTTCCCTTCGCATAACCGACTCCCGAACCCAAGATTTGGTTGCGAGACCCCGTCTTGTCCTTTCCTTTTTCAGGTTTACTTCGAGCGTTTCCTTTCCCTCCTTTGGGATGAATAACGCACGGTGGCGACTCTTCTGTCTTTTTCTTTCGCCGGTTGTTTTTTTTCGCACTGTATTTTTCAGGTTGTGACAGCTGGCGACTCTGCTGGGGACCCGGTTTCCCTAAGCGAGTCCCTCCTAGCTTTTGTAGTTTGTTTATTGGGTGTTCATGCTTTTGTACGGTTATTTATTTACCTGCTTTACCTTATTGCATTGTGTACATATCATTGCTTTATCTGTTGGCTGGCTATGGCTGCTTGGTGATCTTTGTGAGATGAGTTCTATACCCGAACTCGAGTGCACTTAGGATAGGAGAATGGTATAGTCCTGTCGACTTGTGTGGAGTTATTCCTTAGCGAGTTGACTTGCAAGCCCATTCACTTGGTGGAGGTCATGTTGAGATCAATGATGTCACATAAGTGAGTTGTGGTTAGACATTACTTGTTCCAATATAGACCTTAGAAGCCGAGGACCTTAGTTTACCAAACCCATCCTGGCCTATTCGTAGGACGTAGTGCGAAATTCGTTCAAGTGTAAGATTTGATACGATTGTTACGCGATACTACACTCATAAGAGTCTCTCTTGAGAATATTGTTGGAATACGAGTAGTCGTTCCTCTGATAATATCTGAAAGATGGGATTATGACTATGGGAACCTTTTGTAGAACATGTTTGGTAGGTTTAAACCTTAGTACACTCCTTTTGGGTGGTTCTTAACCTAAACTCCATGCTCGTGACTTGCAACAAACCCTTGATTCATGGTTAATCCGATCAGGTATCCTTAATATCAATGGAACTCGGGTGTTGATAAGATGTAAACCATAATCCACCAAAATGGGTGGTTGATATTAAGGATAACATGATCCATCCCATGACCTTTGTTTGGTGTGCTCTTAATTTCTCTCCAGACAGTGCAACCTGACAGATGTTCAAGCGGATCCATCAATTCTGATTGACATGCCTTTGCATTGCATAACATCATCTGCATATTTGCATCCAACATCTCATGCTTATTCATTTGCAGGGTATTCCCTTTCAAAACGGGGGTGCCTTAAAACTGAACAAGCAGTGCATCGCATACCATGCATATTAACCCTTGTCTGTTTTGCAGGTGTCACCGCAGTGTCTAATGTTTGTTCCCTGTACCAGGCAGTTATTGGTCCCAAGCGAGTCCACAGGTACCCGACAAAGGAAAATCGTCCACAACTAGCGATGGACCAAGTACAGAAAGAGCTGGCTGATATGCGTGAAAGGATGGATCAGTTCATGACATTGATGACTGGTATGGCAGCAGGCCAAGAAAAGCTTAGGGAATTGGTTGAGCAACCGAGGCCCAATCCAGATTTGGAGATACCAAATGCTGAGGGAAACCCTGGTAACCCTGGGAACGCTGATAACCCTGTGAACACTGGTAACGCGGGTAACGCAAATGCTGATGGAAACCCGGGTAATGTTGGCAACACAGGGAATGTTGGAAATGGTATTGGCGGAAGGTACAATGTGAATCAAGGAATTCGGATTAACGGGCACCCTGTTACTGAAGATTATCAGTATGATCAATTTTCTTTGCACGACGAGGCCCTCGAGACCACTCGCCGTATGGATGAGCTTGCTGAGAAGCTCAAATCTTTGGAGTCTCAAAATTCCTTAGGCTTTGATGTCACAAATCTTGGTCTGGTTCAGGGAGTAAGGATTCCTCACAAGTTCAAACCCCCTACTTTTGAGAAATACAACGGGGCTTCTTGCCCACGCACTCATCTCCAATCTTATCTGGGAAGGTTGGGAGCTCACACGGAAGATGAAAAGCTGTGGATGTACTATTTTGAAGACAGTCTAACTGGAGCTTCTCGTGAATGGTATTCTCATTTGTCTCGTACTACCATCAAGAGCTGGAAAGACTTGGCAGAGGCTTTTGTCAAGCAATATCAATACAACTTGGACATGGCTCCAAATCGGACCTTGTTGCAAGGTATGTCTCAGACTGCCAAGGAAACCTTTAGAGAGTATGCTCAGCGTTGGAGACAGATTGCTGCGTCCGTCCAACCCCCTATGTCTGAAAGGGAGATGGCGGACATGTTCATGAACACTCTTCAAGGCAATTATATTGAGAGATTGGCTGCTTGCCCGTCAATCAGCTTTGCAAAGATAGTAATTGCTGGAGAAAGAATCGAGAGTCTGTTGAAGATGGGCCGAATTCAAGACAATAGTGCTTCCAACTCATCAGGTCCAAAGAGACCGTTTGCTGGTAACGGTCAGCGAAGAAAAGAAGGCGAGACAAGCGCTGTGTATGCCGGCAAAGGCAGGGGTAGAGGACGCCCTAATTATTATCAAGATCAAGTGGCCGCAATCACTATTCCAACACCTGTTCCTCAACCGCAATGTCATCCGCAACAACAACCCAGGTACAACAATCAACAACAAGGAGGTAATTCGGGTCAGCAGCGACACTATCAACAACATCCAAGGCAGACGGACCGGGTCATCGAGCCAATCCCAATGCCTTATTCAGTATTACTTCCCAAGCTGATTGACATGAATCTGGTTACGTTGAGAACTCTGGCTCCGCCAATCGATCCCAATAATTTCATTCCAACGCACCTGGCCATACTACAGATAATTGCAAGGCTCTCCAGTTAAAGGTACAAGATTTGAGAGATGCCCAGGCTATCAATTTTGCTCCGGTGCCTAATGTTATCCCCAACCCGATGCCGGCTCACGGCGGGCAGAGGATTAATGTTGTTGATAGTGGGGAAACTTTGAATTTGGTTTCTGATGTGACTAAGGTGAAGACTTCGCTATCGGTGGTTAAAGACCGACTTCTGAAAGGACAGATTTTCCCGGGCTGTGGGGAAGAATGCAGAAATTGTCAAGCTGTCGAAAACGGATGTGACAGTTTGAGAAGGGGTATTCAGCAGCTGATAGATGAAGGTTGTCTTCAGTTCGATCAGGCCCGTCCAGTGAAGAACGATGTATCGACAGTGACATTTTATTTCACTCCTGAAGAAATATATGTTCCCGAGAGACTCGCTCCGACAACAATATATTTCCCAGAAAGTACAGAACCAGCAGCGGTGAACATCGAAAGTTCAGCACCAGTCGCAATTTACTCTGACAGCCCTCAACCGACTTTGGTTGGTCCAATCACCATCACGGTACCAGGACCTGTTCCGTATGAGAAAGACAGTGCTATCTCGTGGCACTATGGGGCTGATATCTACTGCCAGGGGCAGAAAGTTAACGAAGAAGACATTGACATTGGTAGCTCCGCTGTAGACAATGTTGGAGGGGTTGGTGGCTTCACTCGCAGTGGACGCCTATTTGCACCATCAACATTACGCGCGAATACTGAAGCCGAGGCAGCTGCCAAGGCTAAAAGGAAACAGGTATCCACCGAAGAGGTTACTGCTGAGGAAGATCCTCCTAAGACCGCATTCGAGAAGGAAGTGGATGAGTTTATGAGGATTATCAAGAAAAGTGACTACAAGGTAGTCGACCAGCTAAATCAAACACCCTCAAAGATCTCCATTCTCTCACTATTGCTGTGCTCTGAGGCGCACAGAGCAGCCTTGTTGAAAGTACTGAATATGGCCTATGTTCCACCGGAGATAACTGTTAACCAGCTGGAGTCGGTAGTTTCCAATGTAAACGCTAGCCGGGGGCTAGGTTTCACCGATAATGACCTGACACCTGAGGGCAGGAATCACAACAAAGCCTTGCATATCACAATGAAGTGCAAAGGGGTGGTGCTTTCCCATGTTTTGGTTGATACAGGCTCTTCTCTAAATGTTCTTCCAAAGAAAGCCTTAATGAAGTTGGATTGCGATGGCATCATCCTGAGGCCAAGTAACTTAGTTGTGAGGGCTTTTGATGGCTCTAAGAGAGCTGTTTTTGGCAAAGTTGAGTTGCCAGTTAAGATTGGACCGCAGGTGTTCAAGAGCACCTTTTATGTGATGGATATCCAGCCTGCCTACAGTTGTCTGCTAGGTCGGCCTTGGATTCATGCTGCCGGTGCTGTTACTTCTACCCTCCACCAGAAGCTCAAATATGAACTAGAAGGTCAGATCGTCACTGTATGTGGGGAAGAGGATATTTTTGTTAGCCACCTGTCTACATTTAAGTATGTAGAGATGGATGGCGAGATGCATGAGATGCTGTGTCAGGGCTTCGAAACTACAAACATCAATGAGGTCACGCCCGAAGCTGTCTTTTCACCTGAGTTTGAGAAGGTCAGGACTTCTATCTCTTCATACAGACAAGCTGTTGAAGTGGTTAAGGCTAGTAATGCCCAAGGCTGGGGCAAATTTGTGGAGCCAGTCATCAAAGAAGACAAGTTTGGATTAGGGTATGCTCCGGGATCTCAGAAGAATGAAACCGGTACTCTCTCCAGCGGGGGTTTGGTTTCTCCCCACATCGTCAATGTTGCAGATGAAGACAAGGCTGACAGCGACTGTGACTTAGATAGCTGGATTCGCCCGTGTGTCCCGGGAGAAAAGCTCGACAATTGGTCGTCTGAAAAAACCGTCCGGGTTACTCTACTGAAAGAGTGATTTTTATTGTTTTCCTTTATTACATGCATAATAAAGTCTTACACTTTGCCCAAGGTGTAATTGCTCATTTGTAGGGCCATCCATTTACTTACATTTCGCAATTATTTTTATCATCAATAAAGGACGGCTTTTGCAAACAATTTTGTGTTCTCTTTCTTTCAGTTTTTTTACTTTTTACAAAAAAAAAATGGCAATATTTCTTTTTTCGTTTTTCCTTTCTTTCAAAAAAAAATCTCTCATTCTAAGGTAAAGCATGATCCTCCATCATGCAGAGCCGACCACCCGGATCTCACTGCTAACGACACTGCTATGGCCAAGTATGACTTCGACAATCCTATCTATCAAGCCGAAGAAGGGGCTGAGGAAGATTGTGAATTGCCTGAAGGGTTAGCCAGATTGTTGAAACAGGAGGACCGAGCTATTGCACCTTATCGGGAGGTGATTGAGACCGTCAACATCGGTACCGCAGATGACAAGAAAAAGATCAAGATCGGGGCCAGTCTACAGGCCGAGAGGAAAGACCGTTGATCTTGTACTTGACTGTGTTAGAAAGGTCAATGGGTTGTGTGCTCGGTCAGCATGACGAGTCAAGTCGAAAAGAGCATGCAATATACTACCTTAGCAAAAGTTTACCGACTGTGAACAAAGATACTCATTGCTCGAGAAAACTTGCCGCGCTTTGGCATGGGCTGCTCGCCGACTAAGACAGTATATGTTGACTCACACGACTCTATTGATATCAAAAATGGATCCAGTCAAGTATATTTTTGAAAAGTCATCACTTACTAGAAAGGTTACTAGGTGACAAATGATACTGATAGAGTATGACATCCAATACACTTCACAAAAAGCCATCAAGGGAGGTGTCTTGTCAGACTATCTTGCAGAGCAACCGATTGATGATTACCAACCTATGAGGTTTGACCTTCCTGATGAGGACATCATGTTTCTCAAATCGAAAGATTGAGGGGAACCACTCCCGGAGGAGGGGCCTGACCCTGAATCCAAATGGGTTATGATGTTTGATGGGGCGGTCCACGTCAATGGTCACGGAGTTGGTGTAGTGTTGATCACACCGGAAGGGGGTTCATATGCCATTTGGTGCCAGAATAACTTTTCCCTGCACCAACAATGAAGCCGAATACGAAGCTTGTATCCTAAGACTTGAGGAAGCCGTCAAAATACAGATTAAATCCCTGGATGTATACGGGGACTCAGCTTTGGTCATCAATCAAACCAACAGGGAAATGGTGCTATGCTGGAACTACGTACCCAGAATTGACGTATCTCGGTCAGAGACGAATAAAGAAAGCATTTGGTCAGAAAGTGTGCTCTCGGGAGTATCGAGTCGGTGAATTGGTACTCAAAAGATTTCTTCCTCCCAACACAGATCACAGGGGCAAATGGACACCGAACTATGAGGGTCCGTACGTGGTTAAAAGGATTTTCTATGGCAGAGCTTTGACGCTAACAACCATGGAGGGCGAAGGATTCCCGTCCCCTATTAACTCAGACGCGGTTAAAAAATACTTCGCATAAAATAGACCCGCTGGACAGTAAAAAGAATAGTCCAGGCAAAAAAGGGGCATCCCGACGAACAAAAAAAAAAGAATAAAGAGGTTCGGGCAAAAATTAGGGATATAAAAAAAAAAGAGTACACCCGGTGAGTCGAAAACCCAAAAGGGCGGCTCAGGCAAAAATGGGTATCCCGGTGGATTGAAAACCCGAAAAGGGGGCGATCCAGGCAAAAGTTAGGGAATAAGCGAATGACTGTGATCTGAGTTCATCAGTGTTATATCACCGTTTCATTCAATTCGGCAATCTTCGAAGGTTAAAGATCGACTAATCATCCACTTCAGAAAGCAAGATGAGCAGAGTGTCTTGAGGACATACGAACCATAGCAGAGTCGAAACTCAGTGGGACCCCGTTTCCCCATTGCCATTAGGATAGTTCTCTTTTTATAGCGATCACCTCTTTTCAGGGATCAGCTTCCTGATGCCCTCGCCTATTCCTGGCACAAATTTTCTCCCTAGTAAGAGTCGAATAATTCAGTTAAAGAGCCTCTTTATTTTTCATTTATCAGTTTGTTTGCAAAAATGTCCGAATTTTTGATTAAACATATTGCATATGAACATAATGGTGGCTTTTGCAGATGATTTGCACAGGAAAACATTTAAAATTGCTTTGAATGTGCTTAATCCCGGACGGTGAATTCAAACCGAGTAATTCCCCCGAGGCATACGTGTATTTTTGGTTGCAGGTCACAGGAACCGGATGCCAAGTCATGAATCCTCATCCCCAAGCGGTTGACAAAGTCTCTCCTCAGCAGAGCATGTTCCCCAACAGAGTTGACAGTATCCAGACTGTCTATCCCCAGTAGAGTTGACAGTATCCAGACTATATATCCCTAGCGGAGTTGACGGTGTCAGACTGTATCTTCCTAGCAACAGCGGAGTGGTTGCATACCCAACGGACAAGAGGGTGGTGTTCCTAGTGTTCATCTTATCCCCGGCAGATTATTTCTAACAGATTTGTTCTAATCCCCAGCTAGAGGACGATTAGCAAGTTCATATCCCCAGCAAAGGTCGTTTCCTACGACATTTCCCCAGGAAGTGTTTTCCCCACAGACTCTCCTCACAGAGCCTCGCCGAACCAAGTTTCCATAGTCGATACTCCCCCCGCAAGGTCGACTTTTCAAGCAACCAATTTATTTTTGGTGGCTCATTGGTCCCGGCAGACGGATCATTCCCCACAGAGCATTCAAGGATTGATACAGCGATCTGTTCCCTACCGGAGTTTGCTTCCCCTAGCAGATTTCTTTTTTCTTTTACACCATGCATAGCATTTGCATTCGCATGCATATCATATCAAGCATACACATAAGCTGATAAAAAGGTTCTTCCAAGCAGACTGAAGAATTACTTTACAACCAAGGTCATGAGATCCAGCCAGAGGATCAAGCGTGAGTGATCCAGCCTGAGGGTCATTTTGAAGATCCAGCCAGAGGATCAAGCGTGAGTGATCCAGCCTGAGGGTCATTTTGAAGATTCAGCCTGAGAATCGTGTTCCAGTGATCCGACCTGAGGGTCCATTTCAAAGATTCAGCCTGAGAATCGTGTTCCAGTGATCCAGCCTGAGGGTCATTTCAAAGATTCAGCCTGAGAATCGTGTTCCAGTAAGCCAGCCTAGGGCTCAATTTGAAGATTCCCCAATGAAGTCGCCTACAAGCTTTATTTCCCCAGCAAGTCTAATTGAGGAGTCGTTACAACATGTTCTAGCCCGAAGAATATGTACGAAGCCCAAAAGTGTAATATTCTCGAAGCTGCATATCTAATATGAAGGTTGGGTGTAGATTTCAAAAGAGGGTCAACCAACGCATGCCTCAGATGCGGGATCCTAATGATGGGAATTTATCATCAAAACAATCCAGATCTAGCCAAAAGATCGAAGTCAGGTCTAGCCCGAAGACCGGAAATAGATTCAGCCAGAGAATCGAAGCAATTCAGATCTAGCCAGAAGATCGAAGTAGATTCAGCCAGAGAATCAAAGGAAATAGATTCAGCCAGAGAATCGAAACAAAGAAGATCTAGCCAGAAGATCGAAAATCGCAACAATTCAGATCTAGCCAGAAGATCGAAGTAGATTCAGCCAGAGAATCAAAGGAAATAGATTCAGCCAGAGAATCGAAACAAAGAAGATCTAGCCAGAAGATCGAAAATCGCAATAATTCAGATGTAGCCAGAAGATCGAAGTAGATTCAGCCAGAGAATCAAAGGAAATAGATTCAGCCAGAGAATCGAAACGAAGGAGATCTAGCCAGAAGATCGAAGAAGATCTAGCCAGAAGATCAAAATCGTATCCAGCCCGAGGATCAAAATTAATATCCGACCAGAGGACTAAATTGAGTATAGGTTCAGCCAGAGGATCGAAACTCCAGATTAAGCCAGAGGATCGGAAAAAGATAAACAGCACGGTGTATTTCCGCGTTTTTGTGGTATTCTCGGAGCACAAATTTTCGGTTTGTCTTTGGAATTCAATCACAGCTCACCCCGTTTGTCTGATAAGCTGTTCGCTTTCATCCTACTCGGGTTAGCTGATGTTTGAATAGGGGCAGCTGTAACACCCCAAAATTTGCCCTCCTCATTCATGCATTCATTTAGCATTTCATATTGCATTTCATCATGTCAATCAGAATTAGATCCGAAAAAAAAAACGAAAAAAAAAAAAAAAAAAAAAACGAAAAAAAAAATAATAAAAAAAAATATAATAAAAAATTTTAATTAATTAATTAATTAAATAAATAAAATATAATAAAAAAAATTTGGACTTGGGTCTCTCTCATTTTAGCCCACAAAACCATGAAATTCAATCTATAAATACCAAGGCTTCACTTGAGAGAACACAAAAAAAAGGGGGATTTTGAAGAGAAGCAAAATACTCTGAGGTTTCCTTGGAACAAAACCCTGAGGAAAAAGATAGTGAGAGAAGACCTAACGGAGTTCAGAGCAGCCTCCAAACCCCGAAGGGAACTCAACTACACAGAATCACCTCTGCCTCACATAAACCCTGAAGATTGTTTTGTAAACCTCACGGGTGCAACTCAATTTCAATCAAGCTCTCCAATCAGGTTTGCCATTATTCCCATTACCTTTGCCCATGGGTTTAATATGTATATGAATGTATAAACAATGCCTTGAATGTTTAACCGTTTAATTTCTGAAATGTATGCCACAGGGTTTGAGTTTTTTGAAACCATACTGTTGATCATGAAAAAAATGCTTATGGTGTTTCACTAACCCTTTTGTTGAATTTTTGTGAGGGCTCACATGATTTTTGCAGGGATAACTTGTGTGGTTTCCCACTTTATTTGTGGGATAACCCCTGGAGGTTCATTCTGATTACCTGTACTGACTCATTTTTCTTTGATGGCATTAGCTTGGAAGGATCTCAGGGTTTCCCATTCCTCTAATTACTGTTACTTCGGATCTTTATCCGCGTGGTACTTTTACATTTTTCCCGCATTTTACTGCTTTCCTAGCTGGAAGACCTCGATAGGAGGCAACGTTTGAGCCCCTTGGTGGCATTTTACTTTGAGATACATGTTTTGTGTTTTGTATTCATATCCCTGCAGGTAGCGCGGTTCCTTCATCAAGGGCTGCCTTTTTGCCCTTGAGCATCCCAAACCCTAAAACCCAAAGCAACACGCTAACTCCTTCTACTGCAAGCGAGTAAGTCTCCAGAGGTCGAGCATCCGGTAGATTGCGTAGTAACGTTGTTCGCCCAAAACCCAATCCATAACCCCTTAGTTAGCCGAACTACGTTTTGCTCTGATTCTCAGGCCAGATGAGATACGTAGGCATAAGACGTGATGTCTTAGCGAGCACACATCCCCCCAACCCATAGGTAGCCGAGCTACGAAGACTCTGATTCTCATATTCAGATGAGATACGTATGCAGTGGATGCGACATCCGCGCGAGTCATTTTCATTTAACCCTTTTTTTTTTGGTAAACAACACAAGATAAACTCACACCCTTTAGACAAGAACTACAAAAGTGGATCCCGTAGAGTACTACGGATGCGTAGGGGTGCTAATACCTTCCCTTCGCATAACCGACTCCCGAACCCAAGATTTGGTTGCGAGACCCCGTCTTGTCCTTTCCTTTTTCAGGTTTACTTCGAACGTTTCCTTTCCCTCCTTTGGGATGAATAACGCACGGTGGCGACTCTTCTGTCTTTTTCTTTCGCCGGTTGTTTTTTTTCGCACTGTATTTTTCAGGTTGCGACAGTCACTAAAAACAGTAAAATGGTTTTAATCTAATGTAAAAGCTTGGCAAGATTGGAGTTTACTATTTCAAATGCTTATGATTCCTTATGATAAATAAATAGATTCAAGATTATTGATGATGTTCAAGTATCCTCTCAAAGTCATTTATGTCTAAATGATATTGTGATAATCACTATATTGATCCTTAGACGATCTCTCCACCTAACTATCAATATAGCAATCTTTAATGCTTAATACCAAAGAAGAGTAATGAATAAATTTATCTCTACAACTTATTCACTACTTGAAAATCTGTTTTATGTCAAGACTCAAATAATCTCTCTCGACAACTACTCAAATCTGGTTTTCAACTTAGGGCAAAAACAGTATTCAATACATCAACAATCTTTATCATATATATAAATCAAATGAAATACATAAACATATGAGAATAGCTACTACCTCCAATCTTGACAAAGGGGAGTTTAGCTCCTCATCATCATTGTTCAAAGCAGAAAGTTAAAGAAGAAAAACTCTGTTTTTCTCTCTTACAAAGAGCTCTCAATATCAATGTGTGAATGATAATAGTCTATTTTCAATGCCCTAGCATAATGTATTTGTTTCTAACAAAAAAGGTTGACATTTCCCTAATTGGTATTTGTCATCTAAAGCAGAAAAGCAATTCCCAGGCAGACATCAAAATGGCAATAAACTTTTCCTGCAAAACAGCACTTTTGACCCTCAGTCAGCTTGCTGGATTCGCAGCCTTCGCGGCGCGAACTGTTGCTTCTCCAGCTTCCTTGTTTGGCAAGCTTCCTCCAAGATGTGGTGTTGCAAACCAAGGCCTTTCTTATCCCAAAATTCTACAAAACTAACAAAAAGGTGAAATAACTATTCAAAACAAAATAAATTAAACCTAATTGCATTTATACAAAATAGTGAGAATAAAAGTGTGTAATTACATCAAAACTTGGTAAAAGGGACCAATAAAATGATATAAAAAGTAGTACTAATTGGTCCCTAACACATACCTCTATAGCAGGCACTAGCATTTGTGTTTTATCAAATTATATGGTTTTCATCCCTTATGTGGACTGACCTAAAATCCCTTATAGATTGATAAAAGTTGATATGCTATCTATTCATATGGAAGTTTGTCTGTCCCTAGTGAGCAGAAATCCCCAGCGTGAATAGTAATCTCGGCGGAGTAAGCATGTGTTCCCTACAAAGCTATCTTTTGGATACCTCCTCAGCAGTAGTTGCCTAGAGCAATTGGTAAAGGGTTTATCCCCTTTTCATCCCTGGCATAGCACGTGTCGACGAAGGATTCGTTTCCGATCCCCTCAGCCAAGACAGTTCCTCCGGAGGTACTCGTAGTTATGCCCAGCAGGTTGGCTTATAGCTCATCCCCAGTAGGGTTGCTTGCAGCAGACTATTCCCCAGTATGGTCGCCTATAGTCCCTTTCCAATGGAGTTGCCTGATCCTAGCTTGACGGTTGTATCCCCCTTCGTGGTTAAAGATTTCTTCCAGTATTGGACGGCGACGAGGAAGATGTGTTATTTCCTTCCCCAACGGAGCATTTGTTCTCTCTCTGCCCTAGCAGAGATGTCCCTCCAGCAGTTAGAAGGGAGTGTTTGATAGATGAGTCTGTTTGGTGGTTTGTCCCCCACAGAATTTTACATCATCCCCTGATAAGATCCCTAGTAGAGTTCTTTTATGATAGATCTTATTGATATCTTTTCATGTTCCCTAGTTGTGACTTTGCCTATCCCCGGCAGTGACTCTGCATGATCCTCGGCAGTGGTCTGTAGCTCTTGGTACTTGATGCATTCCCCACCAGAGCTGAATTTCTCATGTGGGCCCGACCTTTCTCTTTTGAGATGTTATACTGGATGTCTGTCCATTGATTCTCGGACCTGTTTGTGTTAGATATGTCAGTTTGTCAGCATTAATCATACATAAACAATTCATATACGTGCACAATTATAGCATTCAGATATTCATGTTGCATTCTTTGCGATATATATCTTTGCTTGTTATCTCCTGTTGTTGGTGAAATATTCTTCCCCAAGCAGATGTCTGTGTTTGATCTCTCCATATAGAGTCAGCCCCATAGGCAGAAAGTGTCTATCTTTCCTTCTATATCCCCCACTGAGTTATATCCTCGTGGATGATTTTTGTTTCAGTTTCCTCCCTAATTGTGTATTGGGATGGAATTACTCCCCTGATTTATATCCTTACTGGGTTGAGTCTTGTTATTTGTGTCTTTCTAGTTTGTATCTAGATCGACTCCTTTCTTGTTATTTCCCTACAGTTCCCTGGTGGATTTAGTTGTTCAGTTGCTCAGTAACAAGTAATTGTCCATCTTTTCCCCATTAAATTTTGTGGCCTTCTACCCAGTAATCGGTAGTTGTAAGTCCTTTTTCTGTGGTTTTCTACCCAGTAACCGGTAGATATAATCCCCTCTTTGTTGGTTATCTTTATCCAATATTCGGTATTGATATTCCTTCATTTTTTAGTATTTCACCCAGTAACCGGTGATATATCTCTTGGATAACTGCTTTTGTCAAGCAACTTATCCCCCGCGAGTCATCTTTCATTTACCCTTGTTTGGTAATGATTGTTTCTCCTTCTGATTGGTCATCATTTTTTACCCCGTACCCGGTATCCCGATGTCCTTTCTTTTTGGTCGATTTATCCTTTATTAACCCAGTAACCGGTTGTGGATAATCTTCCATGCGAGTATGTTATCTACGTTATGACGGTAATAGATAATATATCTCATGCGCTCTTCAGACGAAGTCTTTGTTCTTCCCCAGTTGAGTAAGATTCATATTTCCTTATGAAATCGAATGTCCATCCTGTAAATTGAGTTTGCTTTTTCAGCCCTCCTTTTCGGATGATAAGTGTCTTGGATATGTTCCCAATTCACGCCTGGTTGGTCACCTATTATACGCCCAGTAACCGGTATCCCTGGTGTTCCTTCCTTCTGCTCCCTATTATGACTTTTTGTCCCCCTGTGGAGTCAGATTTCCTGAGTTGAGATATGCCTTTTGGGTCCTCCTCAGATGTGTCAGATGATTGATATCTCTCACCCTTATACCGGTCTTAGATATTCTTTCTCCCTGAGCGTGTGGTTCTCTCACCCTTATTAGATAACATGTCTCCCTCTTGAGTTTATTACCCAGTAACCGGTGATATCTAGTTGTTTTTTCCTCGGCTGGTTCCTTTGTGGACATCCCCATTTGAGTCCGGATTTTTATCCGATGTATCCTTTGTGGATAGTTTTGTTGTATTGGCATATTCCCCAATACATGCATCTTTGCGTCAGCTCGAGTCTTTCCATCGATTTTATTTCATGGAATCCCTTCGTGTCTCCCAGCAAGTTTTCAAGTCGTGACCTGCTCGCGCATTTTTACCCTATTTTTCTCCAGAGTCTCTGTCTCCCTAGAGAATGTGTTGCTCTTATGGACTTTCAGTCTTTCTCTGATTTCTTTTTCCTTTGTGGCCATATTTCCCCATAAAGTATTAACTTTTGCATGCATACGTCTGCATCATGAGGTCTCTTAGGGACCAAAATTCGTCTCTTTGTTATTATTTAAGCCCATTCTACCTCGTCGAGATGAAGATTTTAACCTTCATATCTCCGGCTAGAATGGCCTTAAATAGGGGCATCTGTAAGACCCTAAGATCCCTCATGGCATCATATCATTTGCTCATTGCATTGCCTCAAGGATCATAGCATGTGTGGCTCCTTAACCCTAGGGTTGGGACTTGTGAGTGGTTTGAGACCACCAAGCATGCTTGAATTATATATTATTGATTTTCTTATTTTGTTTACTAACCAAAAGCACAAAAATATGTCACTAACTCTTTTTGTTTTGAAGCTCAAGTGATCATGTGTGCCCATGCTCCTATGAGGCTCCTAAGCTCAATGAAGTGGCTAGATGAAGATGAGAATAAGCATGAAAATGGTTCACATAGCTATCAATCATCATATATGTCTCCCAAGTATCTCAATTTTCCAATTTGATCAAGATAAACCAAAGGGCTTGAGGATTGTGTCTCAAGGAAACCCTAATTCAGTTGTGCATTGATTGTGCCTTGCTCATGAAGCAACCCCAACCTATGATCAAATTTAATCAAGGGAAGTTCTTTCATTAATTATTTTATGCATATATGAGCCTATGTGAGTATCCTCAATCATTCATTCATCAAGATTTGAATTTTTGCCTTGAGAAGTTAACCAGTCAAGTCATCTGCCCAAACTGAGGATCATTGTGACACAACTTGTGATGTGTTTGTCAAATGAAGATGACACCAAGAGAAAAAATGTTCTTAAGAACCATATGAACAACGTTAATCTTAATCAAAAATCCATTTGAAACTTAGAAGGTCATCATTCATTTCAAAAAATTATAGGTCATTTTGACTGAAACCCTAATTTTGGGTCAACTTCCCAAAGACCTAACTTCTTTATTTTTTATGATTTTGAGGTGATACCAATTTCATTGGAAATATTAAGATGTTTAGTTCAAATTCTATGTTGGACAAAATTTCATAATCCTAAAAGAAACACATGTGATAATACAAAACATTATAGGTCACTTTGGACCATAACCATTGAATTTGAAAAATGTCCAACTTCAAGTGCCCATAACTTTCTCATTAAATTCCAAATGATGCAAAATTTAAGTCCAAATTGATCATCTTGAAAATACATACAACTTTGATGATGGAGGTGTTTCATTTGAGGCTTGCATCATTGAAACAGAAGGGCTTGAAGTTGATCACTTTTGGTAAAAAAATTCAAAGGGAACCTAGATATGTTTTGTACCTCAAACTTCAAGACCAGTTTTCATAAATTTCCAAACTCCAAATGGATTTTTGCCCAACATAGATTTTGTTCCTTATGTCAAGAGCTTTCCAACCATTACTCACACCGCCATGTTTGGATTTTCCATGTGGAACTTTCGAAGAGCTAAAGGTTTATGTCCAATTATGCAATTCATTTTGAAACTTGAAATGCAAGCTAATACCAGGCCTTGTGCACGTCCAAACCATCTGCAAATGATCTCAGCTTGCAATTCCATTCAATTTTGGGCCTCACATGCGCCTGTACAGGCCCATGCATGGAAGGTCTAAAGCTCGTGCACACGAGTATTGCATCACCTTGCCATCAGCTCAGCTATAAATAGAGATGCTTCCTCATTAAAATTTCAACCTCAAGGTGATCTGAAACTCTACAGAATTCAAAACCTAACCTCACTCAAAGGAATTCCAATTTTCATTTCTCAATTTCAAGCTTGAATTTCAACATCCTTAGTTGATCTTCAAGTCTTAATTCCTTAGCCTTGCATCCTCATTATCTCAAGATCAAATTGGAAGTAAGAACTTGAGCAGATCGTGTTGTTTAAAGTTGTACTTCAAAGGTATATCATCAAACTGTTTTGATCTAGATCTTGCTCCATGATGTGAATTGCTTGAGTTTGAATTGTTTTCTGAAGCCCTCGAGCAAGAGGCAGGCCAGTGGTGGTCTTAATTTCATGATTTGAGATATTTCATTTTGTACACCTTGATTTTCAAGTTCAAATTTCTCATTAAATAGAAACATTGAGGAAGATCCAAGGTTACAGGGGTGATGTACATCACCCCAGCTTCATTTTGGTACCACGTTTGTCTATTTTTATTAACTTTCAAAAAACATACGCGTGGTGGCCGGAAGTTGTTAACTGGCCGGAGAAGATGGTGGTTTCCACCACCATCCCCACGTGGATGCTTCATGGCCATCAGATCTTATGGAAACGTTTTAATCGTGTCCATTGCTTTGGCTGACTTATTTTAATTCCGTTTGTGGCGCGCTTGACCAAGGCATATGGTGTGTCCTCACTTCTGAACCGTGTGATAACGCCATGTCATTTAATGAAACAGATCCAAGCGCCCCTAATTTTTGCTATTTTCTATTTTCTGTCTAAATTTCTTTTAATTCCTTTTATTTTCAAAAATTCATAACTATTTTATTTGAAGTCACAAAAATATGAGACCAATGGCAAAAAAATTCTTGAAAAATCTAGTATCATAATCTGATTTTTAATTATTTTTGTGACTTCATTTAATATTTTTTGTGAATTATTTTGTTTTTAATAGTTTTTAATTCATTTTAAATACTTTTTGATATTTGAAAATTCCAAAAATATTTTCTTAACACATATGGATCATGATAAGTCAATGAAAAATAGTCTTATTAATTTCTTAATTAATTTGAGATTTATTTGAGATTTTAATTCATTTGTGTTATTTTTCATTGTTTTTTAATTGATTTTAAATAGTTTCATATTTCAAAAAATGTTGAGAAAATTTGTCAAACTTTGTTTGACCATGATAGACCTATGAGAATTTAATTGGAATTGTTTAAGTTGATTTGAATTGAATTTGAGGTTTGACCATATTTTGTACATTTTAATTTTGCATTTATTTTAATTCCAAAAAAATACCAAAAAAATATGTTTGACTTGTTGACTTCTAATCTTCATTTCTCTTCTGTTTTACATTTGGTTGATAATGATTTGATTCACATTTGGTCATTGTGTTTTGATATTTCATTTGAATTCTCCTTTTATTCATTTCATCTTCATCTCACTTTTTATTTTTATTTTGGCCAATGAGTTAATGATTTATGGTTGGTCTTGACATATGAGAGGCTTAACCTTCTTTGATCCAAATCAAACTCAACTTGAATAAAGATCAA
Source organism: Lathyrus oleraceus (assembly GCF_024323335.1). Taxonomy (NCBI): domain Eukaryota; kingdom Viridiplantae; phylum Streptophyta; class Magnoliopsida; order Fabales; family Fabaceae; genus Lathyrus; species Lathyrus oleraceus. Next base: position 64,211,635 of record NC_066580.1, on the reverse strand, counting down.
GTGAGTTGCTTTGTGTCCAAGATAGGTTGCTTCTTGGTCAAGCAAAAAACCTAAAGTCCATAAATGGCCTTTCTTCTTTTCTTTTGGCATGGCAAGTTGTAGGAGCTTGGATTACTAGTCATGATCTCTAACTTGTATTTATTTGCCTATAGTTTTATTGACCGACCTCAGATAGGTGTGACTACTATATTTGTCAACTTACGATTGCCTAACATATCGCTAAATTGTCTTATGACACACTAACATTGACCACTAACTACTAACTTTAATTCAAGCATTTAATTTCTTGCAATTTACTTTAATGCACTTTATTTCTTGCTCATTTATTCATATTGCTTTTTACTTTGCTCACTTGAGTACATATTTTATGTTTATGTCATTTTCTTTTTGCTCATTTGAGCTCATTATTGTATATAAGTATATTGTTGTCTTGTGTTTGTTTTGTCTTTGTTTGTGTGAATCCAATGCAAAAAGGAGAAAGAACTTAGAATTAGGACCTTGCCTATGCTTAAAGGAGTTCAAGAGCAACTAGGCCTCATGCCTTTAGAATGCTAAACTTATTGAAGAGCAACTAGGCCTCATGCCTTTAGAATGCTAAATCTTAAAGTTGACTTTAAAGGACCCCTAATCTAAACTCATTCTATTTCCATTCCTCTTATTGTGTTGTGAACTTTTTGATGTTTGCTCTTGTATGATAGGGATTCCATCTTGTGATAGTAAGAAGGACCATTGTCACGAATAGCCAAGTTATGAGAGACAACCTAACTCAAGATCCTAGGAGCTTGAATATAATATTTGTTTGATTGCTTGAGTGATTGCTAAGTCCAAAGGAAATGAGCATCTTGAATCATATCTATGATTTCAAGAAAAAGGAACTCCAAGGGTTTTATCTCTTCTCTTATCTTTGCATGTTTAGGACTAGCCCTTCTCTTCTTCTCTCCACTCTAACCCAAGCCAAACTCATTTTGTGCAAACTTTAAAATTATTTTCAAACTAGAAACCTAGGCCTTATGCCTTTGACTTTTCAAACTCTTTTCATTAATACTAGTGAATGAATCTTAATCATACTTTGACTTCATTTTGTAAATAAGTTTAACTTGTAAATATAACTCACTTCAAGTTGTTTTTTGTGGTTTCAATGGCCACCTTTATTAAAACCTTTGTTCATAAACACTAGTCATAGGTTTGAGGTATCATAGTGGTTGATGTAAACCTCACCTTATCCTTAGTGATTAGACTATAAGTCTTCCATACTTATTATAGGGTTAACCCCTCACTAGTATGTTGAAGCTCTCCTCACATGGTGGATTGTTGGTTTAGGTTGAGTTTTCTCCCTTTGATAACAAAAGACCTTAAGGCTTTTGATCAAATAAATTCACCAATCTTTTAGATTTTTACCCCGAACTACGAGGTTTTGATCCTACCTTTGTGATGGTACATAGGCAATGGGTTCATCCATTCAAACAACAAAATTTTAAATATAATGTATATTCTTTTCTCATCCCTCCAATCTTGTTTGCACAAATATTTTCACAAATACCAACCTACAACACATATTTGTAAAAAGGGCTCCCTTAGAGTACTAAGGATGTTTTGGGTGCTTAAAACCTTCCCATTTCATAATCAATCCCCTTACCTAGATCTCTGACATTTTTATTAGTTTTTGATTTGATAAAACTTCTTACTTGGCTTTTGTTCGCTTTTTAGCCTTTCCTTTGGACAAATAAAAGTGCGGTGGCGACTCAAATTGTATGCTTACTTTTGATTTAGTCAATAAATCTAAAGGTAACGAATTCCCCGCTACAGGACTTCAGCCAACGCAATAATCAATAGAATTGAGCAAGAAACAAGGAGAATCGAAGATATCAAATTTTCTATAAATTACCTTTAATGGAGGTCTGAGCTTGCTAGATCTTGACCTGAATCGTGCTTTGCTTCACTTCAATTGCTTGTAGAAGAGGAATGGAAAGGCTTAGAATCAATGGACTCCTGGAGAATTGAATTCCAAAACAGTGGAGATTCAAGCTCAAATTCAACTGAATTTTCCAGGTTTATCCTCTTAGTATTAAGGGTTTTCTGTGGGGATTCAAAGCTGGCGCAGTGTGTGTATGATTTCTGAGCATGAGGGCTTCAATTTATAGAGAATTCAAATGATATTTGCACACTCTTTCAACTTTCCAAATTAGGGTTTAATGATGCAAGCATGGTGCATGGGCGCGCATAGGCCCGTGAAATGATTGCTTGAAAGTCCAAAATGAAATTTAGATGCATTGGAGGTGGATTAGATTGCAAGGCAATTGAGCATTGTCATTTGAAGTTTGATCAACGCCACATGATACCATCCTGTTTAAGCCATGTGCAGCCTATGCATTTCTCATCCGAAATGCATGAACTTTAGCTCTTTGGAAAGGTGAGATCAAGAGGAACAAGATTGATGTTGAACATTTTTTCATTTGGAGCTTGGAACTTAGAGATATTTGAGGTGGAAGTTTGGAAAAATTTGACATATTGAAAATTTTCTAAGTGTCAAGCCATATGTCTCAATATTCCACCTTGCTTAATGTTTTATAGGAGCTTCAAATGAGAAAAATGTCTTCATCAAAGTTGTATATATCTCAAAGACCTTCAAAATCGTCACCAATTTCATGTCATTTGGATTTGAAATGATAGAGTTATGCATTTTTGAAGTTTGGCAAAATCACTTGATCAATGGTATAGGTCAAAAGTGACCTATAATGTAGCCTCATATCACATGTTCAAACAAATTGAATTAGCTCTCACTCCAAACATCAAAGTTGAAGTAGACACATTGAATTTGATTGTGAAACTTGGAAATCTTTCATCTTATAAAAATTGAGCAAGTTACGGCCTTGGGAAGTTGACTTTCAAATTAGGGTTTAGACAAAATGACCTATAATGTTTCAACATAGAAAATGATTTTCTAAGCAAAACTAGCTCTAGGTATCAACATGAAAGTTGTTTATAATGTCATTTAGAGTAACATTTATCTTGTAATCATTTTCATATGGTGAAAATTGTAGGAGATAGGGTCTAGGGAGACCCAGTTTTGATCAGATGAATTCATCTGACCAACCACCATCAACCAACTTGCTAATTTCCAAATCTCTTGACTTTCTTGGCTCATACTAAATCATATATGCATAAGATGATAAAATTTGAAGTTTCCCTTGAGAAATTTGATCAATTGGTGAAATAGCTTGTTGGAGAAGTTACTCAAGATACCTAGTCAAACTAGGGTTTCCAAGGCAAATCACCCTCAAACTCTTGAAGCAAACTTGATCAATAAGACATGTAGAAACGATTAGGACTGATATATGATGTTTATAACCATTCTTGAATCAATTCTTGGTTGTGCTCTTTGTTCATGAGGGTCTTAAACCCTAGATGTGATCAATGAATCAATGAGATCATGCCCCTTCCTACAAAAGGGTTAGATAGACATATTTTTGGTATTTTGGTTAGTAAAATGATAATATACAAGTATGATATAATCACAAAGTGTTTGGTGATCTCTCCCAAAACAAACCCAATGAAGAGGGGTAAGGAGGATGCCAAGGTATGATCCCAATGCTAATGCTTATGATGAAATGCATGAGGGATCTTAGGGTCAAAATTAGGGTCTTACAGTAAGCCATGCAATTGTGTATGAGAAATGCAAGTTCAATTATGTCAGATGGTCATCCATGTTCAAGCCATGTGCAAGTCACTCATACCTTGTCCAAATGTAATGAAATTAGACTTTTTGTAAAGGTTAGATCAAGAGGAACAACTTTCTTGTTGAACACTTTTTCATTTGAAGCTTGGATCATGATGAATTTTGAGGTGGAAGCTGGGAAAATCAAACATGTCAAAATATTTTCTAAGTGTCAAGCCATATGTTCACTTATTCCACCTTGGCTAACTTTTTATGTGAGCTTCAAATGAGAAAAGTTCCTTCATAGAAGTTGTATCTCTCTCAAATTCCTTCAAAATGGTCACATATTTGACCTCATGTGGATTTAGCATGAAGGCGTTATGCATTTTTGAAGTTGAGGAAAATCACTTGTTCAATGGCATTGGTCCAAAATGACCTATAATGTCTCCTCATATCACATGCTTATAAAAGTTGAATTTTCTCTTACTCCAAACACAAAAGTTTAAGTAGACATCTTGAATTTGATTGTGAAACTTGGAAATCTTTCGTCTCGTGAAAATTGAGCAAGTTATGGCCTTGGGAAGTTGACCTCCAAATTAGGGCTTAGACAAAATGACTTATAACCTTTCACCATAAAAAATGACTTTCCAAGCAAAAATAGCTCTAGACCTCAACATGAAAGTTGTTTGGAATGTCATTTAGATTAACGTTTCTCTTGGAATCATTTTCATATGATAAAAATTGTAGGATATGGGGTCTAGGGAACCCAGTTTTGGTCACATGAATTCCTCTGGTCAACCACCATGAACCATCTTGCTAGCTTGACATTCTCTTGACTTTTAGGACTCATGCAGGATCATATATGCATAAGATGATGAAATTTACAATATCCCTTGAAAAATTTGATCAATTGGTGAAGAAGCTTGTTGAAGAAGTTACACAAGACACCCAGATGAATTAGAGTCTCCAAGGCAAACCAAATCCCAAACTCTTGATGATTTCTTGATCAAAATAACATGTGAAGACCATGGGGATTCATATATGATGCTTAGAGCCATAGTAAACCAATTCTTTATTGAGATCCTTGCAATGAGGTGTAGCGGGAAATTCATGATCATCAAGCTATTGACAAGCTAGAGATCAAATAACAAGAGTCATCACCGCGCTTTTATTGTTTCCAAAAGAAAAGGGAAAAAGTACGAACAAAACCCAAAAATTAAGAAGTTTTCAAATAAAAACTAATAAAAGTCAAAGATCACAGGTAAGGGGGTTGGTTACACAGAGGGAAGGTGTTAGCACCCAAAGTGTCCTAGGTACTCCTAGGGAGCCCTTTTTGTATGCATATGTATTTTGTACAATGTGATATTTACAAACAAATAGAATGGGGGGATGAGAAAAGAATTAATTAATTATATTTTTGTGTTTGACAAGACCTTCGGACTTGTGCCTACGTACCAACATAAAAATGAGGGATCAAAACCTCGTAGTTCGTGATACAAATTTCAAAATGGATACATTGCTTTTAACAAAAATTAAGTTTGAAAGGCACAAAGGCCTAAAAATGGTTTGAATGAGTTAGTTCTTTTTTGGCTTTTTGAAAGTTTAGGTCAAATATAGTTAAGTTTATTTACAAGTTTGATTTAGAAAAGAAGTTTGAAAATGCAATGGCAAAAGGCCAAAGTTTCTATCTTTCTTGCAAAAGTGGTCAAAGTTTAGAACAAAAGTAGTTCACATAAAGAAGATTTTGAAAAATGGAGGGAGAGTTTTTTGAAATTAAAGAAATGGGGAGAAGATGAAGAGACTACCCTATGCAAAAAATTTAAAAGTTTAGAGTTGAAAAGATCTGACCAAATGGGTAGCAATCCAATTGACAAGAATGTCAATAGAAACCCAGAATTCCCTTGGACTTTTAGAATCAAGCAACATACAAATGCATAATTATATTATCTTGAAAAAGCCAGGCATCAAATAAAGATGGCCTCATCCAAGCTTATCCATTCCATGATCTTCTTCAAAATAGCCCATGCAACCGATGAATTCCACAAGTCACAGGTTCATAATAACAACTTGTCGCAACCTGAAAAATACAGTGTGCGAAAAAACAACCGGCGAAAGAAAATGACAGAAGAGTCGCCACCGTGCGTTATTTATCCCAAGGGAGGGAAAGGAAACGCTCGAAGTAAACCTGAAAAAGGAAAGGACAAGACGGGGTCTCGCAACCAAATCTTGGGTTCGGGAGTCGGTTACGCGGAGGGAAGGTATTAGCACCCCTACGCATCCGTAGTACTCTACGGGATCCACTTTTGTAGTTCTTGTCTAAAGGGTGTGGGTTTATCTTGTGCTGTTTTGCCAAAAAAAAGGGGGTTAAATGAAAATGACTCGCGCGGATGTCGCATCCACTGCATACGTATCTCATCTGAATATGAGAATCAGAGTCTTCGTAGCTCGGCTGACCTATGGGTTGGGGGATGTGTGCTCGCTAAGACATCGCGTCTTATGCCTACGTATCTCATCTGGAATGAGAATCAGAGCAAGCCATAGTTCGGCTAACTACGGGGTTATGGATTGGGTTTTGGACGAACGACGTTACTACGCAATCTACCGGATGCTCGACCTTTGGAGACTTACTCGCCTGTAGTAGAAGGAGTAAACGTGTTGCTTTGGGTTTTAGGGTTTGGGATGCTCGAGGGCAAAAAGGCAGTCCTTGACGAAGGAACCGCGCTACCTGCAAGGATATGAATACAAAACATAAAACATGTATCTCAAAGTAAAATGCCACCAAGGGGCTCAAACATTGCCTCCTATCGAGGTCTTCCAGCTAAGAAAGCGATAAAGTATGAGAAAGGGAAAAAATTACCACACGGATAAAGATCCGAAGCTATAGCAGTTAAAGGGGCAAGAAACCCTGAAATGTCTCCAGCTGGACCGTCAAAGGAAATCAGTCAACATGAATAATCAGAATAAAACTCCAGGGGGTATCCCACAAATAAAGTGGGAAACCACGCGAGTGTCTCTGCGAAAGCCATGTGAGCCCTCACAAAACTCGACAAAGGGTTAGAGCAGCAGGATGAAATCAAGAGAAAACAATGCCATGGAAACACAAGACAGGTTAGAATAAAGAAAATAGGGTAACCCAGAGTTGCCCCTAAATCAAAATGTAACCACATGAATAATTCCATCAAAATTCACAAAAGGCTCACATAAAAGGTATCAAATTCACCCATAATACCTCATACATTTAGAGCATTCAAATAAAAGGCATAAAGATGATGGATATAGGGCAAACCTGATTGGAGAGCTTAATTGAAATTGAGTTGCACCCGTGAGGTTTACAAGTTGAGTTCCCTTCAGGGTTTGGAGGCTGCTCTGAGTTCTCTGTCAGGTCTTCTCTCACTATCTTTTTCCTCAGGGTTTTGTTCCAAGGAAACCTCAGAGTATCTTGCTTTTCTCCCTTCTTCTCAAGTGAATCTCCCAGTGTAACTCCAAGTGTCACTCCTCTACTGAAACTTCAGTATTTATAGACTGATTTTCGTGGGTAGTGGGCTCAAATGAGGGAGACCCAAGTCCAAAATAATTTGTTATATTTTATTTATTTATTTAATTAATTAATTAATTTATTATTTATTTTTTTTTATTTTTTTTTTATTTTTTATTTTTAGGAAAAATGAAGGGTAAATTTTGGGGTATTACAGCTGCCCCTATTCAATCAACTGGAGACCCGGAAAGAAGATGACAGCTGCTTTCGTGCTTTCGAGGTATCAAGGGATTGAATACAATAAAAGCCCAAAAATTTGCACTGAAGTGAAGTGAAGTAACAATGTCTGTCAGAATCGACAAAGAGGTGGTCTTGAAAGAAGAATTCGTCTGGTACGGTGAAAGTCAGTCTGAATACCGAAAAAGAATGTTAACTTGGATACCAAAATAAATGGTAACACAGAAATAACCATGGCCTGAATGCCGCTCATCAGTCTGAATACTGGAAATGACTTCGATCTGAACATCGGAAACTTGGCCTGAATGCCACAAGTCGCATCGACCTGAACGTCGGAAACTTCTTCGATCTGAACATCGGAAAATCGGCCTGAATGCCACAAGTCGCATCGACCTGAACGTCGGAAACTTCTTCGATCTGAACATCGGAAAGACTTGGCCTGAATGCCACTTCGATCTGAATATCGGGAAAACTGGCCTGAATGCCACTTCGATCTGAATATCGGAACACTAGCCTGAATGCCACTTCGATCTGAATATCGGAACAATGGCCTGAATGCCACAAGTCGCATCGACCTGACCGTCGGAAACTTCTTCGATCTGAACATCGGAACACTGGCCTTAATGCCACTTCGATCTGAATATCGGAACACTGGCTTGAATGCCACAAGTCGCATCGACCTGACCGTCGGAAACTTCTTCGATCTGAACATCGGAACACTGGCCTGAATGCCACTTCGGTCTGGATACCAGAAAACTGGCCTGAATGCCACTTCGGTCTGGATACCGGAAAACTGGCCTGAATGCCATTTCGATATGAATATCGGAAAACTGGCATGAACGCCACAAGTCGCATCGACCTGACCGTCGGAAACTTCTTCGATCTGAACATCGGAACACTGGCCTGAATGCCACTTCGGTCTGGATACCGGAAAACTTCATGCCTGTCAGCATTGGCAGAAATAGGGAATGATAATAGAGGCGGCGCATGGGCCAATGACACTTGCTAGGGATAACAAAGGTAAGTCATGAACAATCTTCAGTCTGAGTACTGGAAACAACTTCTAGCTTATCACTTGGGATACCGAGAATGTTTTATGCTTACATGCGTATGTTTGAATTTTTCAATGGCGTAATGCTCCATGAAAATGGAAATGCTACGTGATTTGGAAGGATGCAATGCAATATGATTCTACATGCAGGGATGCGAAATGCTGGGTAGAATGCCAAGTTGAGGCAAGGGGATCTACTGGGGAAATGATCACCATCTTCTGGACCCTGGCAAGGCTGTTGGAGATGCACAGCGCAAAGAACTCTGTGGGGAGATGGCTAGCCATGCGGTGTTCTGGCCATACCGAGACTCCGATCGGGGAAAGAATGGCATTGGAAGCATGCTGCTGAGGAAAGCTACAATGGTTCTGGCAACCACGATTTGCGAGAGATGACTCAGTAGGGGGAGCAAACACTGATACGGCACCGAGGTTCTGCTTCAAGGAAAGAAACCATGGATCTGGCATTGGGATTATCGATCTGGCATCGAACTCTAAGGAGCAGCCACTTCTGTTGGGAAGATAAAGTCTGGCACTATCAACCCCGTTGGGGATATGTAGTCTGGTACTATCAACTCTACTGGGGAGTGTATGTCCTGAAACAACCGCTTGGGGAAGTACGGTGGTGAGAAACTGCTGGGGATTGAAGAATCCAACGCTCTGATCAGCTCTGCAGGGATAAGACACCGAATTTGTTTGTTGGTGACTTCACTGGGGAAGATATTCACGATCATCTGCAGGGAATTTTAAGGAAATGCCCCGAGGGTATCTGTTCTGAATAGACGATCCAAAGCACTTAAAATTTACAGCAATTTTAAATGTTTATTAAGCATGTACCTGTAAAGCCCTTATGTGTCATGATGCAATGTTTATCAAAAATTCGGACGTCATTTTTGCAAACAAAACAGTAAAATGAAAATGAAAACAGAGATATACTGAATAACATGATTTTATTGATTGAATGGCCTCTGAATAGGCATTTACATTAAGAAGCAATCCCTGGAAAGAGGTAATCGCACAATAGATAAAAACAGAAATTAATCTAATGGCAATGTGAAATGGATTTCTATTGGGTTCCAATTCTGCTATGACTTGCCCGTCTTCAAGATCCTCCAGATGATCAGCTTTCTGAAAGAGTGATTGGACTGTTTCCTATCCTTCAAAAATTTCCAGTCATTGGCACGAGATGAGATTCAGAACGCAGTCATTCGCTTAATCCCTAACTTTTGCCTGGATTGCCCTTTTCGGGTTTTCGATCCACCGGGATACCCATTTTTGCCTAAGTTGCCTTTTCAGGTTTTCAACTTACCGGGTGTACAATCTTTTTTATTTTTGTCCCTAATTTTTGCCCGAACCCTTTCATTTTCTTGGTTCGCCGGGACGCCCATTTTTGCCTGGACTACTCTTTTTTACTGTCCAGCGGGTCTATTTTATGCGAAGTATTTTTTAACTGCGTCTGAGTTCACAGGGGAAGTGAAGTTTTCACCATCCATAGTTGCAAGCATTAAAGCCCCACCATCAAAAACCTTTGTGACAATATACGATCCATCATAGTTAGGAGTCCACTTGCCCCTGTAATCTGTCTGAGGAGGAAGGATCCTTTTCAACACTAAATCTCCGACTTGGAAACAACGAGGACGCACTTTCTGATCAAAGGCTCTCTTCATCCGACTCTGATACAACTGCCCATGACAAATGGCTGCCATTCGCTTCTCTTCGATAAGACTCAACTCATTGAACCTTGTCCGAATCCATTCAGCTTCGTCTAGCTTGACATCCAACAAGACTCTTAGAGAAGGAATCTCCACTTCAACAGGTAGGACTGCTTCCATACCATACACCAGGGAGTAAGGGGTTGCCCCGGTCGATGTACGTACTGAAGTGCGGTACCCATGCAAGGCGAAAGGTAGCATCTCATGCCAATCTCTGTACGTGACGACCATCTTCTGCACAATCTTCTTTATATTCTTATTTGCTGCCTCAACAGAACCGTTCATCTTTGGACGATAAGGGGAAGAATTGTGATGTTGAATGTTGAAGTTCTGACACAACTCCTTCATCATTTTGTTATTGAGATTAGAACCATTATCAGTAATGATTCTTTCGGGAATCCCATAGCGACAAATGATTTCTTTCTTGATGAAACGGGCAACCACATGTCTGGTGACATTCGCGAACGACGCTGCCTCGACCCACTTGGTGAAATAGTCGATGGCAACAAGGATGAAGCGATGCCCATTGGAAGCAGTCGGCTCAATCTTTCCAATCATGTCAATGCCCCACATGGCAAACGGCCACGGCGAAGACATCACATTCAGAGGATTCGGCGGTACATGCACCTTATCAGCATAAATCTGGCATTTATGACACTTCCGAGCATACTTGAAACAATCTGATTCCATGGTCATCCAATAATAACCTGCTCTCAACAATTTCTTAGCCATTGCATGTCCACCGGCATGAGTACCGAAGGAACCTTCATGAACTTCCTGCATTAACATGTCCGCCTCGTGTCTGTCCACGCATCTGAGCAAAACCATGTCGAAGTTCCTCTTATATAGCACATCGTCTTTGTTCAAGAAGAAACTGCCTGCCAATCTTCTCAAAGTCTTTCTGTCATTGTTGGATGCCCCTGCAGGGTACTCTTGATTCTTCAGAAAGCACTTGATATCGTGATACCAGGGCTTGTCATCGACTACCAGTTCAGCAGCAAACACATGCGCGGCCCTGTCAAGGCGCATCACATCGATCCTGGGAGTATGGTTCCAACGAATTACCTTGATCATGGAGGATAGAGTAGCAAGCGCGTCTGCCATCTGGTTCTCATCACGAGGTATATGATACAATTTTACTGTTGTGAAGAAAGTCAACAGTCTTCTCGTGTAATCTCTGTAGGGGACCAGAGTGGGTTGGAGAGTATTCCAATCACCATTTACTTGATTGATCACCAGAGCTGAATCTCCGAAGATGTCCAGAGTCTTGATTCTCAGATCAATGGCTTGCTCAATACCCAAGATACAAGCCTCGTACTCAGCTTCATTATTTGTGCACTCAAACGTCAAACGAGCGGTGAAAGGTATGTGGGCACCTTTCGGAGTAGTAATAACAGCGCCAATTCCACTTCCTCTAGCATTGACAGCCCCATCAAACAACAAAGTCCACTTTTCGTTTGGATCAGGTCCCTCCTCAACAACTGGCTCTTCACAGTCTTTTATCTTGAGGAACATGATGTCTTCATCAGGGAATTCAAACTTCATCGGTTCATAATCATCAATCGGCTGCTCGGCAAGGTAGTCTGACAGAATACTCCCTTTGATGGCCTTCTATGACGTATACTGGATATCATACTCTGTTAAAATCATCTGCCAACGGGCAACACGTCCGGTGAGAGCCGGCTTCTCGAATATGTATTTCACTGGATCCATCTTAGAAATCAACAAGGTAGTATGGTTCAACATATACTGCCTCAGTCGGCGAGCAGCCCAGGCCAAAGCACATCAAGTTTTCTCAAGCTGCGAATATTTGATTTCACAGTCGGTAAACTTTTTGCTAAGGTAGTATATGGCATGCTCTTTTCGACCAGACTCGTCATGCTGTCCCAATACACACCCCATCGAGTTCTCAGTCACTGATAGGTACATTATCAGAGGTCTCCCAGGAACTGGAGGTATAAGGATCGGAGGTTTTTGTAGATACTCTTTTATCTTCTCGAAAGCCCTTTGACAATCTTCATTCCACCTGATAGCCTGATCTTTCCTCAGCAATTTGAAAATTGGCTCACACGTGGTTGTTAGGTGAGAGATGAACCTTGCAATGTAGTTCAACCTCCCTAAGAAACTACGGACTTGCTTCTCCGTTCTTGGCTCTGGCATTTCCTGTATCGCTTTTACTTTGTCGGGATCCACCTCAATCCCTTTTCCGCTAACAATAAAACCCAGCAATTTTCCCGATCTCACCCCGAAAGTGCACTTGTTCGGATTAAGTCTCAGTTTGAATTTCCTCAAACGCTCAAACAGTTTCTGCAAATTCAACAAATGTTCTTCTTCTGTCTGAGATTTGGCAATCATATCATCAACATAAACCTCGATTTCATGATGAATCATATCATGGAACAGAGTTACCATAGCTCGTTGATATGTTGCTCCGGCATTTTTCAGACCAAACGGCATCACCTTGTAGCAGAAGGTGCCCCATGGGGTTATGAAAGTTGTCTTTTCCATGTCCTCCGGTGCCATCTTGATTTGGTTATAGCCAGAAAAGCCATCCATGAAGGAGAATACCGAGAACTGAGCTGTATTATCCACCAAAACGTCGATGTGAGGTAATGGGAAATCATCTTTAGGGCTAGCTTTGTTCAGATCCCGATAGTCGACACACATCCGTACCTTTCCGTCCTTCTTAGGTACTGGGACGATGTTCGCAACCCATGGCGGATAATTGGTGACTGCTAGAAACCCTGCATCCAACTGCTTTTGCACTTCTTCCTTTATCTTGACAGCCATCTCTGGTCTTGTTCTTCTGAGCTTCTGCTTGACCGGAGGACAACCTTCTTTGAGAGGCAAGCGGTGTACCACGATGTCTGTGTCCAGCCCAGGCATGTCCTGATAAGACCAGGCGAAGATGTCAACGTATTCTTGCAGCAATTCAATCAGCCCTTTCTTCACATTATCTTCCAAAGCAGCCCCTATTTTGATTTCTCTCTTGGCGTCTTTGGTGCCGAGATTAATCACTTCAACAGACTCTTGATGCGGTTGAATAACCCTTTCCTCTTGTTTCAATAACCTGGTAAGTTCTTCAGGGAGTTCACAATCTTCGTCATCCTCTTCTTCAGCTTGAAAGATTGGATTTTCAAAGTCGAAGCGAGCCATAGCAGAATCGTTATCAATAGGATCCGGTGATGTGCATCTGCATGAGTGATGGTATGTGCTTATGAGTGTGAACAAGAAGTGAAAACTAAACAAAACATTGCCATTTTTTTTATTTTGAAAAACTGCAAAAATAGAAAGACAGGGAACGAAATATTTGAATGCAAAAATACGTCCTTTATTTATGATAAAAAATGCAAGTGTCACATAGACGGGCCCTACAATGAGTCATTACGCCCTGGGCGGAACGTAAGACTTGGATATGCATGAAAAAACAAAGAAAATTACTCTTCAAGAAGAGTGACTTGGATAATCTCCTCAGAAGACCAATTGTTGAGAACTTCACCCGGGATCCTCGGACGCACCCAGTTGTCAATGTCACAATCACTATCCCCACCCTCTTCATTGATTGCAGAGACCTCACTGGGAATCACAAAATTAACAGGAACAACATCTGCGAATTCATCAGTAGCATCTTCAAACACTTCTTCCTGAACCCCTTCCACAGACTCTTGGACAGACAAATCTTCAACCTGGAGGATACCTTTGTTGAGCAAGGCCTGAATACCCTGCTGTAGCTTCAAACAACCTCCACTCTGAGTGGCACAATCCAAACAACCCTTCCCACAACCGGGGAAAACATCGGCCTTCAGCAAGCATCCTTTGACATCCGACAATGGAGTCTTCAGCTTCAACACATCCTTAATGGACTTGGCTTCTCCCTCTACCAAATTAACATTTGCACCACCATGCTGGGGCATGGGATTGTTGACGACATTCGGAGCTGGTGCAAGATCGATGGCCTTTGAATCTATGAGGTCTTGAACTACGTGCTTAAGAGCTTTGCAGTTCTCAATGTCATGGCCAGGTGCCCCAGAGTGGAAGCTACACCTAGCGTTGGCGTCGTAACCCGCCGGAAGTCTACCAACAGGAGGAGCCAGAGTGCGTAATTGCATAAGTTGTAGTTGTTGAAGACTAGAAAGCAACTGAGCGTACGACATTGGAAGGGTGTCGAAACGCCGGTCCATCATCCTTTGCCTCTGTTGATAAGCGGGTCTGTTACCCGGTTGTTGCTGCTGTTGATACTGAGTTGGTTGACGTTGTGATTGTTGTTGTTGTAGTGGTGCTGCAGCTGGAATGGTCACCCCTGCGGCAGTACCTGTTATGCAAGACATGCTAATGAATATGCAAATGCAATGACATGTTTATCAATTCCAAAGGTATTCTACCCCCTTGATTCCAGTCTCACATTTGATAAAAAGACTAAGCCGTTGATGAGAACCAAGAAAATTCCAACTAGAATCAAGTGGAAGATATAAACCCCACAGAAATGGATAAACATGTGTGAATGATTATGAATGCAAATGATGTGATGATGTGAATGCAATGCAGTGGCATGTCAATCAGGATTACTGTATCTGCTTGAACATCTGTCAGGTTGCACTATCTGGAGAGAAATCAAGAGCACACCGAACAAAGGTCATGGGATGGATCATGTTATCCTTAATATCAACCACCCATTTTGGCGGATTATGGTTTACACCTTGTCAACACCCGAGTTTCATTGATATTAAGGATACCTGATCGGATCAACCATGAATCAAGGGTTTGTCGCAAGTCACGAGCATGGAGTTTAGGTTAAGAACCACCCAAAAGGAGTGTACTAAGGTTTAAACCTGCCAAACATGTTCTACAAAAGGTTCCCATAGTCATAATCCCATCTTTCGGATATTATCAGAGGAACGACTACTCGTATTCCAACAATATTCTCAAGAGAGACTCTTATGAGTGTAGTATCGCGTAACAATCGTATCAAATCTTACATTTGAACGACTTTCGCATTACGTCCTACGAATAGGCCAAGATGGGTTAGGTAAACTAAGGTCCTTGGCTTCTTAGGTCTATATTGGAACAAGTAATGTCTAACCACAACTTACTTATGTGACATTATTGATCTCAACATGACCTCCACCAAGTGAATGGGCTTGCAAGTCAACTCGCTAAGGAATACTCCACACAAGTTGACAGGACTATGTCATTCTCCTATCTTAAGTGCACTCGAGTTCGGGTATAGAACTCATCTCACAAAGATCACCAAGCAGCCATAGCCAACCAACAGATACAACAATGATATGTACACAATGTAATAAGGTAAAGCAGGTAAATAAATAACTGTACAAAAGCATGAACACCCAATAAACAAACAAACTACAAAAGCTAGGAGGGACTCGCTTAGGGAAGATGGACCAGCAAGAGGTCAACTTCTTAGGGTCCCCAGCAGAGTCGCCAACTGTCGCAACCTGAAAAATACAGTGTGCGAAAAAACAACCGGCGAAAGAAAATGACAGAAGAGTCGCCACCGTGCGTTATTTATCCCAAGGGAGGGAAAGGAAACGCTCGAAGTAAACCTGAAAAAGGAAAGGACAAAAGGAAAGGACAAGACGGGGTCTCGCAACCAAATCTTGGGTTCGGGAGTCGGTTACACGAAGGGAAGGTATTAGCACCCCTACGCATCCGTAGTACTCTACGGGATCCACTTTTGTAGTTCTTGTCTAAAGGGTGTGGGTTTATCTTGTGCTGTTTGCCAACAAAAAAAAGGGTTAAATGAAAATGACTCGCGCGGATGTCGCATCCACTGCATACGTATCTCATCTAAATATGAGAATCAGAGTCTTCGTAGCTCGGCTGACCTATGGGTTGGGGGATGTGTGCTCTCTAAGACATCGCGTCTTATGCCTACGTATCTCATCTGGAATGAGAATCAGAGCAAGCCGTAGTTCGGCTAACTACGGGGTTATGGATTGGGTTTTGGACGAACGACGTTACTACGCAATCTACCGGATGCTCGACCTTTGGAGACTTACTCGCCTGTAGTAGAAGGAGTAAACGTGTTGCTTTGGGTTTTAGGGTTTGGGATGCTCGAGGGCAAAAAGGCAGTCCTTGACGAAGGAACCGCGCTACCTGCAGGGATATGAATACAAAACACAAAACATGTATCTCAAAGTAAAATGCCACCAAGGGGCTCAAACATTGCCTCCTATCGAGGTCTTCCAGCTAAGAAAGCGATAAAGTATGAGAAAGGGAAAAAATTACCACACGGATAAAGATCCGAAGCTATAGCAGTTAAAGGGGCAAGAAACCCTGAAATGTCTCCAGCTGGACCGTCAAAGGAAATCAGTCAACACGAATAATCAGAATAAAACTCCAGGGGGTATCCCACAAATAAAGTGGGAAACCACGCGAGTGTCTCTGCGAAAGCCATGTGAGCCCTCACAAAACTCGACAAAGGGTTAGAGCAGCAGGATGAAATCAAGAGAAAACAATGCCATGGAAACACAAGACAGGTTAGAATAAACAAAATAGGGTAACCCAGAGTTGCCCCTAAATCAAAATGTAACCACATGAATAATTCCATCAAAATTCACAAAAGGCTCACAAAAAAGGTATCAAATTCACCCATAATACCTCATACATTTAGAGCATTCAAATAAAAGGCATAAAGATGATGGATATAGGGCAAACCTGATTGGAGAGCTTGATTGAAATTGAGTTGCACCCGTGAGGTTTACAAGTTGAGTTCCCTTCAGGGTTTGGAGGCTGCTCTGAGTTCTCTGTCAGGTCTTCTCTCACTATCTTTTTCCTCAGGGTTTTGTTCCAGGGAAACCTCAGAGTATTTTGCTTTTCTCCCTTCTTCTCAAGTGAATCTCCCAGTGTAACTCCAAGTGTCACTCCTCTACTGAAACTTCAGTATTTATAGACTGATTTTCGTGGGTAGTGGGCTCAAATGAGGGAGACCCAAGTCCAAAATAATTTGTTATATTTTATTTATTTATTTAATTAATTAATTAAATTTTTTTCTTTTTTCTTTTTTTTTCGTTTTTTTTTTTTTCAGGAAAAATGAAGGGTAAATTTTGGGGTATTACACAACTACCCAATGATCATGTTGCAGATGAACTTAGAGATGTCTTCAAAGATGCATCAGATGAATTTCAAATTTACAAGAACTTGGTTTTTCAACAAGTTGTCATTGACCAAGTCCATTAGCATAGGAGGGTTGCCTAGATTCTAAGTCCATTTGTCCAAGATCAAGCCAACAGTCCACTCAAAAGTTTTTTTTAGGGTTTTTGTTATTATTATGTACATTAATGGTCAAAGACCACACAAACAAGCAAAGTATACACAAACAAAATATATCACACAATATGGTCCAAATGGACAAAGTGAAAATACATTAACATAAATAATTAGAATGATATGAACAATGGCAAATGAAATAAAGTGCTAAAAGTAAATTGCATTAAAGTAAAAGCTTGAAATTAAAAGTTAGTAGTTAGTAGGTTAAAAGTTAGTATAGTTTTGCTTTTGCTTTTGCTTTTCAAGACATTCTTTGGAGAGCACTCAACCCACTAATCACAAGCATGGACCCTTGAACCAAAACATCTTCCAAAGGAAGGAAAGAAGGCCAAGTTTCCACAAAATACCATGAAAGAGGGGAGACTTACAATCTCACTAACTAGAATGCTTATGCCTTTTATGTCACAAATTTAGCACTATGTTAAGCAATCGTAATTGGACTTATGTAGAAGTCACAACTATTCGAGGTCGGGCAATAGAATTTTGGTGTTAATGCATGTTAGAGACATGGTATAATGGACTATGCTCATGAAACATACCACACTCAAAAAGAATATGCAAAAGGTGTGGCCTAATCTCATCCATACTCATGTTAATTTTTCAATCAACTAGCATTAGGACTTTGAGATATCATAGGCCAAATGGAGTGAATGAATGAAGAAGAGGAATGAGATGAAGTGGGAGGGGGATGAATGAAATCACAAATTGGTCAAAGGAGGACTTTTACCAAATTAATATCACTCATTCATTTTGGGAGATGGAATGTACATTCCGTCAATCCCCTAAATCCAATGATATTAATTTGACAAAGTCAAATCAACCTTGACCAAGGCCCAACAACAAGAGTCAAACATAAATAAAGCCATCATAATTTGTCAACAAATTCATTTGACATTTATTCAAGTAAAAATAATAAAATAGTGCATTTAAATTGAATATGGTTTGTCCAATTCCTAAAATCTCATCAAAACACCAAAGAAATGGCCATGAGATTTATCATAGGTCAAACAAGGTCAAAGGACCTTGGAGAAAAAATTTCATAATTTTTGGACATTTAAAATATTTTTAAACAATTAAAAACAAATGCAAAGTCAATTAATTCATGAAAAATATTAATAATGATCCAAAAAATAATTTTAATTCAGAATATGAAAGAGAAAAATATTTGAATTTTTTTGGTGAAAGTCCCATATTTTTTGGATCAATATTGAATTTAATATGAATTATTGAAAATAGTGCAATAAAAACGAAAATTCAGAAAATCAAAAATACGTGGACCATCTGATCTCCCTCATTAATTGAGGTGGCAGATCAGATGGTCCCTAGCATGCGTTCCACATGGTCTTGAGTCAACAGCGCTGCACAGGTGGTAATTAAAACCAAAGCTCAAGATTAAAACAAAAGGAATGGATCATGTGGTTCATAGTCTTACCAACACATCGCCGAAGCCAGAGCTCCGGTCATCTTCTCCGGTGGACCTCACCGGACTGGTCCACCATCAACCATCACCAAAATGAAAAACAAGGACATGATCTTAAAGAAAAAATGGCACTGAGCTCGAATCTGACCTCAATTCACTCTAACTCCAAGTATATTGAGAGATACATGGAGTTGAAATTTGAGATACATGAACTGAGTTGCTTCGATTTGGCCTCAAAGCAACTCAATCTTCTTGCCTACATTGGTAGGACTTCAGACAACCAAAGAATCAATAGAATTGAGCAAGAATTTTAGAGAATCGAAGAGTTCAAAATTTCTAGAAAATACCTTCAATATAGGTCTGGATTCAATTGATCTTGATCTTGCTTGTGCTTGATCTCACTCCACTTTCTTGAAGGATTAGATGCTTGAAAGGCTATGGATTTCTGGAGATTTGAATTTCAAAACAGTGGAAATTCAACCTCAAATTCAAGAGAATTTCTCAGGCTTATCCTTTTCAAAGTGAGGGTTTGAGATGGGGGATCAAAGCTGGCACGAATGTGTGTTCATCTCTGAGCAATTGAAGCTCTATTTATAGCCAAAACAGTTGATAATTGCACACTTCAAATCACTTTCCAATTTTGGCAAATGGTGATGCAAGTGTGCATGGGCGCGTACAGACCCATGAAATCATTGCTTGAGGTCCACAAATGCATACTGGATGGTCTGAATTAAGCTTGGATTGCAAGGAAAGTGTGCATTGATGTTTAAAGTTTGATCCTTGCCAAGTGATATCACCATGTTCATGCCATGCGAAACCTATGCATTCCTTGTCCAAAATGAATGAATTTGAGCTCTTTGGAAAGGTGAGATTAATAGGAACAACTTTCATGTTCAACACTTTTTCATTTGGAGCTTGGAACTTGGAGAAATTTGAGGTGGAAGTTTGGAAATTTTTGACATATCAAAATTTTTCTAAGTGTCAAGCCATATGTCTCAATATTCCACCTTGCTTAACTTTTTATATGAGTTTTCAAATGAGGAAAGTGTCTTCATAAAAGTTGTACCTCTCTCAAATACATTCAAAATGGTCACCAATTTCATGTCATTTAGATTTTAAATGATAGAGTTATCCATTTTTGAAGTTTGGAAAAATCACTTGTTCAATGGTATAGGTCAAAAGTGACCTATAATGTAACCTCATATCACATGCTCAAAAAAGTTGAATTAGCTCCCACTCAAAATATAAAAGTTGAATTAGTCACATTGAATTTGATTTTGAAACTTGGAAATCTTTCATATCATGAAAATTGAGAAAGTTATGGCCTTGGGAAGTTGACTTTCAAATTAGGGTTTAGACAAAATGACCTATAATGTTTCAACATAGAAAATGATTTTCCAAGCAAAACTAGCTCTAGGTATCAACATGAAAATTGTTTGGAATGTCACTTAGAGTGAGTTTTCTCTTAGAATCATTTTCGTATGGTGAAAATTGTAGGAGATAGGGTCTAGGGAGACCCAGTTTTGATCAAATGAATCCATCTGGCCAACCACCATCAACCAACTTGCTAACTTCCAATTCTCTTGACTTTGTTGGCTCATGGTAGATCATATATGCATAAGATGATGAATTTTAAAGTGTCCCTTGATAAATTTGATCAATTGGTGAGATAGCTTGTTGGAGAAGTTACTCAAGATACCCAGTCAAACTAGGGTTGCCAAGGCAAATCACCCTCAAACTCTTGAAGAAAAATTGATCAATATAACATGTAAAAATCATTGGGACTCATATATGATGCTCATAACCATTCTTGTATCAATTCATGGTTGTGCTCTTTGTCATGAGGGTCTCAAACCCTAGATGTGAACTTGATAAATCAATGGAGATCATACCCTACCTACAAAAGAGTTAGGCAAATGCAAAGACATATTTTTGGTATTTTGGTTAGTAAAATGATAATATACAAGTATGATACAATAACAAAGTGCTTGGTGATCTCTTCCAAAGCAAACCCAATGAAAGAGGGGTAAGGAGGATGCTAAGGTATGATCCCAATGCTAATGCTTATGATGAAATTCCATGAGGGATCTTAGGGTCAAAATTGGGGTCTTACATTAGGGTCTTAAAGCCTAGATGTGAGCTTGATAGATCAAAGGTGAGCATGTGTTCTACCTACAAAAGAGTTAGTTTACACAAATACATATTTTTGGTATTTTGGTTAGTAAAATGATAAAATACAAAGTATGATACAATCACATATGCTTGATGATCTCTCCCAATGCAAACCCAATGATTGAGGGGTAAAGAGGATGCCAAGGTGTGATCCCAATGTCAATGCACATGATGAGATAGCATGAGGGATCTTAGGGTCAAAATTGGGGTCTTACAGCTGCCCCTATTTAAGGACGTTCTAACTTAGGAGATGAAGGTTAAAATTTTCACATCAACTAAGTAGAATGGGCTTAAATAACAACATATAGAAACAAATTTTGGTCCCTAAGAGACCTCATGATGCATATGAAATGTTATGTTAAACTAATCTTTATGGGGAGATGTTTCCACAAAGGAAAAGAATCTAGAGAGACTGAAAGTCCACAGGAGTATAATGCATTCCATAAGGAAAACTCACTAGGGAGACAGAGACTCTGGGGAAAAAGGGTTCTGCGTAGGCCAGGCTACGACTTAAAAACAACTGGGGGACTTGAGGAATTTCCATGAAAATAAATCAATGGAAAGACTCAGTCGGGGAACAAAAGGAACATCTGCAAGGGAAACGGGTAGATCAGAACAAAGCTGAAATACTCTACCAAGCAGGCAACAACAATTTCACTAAGGAAATCTGCACTCAAACTCGACTGGGGAAGAAAAGATCTTCAACACAGGAGGAGCAAAAATATATTATCAATTACTGGTTACTGAGTAAAGGGATAACAAAAATATGACAGGGAGGACATCCGTTACCGGTTAAGGTAAACATATTAAGGATGACTCACTGAAGGCAACCAGGAGGTGTATTCATTACCGGTTACTGGGTAAGAATAAACTGTTGGGAAAAGCCAAAATAGGATTTACAATTACCGGTTAATGGGTAGAAGACCAAAGAGAGAGAATATCCGTCACCGGTTAAAGTGAACATATCAAGGATACACTCGGAGGAAAGAAAATCCGTCATCGGTTAGGATGAACATATCAAGGATAGAATTTCCTGGGGATTATAGGGAGGATATATGTCACCGGTTAGGATGAACATATCAAGGATAAACTTCCTGAAAAAGTAGGAATTACATCTATCGAATGTTGGATAGAGTACCGAAAAGAGAATATCTATCATCGGTTAAGATGAAGATATCAAGGATAGACTCAAGGGGGAGAAATAGGAATTACATCTATCAATTACTGGATAAAATACCAACAAAATAATATCCGTCATCGATTAGGATGAACATATCAAGGATAAACTCTACGAAGGGGAGAAGAGCAGGATTTACAACTACCGGTTACTGGGTAGAAGACCGCAAAGAGAAGGAAATTTGTCACCGGTTAAGATGAACATATCAAGGATGAACTCTCTGGGGAACAAACAACTACCGATTACTAGGTAGAATACCAAAAGAAGAGAATATTTGTCATCGGTTAGGATGAACATATCAAGGATAGACTCTAACAAGAGGAAGAAAATATATGACATCGGTTAGGATGAACATATCAAGGATATACTTTCTGGGAGACGTGAAAACGAATCCGCTGGGAAAACAAAGGTTGCTCTTGTCGGGTATTGGGCAAAAGTGACAAACATGAGAAGAATATTACTAGTTACTGGGTAAGAGGCTCTCAGGGGACCAAAGGCATCTATCTAGGTAAGATCTAGAAAGAAAAGGTCAATAAAAGGACTCAACCCAATGAGGATATAACTCAAGGGGAGTGGTTCCATCCAGATAACCAACTGGGGAGGAAGCTGAAATAATGATCATCCACGAGGAAATAACTCAGTGGGAAAAGAGAAAGGTTAAAGTATTTCTTCTTAATGGGCTGACACTTTACAACTGAAAGAGGACACACAAACCAAATCTGCATGGGGAAAAAGGTATATCACCATAGCAGAGAATGAATAATGAATAACAAAGTGCAATAATGCCATAATGAAATTAAATGAGTGTATATGTATATGTATATGTAAATATGATGATTATGCTGACAAAACAATCACAAAGGATATAAATGTCACCAATTTGAATCATCGATACAAACCCCCTAGCCAATCCTCACAGGAGGGAAACAACTGCTGGGAGAAGCCAAATAAACGCCTTGAAGGCTCAATCTTGGCTGGGTAAAGCACAAGGAGAGGATCTGCTGAGGAAACTGTTACAAACTCCGTGGGGAATTTTAGGTCGACACCATATCAAATGGGAGACAACCCTGCAGGGGACAAACATAATAGCTGACCAAAATCAGAAGTAACTCTGACGATTTATGGAGAAATAAGAATTCTGCCGAAATAACATGCCTACAACTCAAGGGAGGCCAGCAAACTTGTTTGGGGAAACCAACATAACTCGGCTACTGAAACACTGTCGGGGGTGAAATAGGGATTACGCCCATTGCTTGGGGAGAACCAATAATGCTCCGCACTTAGGGTTTACCGCTTTTCAAACCGTTGTTGATATTCCTTTAAATGATATCAATTGCTTAAAATAACTGCTTTTATAGATTTAAGAAAATATGATTTTAATTTAAAATTTAATTTTAAAGATGATCATTATAAAATTTAAATCTATTTGGCTGAATTAAACAAGAGTAGAAACAATTGGATAAAAAGCTCAACTTTATTTAATGGAATGGTAGCCTGTAAATGACAAGACTCCATAGATCTTTACAAAAGTTGAAAAATGGTAATTTACATGGAAAAGGGATATATTGAATACAATGATCATTAATCCTTCTACCAACTTTTGATGTCCACTGTGCTCGTGGCGACTTCATCAGGGATGGTGAATCAGAACTGGCTGATTTGCTGAAGAATGTCTTCAAAACTGAAGATCAGCAGGATACAGTTACTTGCCATAATCCCTAATTTTTTCATAAATTGCCCCAAGGTGGGGTACTCAATTTATCGGGATAATTTTCCTATTTTTATGTCTCTAATTTTTGCCTGGATCGCCCTGTCGGGTTTCAATCCACCGAGACACTCATTTTTTGCCTAAGCCGCCCTTTCAGGTTTTCAACTTAGCGAGTTGTTCTTTTCTTTTTAGGCGAAGTATTTCTTGACTGCATCTGCATTCGCAGGATGAGTGAACTCTTCACCATCCATAGTTATAAGAATCAAAGCACCGCCTGAAAAGGCTCTCTTAACAACATATGGCCCTTCATAATTAGGAGTCCATTTGCCCCTAAAATCTGGATTGAAAGATAGAATCTTCTTGAGCACAAGGCCACCTTCCCTGAATACATGAGGTCTGACCTTCTTATCAAAATCTTTCTTCATCCTTTGCTGATATAACTGTCCATGATACATGGCAGTCAACCTCTTCTCTTCAATCAAATTCAGCTGGTCATACCTGGTTTGACACCATTCAGCCTCAGTCAACTTGGCTTTCATCAAGACACACAATGATGGGATCTCCACCTCTATTGGGAGCACAACTTCCATGCCATAAACAAGTGAGAAAGGGGTTGCCCCTGTTGAAGTGTGGATGGATGTATGGTGTCCATGTAAGGCAAATGGGAGCATCTCATGCCAATCCTTGTACATTACAACCATCTTCTGAAAGATCTTCTTGATGTTCTTGTTTGCAGCTTCAACAGCCCCATTCAACTTAGGTTTGTAGGGAGAAGAATTATGATGTGCAATCTTGAAGTCTTTACAAAGAGCTTCCACCATGTTATTATTCAAGTTCGATCCATTTTCAGTAAAGATCTTACTTAGCACACCATACCGACATATAATCTAATTCTTCATAAACCTTACAACAACTTGCTTGGTTACGTTCGTATATGATGCCGCTTCAACCCACTTTGTGAAGTAGTCAATTGCCACCAAAATGAAATGATGTCCATTCGAAGCTTTGAGCTCAATCATGCAAATCATATCAATTTCCCACATGGAGAAGGGTCATGGGGAGGAAATGATGTTCAACAGTGTCGGAGGAACATGAATCTTATCTGCATAAATTTGACACTTGTGGCATTTCTTCACAAACTTGCAATAGTCAGATTCCATTATCAGCCAATAGTAACCTACTCGCTGTAGCGGTGTATTCGTCGCTATATGATCTATCGATTAAATCATAAGCTATGAGATACATTGAAATTTTCGAGTCGCCACCGCACTTTTATTTATCCAAAGGACTGGCTAAAAAGCGAACAAAAGCCTAAGAAGTTTTACACGTAGAAAACTAATAAAAAGATCAGAGATTCTGGGTAAGGGGTAAATTACGCAATGGGAAGGTGTTAGGCACCCACTACGTCCTAGGTACTCCTAGGGAGCCCTTTTCACACTTGTTATGCAAAATTATTATTTGTTATGACATAAAGATTGTGCAAACATGATTGGGATGATGGGGAAAGAATATACATTTTATTGGGTTATTGGGTTCGAACGGATGAACCCGTTGCCTACGTACCTTCCATCAAAGGTAAGGATCAGAACGCCGTAGTTCGGCTAAAAGATTTCCAAAAGTTGGTGGATTCAGTTTTAAACACAAGCACTGAGGCTTTTCATTATCAATGGGAGAACACTCGACCAAGAACAACATCCACCATGCGAGGATAGCTTCGACGTACTAGAGGGGTTAGCCCTGTTTGAAGTACGGAAGTCTTACTGTCGACTCACTAAGGATAGGCAAGATTTACATCAACCACAAAGATAATTGAAACCTATGGCTAATGTGAAAAGATTAACAATGGACAGAGCCAAAACAAGTGAATGAGTGAAGTTAATTGATTGTGATTATGAAAATGAAGTCAAAGTATGATTAAGATTGATTTGAAAGAAGTATTATGAAAATGGAGTTTGAAAAAAGTCAAGGACTTGGGTCCAGGTTTTTAGTTAGAAAACATGAAAATGTTTGCACAACACTTATGTCAAGTTTGGAAGATAAAGTGTGAAAAGTCTAGGACATAATGAATGATGAATGGATGAAGATGGGGTAGTAAAACTTCTTAGAAGGTTCACTTCTTGAAATCATATAGCAGATGATTCAAGTGTGTCCTTTGGAATAGCAATGGATAATAACAAACAAACAAAGCAAGCAAAAGCGGATACCGGATGCCAATCAATGGTCTTATACCAATCTCCTAAAACAAAACGGGATGTCAGAAGCCACTCAATGGTCTTACACTAATCTCCACAGGCAAAGAAATAAAAGCGGATACCGGATACCAATAGATGGATTTACACCAGTCTCCTAAAACAGAAATGGATATCAGATGCCACTCAATGGACTTACACTAATCTCCTCAGAAGAAAACAAAGATGAAATGTGGAAGTCAACTGCCAATCTATCTGGACTTAGGTTATCTCCACAGTATGGTCCTAGGAAATCCAATGCCACATCACTGGGACTTATAATGGATCCTCACATACAAGAACAAAAGCAACAATATGATCACAGGAATGCAAATGCCAACTTACAGGGACTTATAATTGCAACCTCTCACACAAACGGATAAACAAACTATGATCACAGGAAAGCAGATGCCAACTTACAGGGACTTATAACTGCAACCTCACATACAAATCAAACAGATCAAATTATGATCACAGGATAACAGATGCCAACTTACCGGGACTTACAGCTGTATCCTCACATACAAATCAAGCAACAGAAGATATGAGTGACCAGTGAGGTCTTACACTCTATCCTTCCATATCACAGGAGCAAATGCCAAAGCAATGGACTTACAATTGTCCTCAATGGGCAAACAACAATGATAGCATCACAAAACAAATGAGATGATCATGCATTAATGGCAATTGATGATGATGATAAACGCATAGCATACAGGCAAACAAGTGCACATGAAGCAAATCAAACAATCAATGAATAACAAACAGCACACTCTATAGCCAAAACAATGGGGCTCACACAAGAGGGTTTGACTTTAAAAGTCCACTGTAATGGGTAAAGGTCGCTCTTAACCTGGCCATTGAGGGGCTCAGGTGAAGCAGATGAATAGGAAATGAGGGGTGTGCCTCATTGCTTCTATCTCAAATCAGAGAGAGCATCAAAGAAAGTGTGGGAGTTCAGAAAGTAGGAACTCTCTCCACATTATTGACTCGATTAGATCTTGGGTATTTATCTCATTGCTTCTACCATGAAATGGGAGCAAAGAGAGGACACACTGAATAGTGGGGGATAGATTGCTTATCCCTACCTTCCACCAATTGCCTTACTTGAAGGACTTTTCCTGCTTAGGACAAAATTAAACACACACAGGCATTGCCTCTTAAGGAGGACTTCAGACAGTTTGCCCGGTCAAATAACAGACCGGGTCTCCAGACTACATGAAGAAGAAAGGTTTATACCTCAAAGCAAATGCTAGAAAGCAAAGCAAGCAAGTTCAAAGAACTTAAGCAACTAAAGTACCTGCAAAAGTCAAACCAATTAGTAAACAGATCAACAGTCAAAATCAAAAGGAAATAACCCAATATTCAACCACAGAGGGATCAATTGTGCAAGGCACAAAGACTCAAGCATATGAGTCACCTACAAAACAAAAGTTAGCACATCATATGATTCAACTCAAACAAATATTTGAATGATCCTCAAGGCATTGGTGCTTAACCTGAAACAGATGAACTCAACATAAGCTCAGAAGACCACTAGGGCTAGCCTAGGGTCAAAGATGAAAGAAAAAGGTCAAGGCAGCAAGAAAAAGTCAACCCAAACCAAGTCTAAACATTCAAGAAGCATTCTCAATTGGATTCATAATTATATCATGCATCATGGTCATTTCATATGCAAAAGGATGCAAAGCATGGCAAGAGAAGCATACAAAAGTCAACAGCAAAGACTTCATTCAAAAGTCAACTCAAACATTTTCAAAAATCATGAAATAAATCACACTCAATCCTAACATCTAACATGGTATACATGTAAAATTTCATGGCATTTGGATGAGAGGAAGGCAGTCAAGTAAAATCATGAAGTCAAACCAAATTCAAGTAAGCATGGTGAAAGTCAACAAGCATGGGTCAACTTCAAAAAAAATCATATCAATTTGAAAACAGAAGAGAAATGAATGAGATTAACACCAATGCAAAGCTCAAAGAGTCCAGTTATCACATATGAAATTTCATGGTCATACAATACGATTTGAGAATTTCACAAAAGATTTGGCAAGGTATAGCACAAAAAGTCAACAAATGACCACATATGGAAGAAAATTCTCATCCAAATGGAAAACAGCAAGATTAATTCCAAGAAAATTCACACACAAACTAGACATGTGATAGATGATTCATGCAAAATTTGAAGTGATTTGGATAAGAGGAAGCATGTGAACAAAAATTGGGAAAATACATGATCATGGTATAGCACCAAATGCAACACACAACTTCAAAAAATCAAAGCTCTCAATCCACAAATGATAAATGCACAAACTTTATATGGAAATGAAGGTCAAAGTGTCTAGTTTCACCACAAAAAATTTCAGGCTCAAAGGATATGTCATGAGTATTTCACAACTGAAATGGCACAATGTATCATTTTGGCACACATGTTGAAAAATCATTTATCATTTAAAATCCAGCCACTGAAAAATTAAATAAAATTCACCATAAAATTCTAAACACATTCATGAGTATGAGGAAAAAATTTCACAATTTTTGGATGAAATTTGAATTAAAAATGAATTATTGAAGTTGGATGAATATTTGAACAAAGCATAGACAAATGACATGAACTAGTGGTCAAACAAGGAAGTCAGCATGGCAAATGTGTAATTTTGGACTCACTAATCTAAACTCTGCGTTTTGGCAAAGCAAAACGGAATGTTCTGATTGGCTCCCAGCCAATAGAACAGTGCATGCACCAATGGGACCTCATATCTTCTGTTTTAGAAACCCTAGGGTTTAAACAAGGTTTTGGCAATTTATCTTCAAGCAATCCAACAAAACAAAATCAACTAACAGCAGCATACAACATAACAATCATACCATAACCAAGCATATGCGACCCAACACGACAAACATGCCAGCTCACGCAAACATAACCAATCATAATCAACCCAAAGCATGTGAAATTTCTGGACAAGTTTTATGGTTCATCACAAACAGCATGGCACATTCAACAACAGCAATGGTCATGGTATCAAATTCATCATCAATTTACAGCATTGACCAACAGCATATCAGCAAACACAAACAACACTAGCAGGCAACAATAGCAGTACAGAAATTCGACCAACAATTACAACAGCATAGTATTGGTAATGTTATTACAGCAAACAATCAACAACATTCAACACAAATCATATGTTTTCATGGCAATGGTCAGGTTTGGACAGCAGGGCAATTGCTCATCATCACAGCAGCATAGCAAGAATTCCAACATGCAATCTCAACCAAAACAAACAACAGCAACAACATGGCATTGTGGGAAAAAATCTGGGCAGAGTTTATGGTTTGGCATGGACAGCAGCATGTACATATTAAGCATCATCAAGATAACAACAAAACCAAACACAACAGGTGGAATCCCTGGGCAGTTCATCATAACAGCAAGCAATATCATCTTCATGTTCATCATTAGCATCAAACAGGTTTTGAGCAAAATCACTCAATAGCAAGGCATATGTACACTCATGATAATACACTCAATATGCTTATACGACATATAACACACAGCAACCAAAATGTATGAGTTGGACTTCTGGAAACAGTATGAGGGTTTTAGCAGCAACATTGGCATTTGTAATCAACAGCAACACAAAAGTCGACCAGCCATTATAATCACAACAAACCAACAATTCAAAAGGATTTTCATGGGCAGGGATAAGGTTCAACAGCATGGTATCATGTATCCATCACTAATCATCATTCAAATATCAATCATGAACAACAGCATATACCAATAACAGCAGCATAATGCATTCATCATCATGTACTTATCATAAGCAACAGCAAGTAAGGTTTTCACGGAGTTTCAAAACTGCAGCAAGGTATCATGTGTTCATTAACATCCAAACAAAACAGACAACAGCACACAACAGCATGAATTTAGCAAGCAGCCAACACATCATGGATGGGAGTTATGGAAAATATGAGAGCTCATGAACAGCAGGGCACATTTATGTAAAATTCTGGCAAGTTTAAGGTTTAAAACAACAGCAGGGGATATGCTCATGCTCAGCTTCAAAACAAACATTCAAATGCCAAAAGCCAAACAGCCTGGAAAATCACTGGACAGTTTAAGGTTTAACAGCATGGCAGCTCATGTATTCATCATCAATCAGTCATCAATTGAAGTTCCAACCAACAAGCAAACAAACAACAGCAATGTTCACAATTCATATGGTTTTTCATGGCAGCTTAAGGCATTAGAAGCAGCAGCAAGGTTCTCACAGCAAACAGTCCACAACATACAGCATAGCAGTACAAGTGATCATGCCAATACCAATACAGCAGCAGAGTTTAACTAGCATGGTTTTCAGCATTATGTACTTATCATAAGCAACAGCAAGTAAGGTTTCCAAGGAGTTTCAAAATTGGTTGCAAAGTTTTGTCAGCAATAGTATCATGTGTGTATTAACATCCAAACAAAACAGACAACAGCATACAACAGCATGAATTTAGCAAGCAGGTTTGAAGTTTTCCATCAGCAGGGCATATGCATGAGATTTTCTGAATAGAGCTAGGTTTAAACAAACAGCAGCAAGGTTCATGTTATCAGAACAAAATTTGACTAAGAACCAAAGTATAGCATTATCAGTCAAAATGAGCACTAACTCAAAAACACCAACATCAAAACATCATTAACCAACAACAACCAAGCATAATCATGAGATTCGAAATAGCAGCAAAGTTTATGTCAGCAAAAATAACCAACACACACATGCGAAATTTGGACAAATTCATCATAACAGCAGCATGCCTTCATCACTAATATGCAGATTGAAATTTCAAGATGTCTAGAATCCATAATCAATCATACCAACAGCATCATCAATCATCAAGGAACAATAATATAGCATCAGATTTTAAGGAACCAAAGCAAGCAAGGTGAATCGAACAGAAATAAGTTTGGACACACAACATGAAATCCAGATTTCTTGGCCATGACATAACCATTTCAATCAAGCCAACATTCATTTGAATCAGCATCAAACAAACTATCCAAAGCACATCATGGCATGGTAAAAGGAGGAAGTCGAATTGCTTACTTGTTTTTGGAAGAACTCGATGGAACAGTGATTATTTGATGGTATTTGTTCAAACAGTCAAAGATTCCAGCTCTAGATGATGGATGATGAAGGTGCTTCAGCTCAAACTTGCTTGGAAATGAGTAACTTGCGAACTGCCATTGAAATGACTTGAAGAAAACAGAGCTTGATAATGTGGTTTCAGTTGGGAAATGAAGTCCAAAAATGCTCCCAAATCGTGTCCAAATGAAGGAACAATGAAGATTGTTCAAGGGTTTTTAGTGTTAGTGCAGAAAAAATTCCAAAATGCAAAAATGCCAAATGTGAAGGTGATGTGTATTTGGTCTGTGGCTGCAGCTTCTAGGGTTGGCCAATGTCAGAAAAGAGACTTTATATGGTCTGTTTTAGATTGGTTTAAGGAATGATAAGCTGGATTAGCTTAATGAGCTCCATTTGCCAAAATTGCTAACTATGCATAGGTGAAGAATGGAGGTACATGGCTGGTCGAGTTGGGCCTGAAAGGCTGCTAATGGCCTGCTGCAGAATGCTGCTTTGTGGTCTGCTCCTTAATTGCTAACTTTGCCTTGCTTACATGGAGCTATTTGCACAATTGCTAATTATGCACAAAGTGGAAAATGGGAGGTGTTTGTCTACTCAGATGGGCCTGCTACAGGCTGTACAGACCACATTCTAATTGCTGTTTGTGGTTTGCTGCAGCATGCTGTACTGGTTTTACTCTTTTCACACCTTTTGCACATTTTGCCAAATTTGCCTTTTGATCCCAAATGGTGGTATAAAGGTGGTATGATGATGGTTTATGGCTTGGAACAAATCACAAATGTGATATGGAACATTTCCCAATTGACCAAATCAAGAAAAAGTCAAAAACTCAAAAAGTCAAAGTTTGGTCAAACTTTGAATTTAAATGAAAAAGGTCCAAAAATGCCATTTTGATTGGCAAGGTTTTAGGCCATGAAATTTATATTTTTGGAAAGAGGATGAAAAATGTGGTTTGTAGGAAAAAACCCCACCAAATTTGGCCTTATGGTTTGTGAGTTATGGCTCTTTGAAGTTCAAAAATTGGTGAAAATGATTTGATCATATCTTGACAACCACACATGGGATTTGATAGTTCTTGGACTTTTTGAAAATGGGAGGACAAGATCTTCAACTTTCATGTTGGGCAAAAATTCATTTGAAGCTTGTATCATGATGTAAATTTAAGATCAAGAAGTTTCCATTTTTGGCAGTTGAAATTACAGGTCCACTTTCTATTTCTGGAAAATTTCTGATTTGACTTGATTTTCTTCCATGATGAGGTTTGGCATGATAGATGAGGCTTATATAAGCATGAATGAACTCCTTCAGATCAATTCTATCCATCAAATCTCTGATTAAATCAACAGTTGACCAAGTTTGACTTTTCTAGGGTTTTGGACTGATTGGACCACTTCTGATGAATTCCAAACCCTAATTCCTTGAGAACTTGACTTCAAATGATGTCCCCAGGTGTATGAACTCTTGATTATTGATCATGGTGCCCAAATTCTGCAAGAATGGCCACCATCCATTGCTTTGACTGACTGTTGACTGTCTTTGACCTAATTGCTTCATCTGCAATCAACAAGGTTAAACAGACAATATTTTTGTACTTTTTTGAATGATAAACATATGAAAGGCAAAGATATACAAATGCAAAGTATGCTTGGTGATCAAGAAACAAACCTACAAGGCAATCTACCCACTAGGGGGGACAAAGGCATGCAATGATCCTTGAGGCCATGATATGAATGATATGGGCCATGAGGGATCTTAGGGCCCAAAATTGGGGTCTTACAGATGCCCCTATTTAAGGTCATTCTAGCCGGAGAAGTGAAGTTTAGAAATCTTCATCTCGACGCGGTAGAATGGGCTTAAATAACAGTAATGAGACAAATTTTGGTCCCTAAGAGACCTCATGATGCAAATGTATGCATGCAAAAGACACAAATTCTGTGGGGAATATGATTCACACAGAAGGAAAGACGATCCATCGGAGCAATACACTCACCAGGAACAGAGACTCTAACAAGACTCTAATGGGGATAATAAAAGAAATGTGTGAACAAGACACGACTCTAAACTGGGGAAGATAAACTGACATAACGTGATCAAAACACGACTCTGATTAGGAAAAACAGACTGGAGAACTCACTGGGGAGTGAAGGACTCACACTGGGAAAAGATTTCCAAATGGAAAATAAATCCATTGGAGAGACACAAGCTGACTCCTGGGGAGAAGCAAAAGCAAAACTCCACTGGGGAAGTAACAAAGAAATGAGATGTTACCGGGCATACGGGTAACAAACTCAGGGAAATCTGACTCCACAGGTGGACCGAGGTCATAATAGGGAGCAGAAAGGAGGGAACACCAAGGATACCGGTTACTGGGCATATAATAGGTGACCGACCAAAGCGTGAATTGGATTTCACTTCCAAAACACTCATCATCCTGAAGAGAACTAGAAAAAGCAAACTTGTTTATAGGATGGACATTCAATTCCACAAGGAAAATGAATCTTACTCTGAGGGGAAAACAACAAAGGATTGACCCAAGAGTGGA
This sequence comes from Lathyrus oleraceus, assembly GCF_024323335.1. Taxonomy (NCBI): domain Eukaryota; kingdom Viridiplantae; phylum Streptophyta; class Magnoliopsida; order Fabales; family Fabaceae; genus Lathyrus; species Lathyrus oleraceus. The sequence continues at coordinate 64,177,839 of NC_066580.1, read as the reverse complement.
CGAGACATATTATTCATTACCGGCAGACCGTGAATAATATACTCAAAAGGAACATTATCCTGAACCGGTTACTGGGTTGTTTAAGGATAAGATCCGAGATCGTGAATTGGTTTTCACTTCCAAAACACTCATCATCCAAAACACAAACTGGTTAAAGGATGGCTATTCGATTCTACAAAGAATACGAATCTTACTCGACTGGGGAAGATCAACAAAGGATTCCGACCGAAGAGCGCATGAGACATATTATTCATTACCGGCAGACCGTGAATAATACACTCGCATGGCAAGAAACACCAGGGATACCGGTTACTGGGTATATAATAGGTGATCTGCCGAAACGTGAATTGGTTTTCACTTCCAAAACACTCATCATCCGAAAGGAGGGCTTGAAAAAGCAAATCGACTTACAGGATGGGCATTCGAATCCACAACGGGAAAACGAATCTTACTCAAATGGGGACACAAACCCAAAGAGTGCATGAGATATAATATCCATTACCGGCAGACCGTGGATAAGATACTCGCATGAGATATATTATCTATTACCGTCAGAACGTAGATAATAAACTCGCATGGTAAGAAACACCAGGGATACCGGTTACTGGGTATATAATAGGTGATCTACCGAAAACGTGAATTGGTTTTCACTTCCAAAACACTCATCATCCAAAACACAAACTGGTTAAAGGATGGCTATTCGATTCTACAAAGAATACGAATCTTGCTCAGTTGGGGAAAATCAACAAAGGATTCCAACTAAAGAGCGCATGAGATATATTATTCATTACCGGCAGACCGTGAATAATACACTCGAAAGGAAAAGACACCAGAGATACCGGTTACTGGGTATATAATAGGTGACTAACCAAAAAGAGAGACAATCGATACCAAGCATACGGGTAAACGAAAGACAACTCAAAGGATAAATTGCAAGCATCCGGCAATTATCCAACAACAAGAATATTCGACTCCGCAAAGGGAAAAACGAATCTTACTCGACTGGGGAAACACAAAAGGCTTCGACTGAAGAGTGCATGAGATATATTATTCATTACCGGCAGACCGTGAATAATATACTCGCATGGAAGATTATCCACAACCGGTTACTGGGTTAACAAAGGATAAATCGACCGAACAGAAAGGCATCGGGATACCAAATTAGGTATATAATGACAACCAATCAAAAGGGAGCAACAGTCATTACCAACAAAAGGGTAAATGAAAGGCGAACTGCTGAGGATAAATTGCAAGCATCCGACAATTATCCAAAGAAGAAATAGCTGGGGATGCATTGATAAAGAATCAATGATCCGGGGAACAAATCACTAGCATACGGTGAAAAGACCCACTGGGGATAAAATTGCTAGCATACGGCAATTATCCACAAAAGACTTGCTGAGGGTATAAGTGCTGATCTGAGCAACTTATACAAGCAAAGGAAAATCATCATCAAATATTGGATGAAGACAACCACAAAAATTAGGGTTTACATCTACCGAATACGGGGTAGAAGACCAAAAACTCCGCATGGGGATAGAACAAATCACAAATCCGCACGGGAAACCAAAATAGGGTTTATAAAAAAACCACAAACTGCTGAAGAGCAGGAAAATAGGATTTACGACTACCGGGTATGAGGTAGAAAACCAAAAACTCTGGCTGGAGAATAAAAGGTGTATAACCACAAATTCTGTTAAAGAAGCCAGGAAAGATAGGACTTACAACTGCTGGTTTGTAGGCAGAGGCCCAAAAAACATTCCGCTGGGGAACAACCCACTGGGAAGCACAAGATATTTGACAAATAGTCGATTCGGGAATGATCCGAAAAGACAGACTGAATCAAAACACGCCCTAATGAGGATATAACTCAAATAGGAAAATCCATCCCAATATATGTGTTGGGAGGAAACGGAAGAAACCGTCATCCACGAGGATATATCTCAGTGGGGAACTGCAGAAGGAAAGACAACATTTTCTGCTTATGGGGCTGACTCTATATGGAGAAATTTTATAACACCCGACATCTGCTTGGGGAGATCTGTAAAGAGATCCATATCACCATAGCAAGAGACACGACAAACAAAAGATATATGGCAAGAAATGCAACATGGATATCTGAATGTTTCATGAATATGCACGAATATGCGTGATTGATGTTTGATGAATGCTGACAAAACAGACAATTCTAACACAAACAAGTTCAGGAACAAAACGTCCGGTATTATACTTCCAGGGAAATAAACCAACTGGAGAGCCAATCTGCGGAGATCTACGTGCTGTAAAGCAAAGATCTGCAGGTACTGCTGAAGAAGCAGAGAATCAGAGATATCAGGAAATAACCAATCCAGGGTACAGAAAGTCACAACGGGCAAGACAGCCACCAAGACAAATCTGTAGGGGAACAAGAGAAATCCCAAAGTATATCTGCAGGGGATCCCAGTGTCAACTGAGAAACAAAAAGGGGTGCATAAGCACGAACTGCTGTAGAAGCAAATCCACATAACTCCGCTGGGGGACAACCCACTGAGGGAGAACGATATCATCCAGGTAGAATCTAACTGCGTAAGCAACTCTACTGGGGAAAACTGTCGGCTACTCTCTTGGGAACAAACCACTGAGGGAGGACAGATCAAACAAGTAGATTCCGCAACGAACCACTCCACTTGGGGAGAATACACAGCAAACTGATCACAACAAGTAGATTTTGCAATACAAGCCACTCTACTGAGGATCACAAATAGTCAGGAAATTAATCCGTTCATTGGAGGCAAGAGCCATCATCCGACCATATCGGGGACTGAAGGAGTATTCAACAGGCAAACATGCCACAACAAACATTCTGCAGGCTAAGCTGAGGAACAGATGATTGAAATACTGGGATATCAACCCAAATCAACCACTGAGTAGGAAAATAAATCCTGCTCTGCTGAAGAGAATAACTCTGATGGAGAGATAGCAACAAATCCGCAGACGACTTCGCCGGGGAGAGGGTAAAGTACCGGGTATCAAACCACTGACTTACCGAATCTTCAAAAAGAAAGCGATCGTGCTGAGGAAACAGACAAATCCTGCTGGCACACTGCATGGGGAAAAGAGGTAACAACTCCACTTGCAACCCTGGTGGGGATATTAATGACAACTCTACTCGCGACTCCGAGGGGAGTATCAATCAATGGCTATACTCATGACTGTGCTGAGGAGACAAATAAAGTCTGGGGTATGCGACCCACTGGAGAAAGTAACGGGGCACCAAGGTGACAAACCATCAACCGCCGAAACTTCATAAGGAAAACACCCATGCTGGGAAAACTGCTGCTGGAGAAAACAAAGTCTTCAACAACAAATCACTTGCGACTGTACTGGGGAACAACCCCAACAACAACTCTGTCTGAGGAACAACCTCAACAAAGGTCTGAAGAAAGAAGATACCACCAAACCAGGAATATGAACCAATGTCTTACCTGTTGGGAATCATGCCACCCTCGGGAGAGCACTGAGATATTCTTGAGTATCCTTTCAATCTTGTGAATGTTCACTTTGTATAAAACAAAAATTTGGAAAAATTTGATTTGTTTAAACAATGACATTTTATCAATTTAAAACATGCAAAACATTCGTTGAATTGAAACAAATAAGAGTGCAAATAAATTGGATAAAAAGCTCAAATTGATTTGATAGAATAGTAGTCTGCAAATGGCAAGACTCCATAGATCTGTACAAATTTGAAATCAGTGATATATATTGGAAGAGGGCTACATTGAACATAATGATCCTTTCTCTACCAATTTGAATCTCGATGTATCCGAAGCTTCAGTTGACGACGAATCGAGAATCTTCTGACGAAATGACGACTGATGAACCAGAAAGTCTTGTCAGGATGCAGTTACTTGCCAAATCCCTAATTTTTGCCTAGATTGCCCCAGGGTGAGGTACTCAATCTAGCGGGATGCAAATATATATCTTTTTTTTCAAGTCTCTAATTTTTGCCTGGATTACCCTTGCGGGTTCTCCATCGAGACGCTCATTTTTGCCTAAGCCGCCCTTTCGGGTTTTCAACTTAGCGAGCAATTCTGTTTTTTTTATTCTCTTTTTCATTTGCATATACTTTTTTCTTTCTAGGCAAAGTATCTCTTAACTGCATCTGAATTCACAGGACGAGTGAAATCCTCCCCATCCATTGTTGTAAGCATCAAAGCACCGCCTGAAAAGGCTCTCTTAACAACATATGGACCCTCGTAGTTTGGAGTCCACTTGCCCCTGGAATCGGGCGCGAAAGACAAAACTTTCTTGAGCACAAGGTCACCTTCTCGGAACACGCGAGGCTTGACCTTCTTGTCGAATGCTTTCTTCATTCTCTGCTGATATAACTGACCATGGCACATGGCAGTTAATCGCTTCTCTTCGATCAAATTCAACTGGTCGTAACGACTCTGAATCCATTCAGCATCAGTCAACTAGGGACTTGAGGGTATAATTTTTCTTTTTCCCTTGGAAAAATTTTGAAAAAATTTTCCTGGTTTTTGATTTTTTCTTATTATTTTTTTTTCCTCTTTTTTTTTTTTTTTTTTTTTTTTTTTTTTTTTTTTTAAATGCCCCAGTTTGACTGTTTTGCTGATTCTCGTGATACAGCTGAATGAGCTTCTTTGGGTGTTCAAGAAGGCGGGTAATCTCGTCAGGAATCCCCTTCAACATCATCTTCCTCTGCCTCAGATACAAGGACTTCAAGATTGGGAGATGGCGTTGGATCATTATGTTCAATGGGTTTAGAAATCCCTGCATAATGATTCTGGATAATGAAAAGCTTTGAATTTTAAACAAGCAAATCAGTTATGCAGATGAAAAAGTTGTTTTTGTTTTTCAGGGTTTTTTGTGATCACTGATTTCATGCAAAAGCAAAAAGTGAAAACAAAGGAAAAACAAATGTTAAACAATGCATTAATTGAATGAAAACATCATTGTATTAAATGCTTTGCCAACAATGTCATCACTTCTCCTTTTGGCATGGGAGAAGGGTTTTAAACAAAAGTGAACAAATCATGCTGATTTATGAATGACCGTAGGAACATCCACAGCGACCCAATTGTGGCAGACACCACCAGGAATGATGAAATTGTTCAGCTCTTCTGCGTCTTCTTCTTTAATGATGGCAGCAGCCTCTTCAGGTTGATCGGCATGGATGAATCCTCCACTCGTAAACAAACCTTGCTCATTAAGTGCCCCAGAACAGTAGCCAATGCCAGCCCGGGATTGGTTAACCAGGAGTAAATCCATCAACCGGAATAAATCCATCAACAAGAATAAATCCATCAACAGGAATAAATCCATCAAAAGCACTAAGGCTTGCAAAATATCCTCCTCGGAGTTCACAATTCTCTAGCTCAGGATGATCCATCAATCTGGCAGAGTCGGCTCTGGTATAATACCGGCAAAGTGCGTCTTCAAAATAAATGAAGATCGCAGGGTCAGACCACAGGACGGGAGACCGGAACAAAACACCTGTTTATGCAAATGATGCATGAAGTGTTTATGCATATGCTTGTTTTTATATCAAAGGAACCCGAGGGTTTTATTTGCAAACTTTGAAATATTTAGCATTTTGATTATACATGAGAATACCTCATCAGATATATCAGGTGAAAAAAAATTCCGGTTTTTTCATGTTTTTGAAATTTTTTGCAAATAAACTCCTTTGAGTTCCTTGAAAATTTTCTTTTTTCTTGATGACATGCATGCGGATGAATGCGTGAATGCATGAATGCAACAAGCACACTCAAGGATCAAGCAAGGCACGCCAAACAAAGGTCGTGGGAAAGCTCTATGTACCCCTAATATCAATCATCCATTTTGGTGGATTTAGGTTTTCACCTTATCGACACCCAAGTTCCATTGATATTAACGGTACATGAACCGGTTCATACATTCTTAATATCAACCAGCCGCTTTGATGGATTTTAGGTTTTACACCTGATCCGGGATCCATTGATATTAACAATGTTTGAACGACTCAACCACGAATCACGGGTTCGTTGAGAGTCACGAGCATGGAGTCTCGGTTAAGAACCACCCAAAGGGAGTGTACTAGGGTTTAAACCTGCCAGACATGTTCTATCAGAGGTTCCCCATAATCATCGTTCCATCTTTCGAATATTATCGGAGGAACGAATACTCGTATTCCAAGAATATTCTCAAGAGAAACTCTTATGAGTGTAGTATCGCGTAACAATCGTATCAGAACTGACATCTGAACGATCTCCGCACTACGGTCCTAAAAATAGGCCAAGATGGGTTTGGTAAACTAAGGTCCTTGGCTTCTGCGGAACATGATTGAAAGAATAATGCCTAACCACAAATAACTTGTGTGACATTATTAGTTCAACATGACCTCCACCAAGTGAATGGACTCGCAAGTCAACTGGCTAAGGACTACTCCACACCAGTCGACAAGACTATGCCATTCTCCTATCCTAGAGAGCACTCGAGTTCGGGTATAGAACTCATCTCACAGATCACCAAAGCACACAGCAAATGTATATCAAGCAATTCACACATTACAATCAATACAGTTATCCCCAAATTGTACAAAAATATGTCAAAAATAGATAATAATATAGCACAACAAGGGTGAAAAGTAGGCAATACAACCAGGGGTTCTGGTGAGGTTTCCCCAGTGGAGTCGCCACTTTTCTGTGACGGTGTATTCGTCGCTATATGATCTATCGATTAAATCATAAGCTATGAGATACATTGAAATTTTCGAGTCGCCACCGCACTTTTATTTATCCAAAGGACTGGCTAAAAAGCGAACAAAAGCCTAAGAAGTTTTACACGTAGAAAACTAATAAAAAGATCAGAGATTCTGGGTAAGGGGTAAATTACGCAATGGGAAGGTGTTAGGCACCCACTACGTCCTAGGTACTCCTAGGGAGCCCTTTTCACACTTGTTATGCAAAATTATTATTTGTTATGACATAAAGATTGTGCAAACATGATTGGGATGATGGGGAAAGAATATACATTTTATTGGGTTATTGGGTTCGAACGGATGAACCCGTTGCCTACGTACCTTCCATCAAAGGTAAGGATCAGAACGCCGTAGTTCGGCTAAAAGATTTCCAAAAGTTGGTGGATTCAGTTTTAAACACAAGCACTGAGGCTTTTCATTATCAATGGGAGAACACTCGACCAAGAACAACATCCACCATGCGAGGATAGCTTCGACGTACTAGAGGGGTTAGCCCTGTTTGAAGTACGGAAGTCTTACTGTCGACTCACTAAGGATAGGCAAGATTTACATCAACCACAAAGATAATTGAAACCTATGGCTAATGTGAAAAGATTAACAATGGACAGAGCCAAAACAAGTGAATGAGTGAAGTTAATTGATTGTGATTATGAAAATGAAGTCAAAGTATGATTAAGATTGATTTGAAAGAAGTATTATGAAAATGGAGTTTGAAAAAAGTCAAGGACTTGGGTCCAGGTTTTTAGTTAGAAAACATGAAAATGTTTGCACAACACTTATGTCAAGTTTGGAAGATAAAGTGTGAAAAGTCTAGGACATAATGAATGATGAATGGATGAAGATGGGGTAGTAAAACTTCTTAGAAGGTTCACTTCTTGAAATCATATAGCAGATGATTCAAGTGTGTCCTTTGGAATAGCAATGGATAATAACAAACAAACAAAGCAAGCAAAAGCGGATACCGGATGCCAATCAATGGTCTTATACCAATCTCCTAAAACAAAACGGGATGTCAGAAGCCACTCAATGGTCTTACACTAATCTCCACAGGCAAAGAAATAAAAGCGGATACCGGATACCAATAGATGGATTTACACCAGTCTCCTAAAACAGAAATGGATATCAGATGCCACTCAATGGACTTACACTAATCTCCTCAGAAGAAAACAAAGATGAAATGTGGAAGTCAACTGCCAATCTATCTGGACTTAGGTTATCTCCACAGTATGGTCCTAGGAAATCCAATGCCACATCACTGGGACTTATAATGGATCCTCACATACAAGAACAAAAGCAACAATATGATCACAGGAATGCAAATGCCAACTTACAGGGACTTATAATTGCAACCTCTCACACAAACGGATAAACAAACTATGATCACAGGAAAGCAGATGCCAACTTACAGGGACTTATAACTGCAACCTCACATACAAATCAAACAGATCAAATTATGATCACAGGATAACAGATGCCAACTTACCGGGACTTACAGCTGTATCCTCACATACAAATCAAGCAACAGAAGATATGAGTGACCAATGAGGTCTTACACTCTATCCTTCCATATCACAGGAGCAAATGCCAAAGCAATGGACTTACAATTGTCCTCAATGGGCAAACAACAATGATAGCATCACAAAACAAATGAGATGATCATGCATTAATGGCAATTGATGATGATGATAAACGCATAGCATACAGGCAAACAAGTGCACATGAAGCAAATCAAACAATCAATGAATAACAAACAGCACACTCTATAGCCAAAACAATGGGGCTCACACAAGAGGGTTTGACTTTAAAAGTCCACTGTAATGGGTAAAGGTCGCTCTTAGCCTGGCCATTGAGGGGCTCAGGTGAAGCAGATGAATAGGAAATGAGGGGTGTGCCTCATTGCTTCTATCTCAAATCAGAGAGAGCATCAAAGAAAGTGTGGGAGTTCAGAAAGTAGGAACTCTCTCCACATTATTGACTCGATTAGATCTTGGGTATTTATCTCATTGCTTCTACCATGAAATGGGAGCAAAGAGAGGACACACTGAATAGTGGGGGATAGATTGCTTATCCCTACCTTCCACCAATTGCCTTACTTGAAGGACTTTTCCTGCTTAGGACAAAATTAAACACACACAGGCATTGCCTCTTAAGGAGGACTTCAGACAGTTTGCCCGGTCAAATAACAGACCGGGTCTCCAGACTACATGAAGAAGAAAGGTTTATACCTCAAAGCAAATGCTAGAAAGCAAAGCAAGCAAGTTCAAAGAACTTAAGCAACTAAAGTACCTGCAAAAGTCAAACCAATTAGTAAACAGATCAACAGTCAAAATCAAAAGGAAATAACCCAATATTCAACCACAGAGGGATCAATTGTGCAAGGCACAAAGACTCAAGCATATGAGTCACCTACAAAACAAAAGTTAGCACATCATATGATTCAACTCAAACAAATATTTGAATGATCCTCAAGGCATTGGTGCTTAACCTGAAACAGATGAACTCAACATAAGCTCAGAAGACCACTAGGGCTAGCCTAGGGTCAAAGATGAAAGAAAAAGGTCAAGGCAGCAAGAAAAAGTCAACCCAAACCAAGTCTAAACATTCAAGAAGCATTCTCAATTGGATTCATAATTATATCATGCATCATGGTCATTTCATATGCAAAAGGATGCAAAGCATGGCAAGAGAAGCATACAAAAGTCAACAGCAAAGACTTCATTCAAAAGTCAACTCAAACATTTTCAAAAATCATGAAATAAATCACACTCAATCCTAACATCTAACATGGTATACATGTAAAATTTCATGGCATTTGGATGAGAGGAAGGCAGTCAAGTAAAATCATGAAGTCAAACCAAATTCAAGTAAGCATGGTGAAAGTCAACAAGCATGGGTCAACTTCAAAAAAAATCATATCAATTTGAAAACAGAAGAGAAATGAATGAGATTAACACCAATGCAAAGCTCAAAGAGTCCAGTTATCACATATGAAATTTCATGGTCATACAATACGATTTGAGAATTTCACAAAAGATTTGGCAAGGTATAGCACAAAAAGTCAACAAATGACCACATATGGAAGAAAATTCTCAACCAAATGGAAAACAGCAAGATTAATTCCAAGAAAATTCACACACAAACTAGACATGTGATAGATGATTCATGCAAAATTTGAAGTGATTTGGATAAGAGGAAGCATGTGAACAAAATTGGGAAAATACATGATCATGGTATAGCACCAAATGCAACACACAACTTCAAAAAATCAAAGCTCTCAATCCACAAATGATAAATGCACAAACTTTATATGGAAATGAAGGTCAAAGTGTCTAGTTTCACCACAAAAAATTTCAGGCTCAAAGGATATGTCATGAGTATTTCACAACTGAAATGGCACAATGTATCATTTTGGCACACATGTTGAAAAATCATTTATCATTTAAAATCCAGCCACTGAAAAATTAAATAAAATTCACCATAAAATTCTAAACACATTCATGAGTATGAGGAAAAAATTTCACAATTTTTGGATGAAATTTGAATTAAAAATGAATTATTGAAGTTGGATGAATATTTGAACAAAGCATAGACAAATGACATGAACTAGTGGTCAAACAAGGAAGTCAGCATGGCAAATGTGTAATTTTGGACTCACTAATCTAAACTCTGCGTTTTGGCAAAGCAAAACGGAATGTTCTGATTGGCTCCCAGCCAATAGAACAGTGCATGCACCAATGGGACCTCATATCTTCTGTTTTAGAAACCCTAGGGTTTAAACAAGGTTTTGGCAATTTATCTTCAAGCAATCCAACAAAACAAAATCAACTAACAGCAGCATACAACATAACAATCATACCATAACCAAGCATATGCGACCCAACACGACAAACATGCCAGCTCACGCAAACATAACCAATCATAATCAACCCAAAGCATGTGAAATTTCTGGACAAGTTTTATGGTTCATCACAAACAGCATGGCACATTCAACAACAGCAATGGTCATGGTATCAAATTCATCATCAATTTACAGCATTGACCAACAGCATATCAGCAAACACAAACAACACTAGCAGGCAACAATAGCAGTACAGAAATTCGACCAACAATTACAACAGCATAGTATTGGTAATGTTATTACAGCAAACAATCAACAACATTCAACACAAATCATATGTTTTCATGGCAATGGTCAGGTTTGGACAGCAGGGCAATTGCTCATCATCACAGCAGCATAGCAAGAATTCCAACATGCAATCTCAACCAAAACAAACAACAGCAACAACATGGCATTGTGGGAAAAAATCTGGGCAGAGTTTATGGTTTGGCATGGACAGCAGCATGTACATATTAAGCATCATCAAGATAACAACAAAACCAAACACAACAGGTGGAATCCCTGGGCAGTTCATCATAACAGCAAGCAATATCATCTTCATGTTCATCATTAGCATCAAACAGGTTTTGAGCAAAATCACTCAATAGCAAGGCATATGTACACTCATGATAATACACTCAATATGCTTATACGACATATAACACACAGCAACCAAAATGTATGAGTTGGACTTCTGGAAACAGTATGAGGGTTTTAGCAGCAACATTGGCATTTGTAATCAACAGCAACACAAAAGTCGACCAGCCATTATAATCACAACAAACCAACAATTCAAAAGGATTTTCATGGGCAGGGATAAGGTTCAACAGCATGGTATCATGTATCCATCACTAATCATCATTCAAATATCAATCATGAACAACAGCATATACCAATAACAGCAGCATAATGCATTCATCATCATGTACTTATCATAAGCAACAGCAAGTAAGGTTTTCACGGAGTTTCAAAACTGCAGCAAGGTATCATGTGTTCATTAACATCCAAACAAAACAGACAACAGCACACAACAGCATGAATTTAGCAAGCAGCCAACACATCATGGATGGGAGTTATGGAAAATATGAGAGCTCATGAACAGCAGGGCACATTTATGTAAAATTCTGGCAAGTTTAAGGTTTAAAACAACAGCAGGGGATATGCTCATGCTCAGCTTCAAAACAAACATTCAAATGCCAAAAGCCAAACAGCCTGGAAAATCACTGGACAGTTTAAGGTTTAACAGCATGGCAGCTCATGTATTCATCATCAATCAGTCATCAATTGAAGTTTCAACCAACAAGCAAACAAACAACAGCAATGTTCACAATTCATATGGTTTTTCATGGCAGCTTAAGGCATTAGAAGCAGCAGCAAGGTTCTCACAGCAAACAGTCCACAACATACAGCATAGCAGTACAAGTGATCATGCCAATACCAATACAGCAGCAGAGTTTAACTAGCATGGTTTTCAGCATTATGTACTTATCATAAGCAACAACAAGTAAGGTTTCCAAGGAGTTTCAAAATTGGTTGCAAAGTTTTGTCAGCAATAGTATCATGTGTGTATTAACATCCAAACAAAACAGACAACAGCATACAACAGCATGAATTTAGCAAGCAGGTTTGAAGTTTTCCATCAGCAGGGCATATGCATGAGATTTTCTGAATAGAGCTAGGTTTAAACAAACAGCAGCAAGGTTCATGTTATCAGAACAAAATTTGACTAAGAACCAAAGTATAGCATTATCAGTCAAAATGAGCACTAACTCAAAAACACCAACATCAAAACATCATTAACCAACAACAACCAAGCATAATCATGAGATTCGAAATAGCAGCAAAGTTTATGTCAGCAAAAATAACCAACACACACATGCGAAATTTGGACAAATTCATCATAACAGCAGCATGCCTTCATCACTAATATGCAGATTGAAATTTCAAGATGTCTAGAATCCATAATCAATCATACCAACAGCATCATCAATCATCAAGGAACAATAATATAGCATCAGATTTTAAGGAACCAAAGCAAGCAAGGTGAATCGAACAGAAATAAGTTTGGACACACAACATGAAATCCAGATTTCTTGGCCATGACATAACCATTTCAATCAAGCCAACATTCATTTGAATCAGCATCAAACAAACTATCCAAAGCACATCATGGCATGGTAAAAGGAGGAAGTCGAATTGCTTACTTGTTTTTGGAAGAACTCGATGGAACAGTGATTATTTGATGGTATTTGTTCAAACAGTCAAAGATTCCAGCTCTAGATGATGGATGATGAAGGTGCTTCAGCTCAAACTTGCTTGGAAATGAGTAACTTGCGAACTGCCATTGAAATGACTTGAAGAAAACAGAGCTTGATAATGTGGTTTCAGTTGGGAAATGAAGTCCAAAATGCTCCCAAATCGTGTCCAAATGAAGGAACAATGAAGATTGTTCAAGGGTTTTTAGTGTTAGTGCAGAAAAAATTCCAAAATGCAAAAATGCCAAATGTGAAGGTGATGTGTATTTGGTCTGTGGCTGCAGCTTCTAGGGTTGGCCAATGTCAGAAAAGAGACTTTATATGGTCTGTTTTAGATTGGTTTAAGGAATGATAAGCTGGATTAGCTTAATGAGCTCCATTTGCCAAAATTGCTAACTATGCATAGGTGAAGAATGGAGGTACATGGCTGGTCGAGTTGGGCCTGAAAGGCTGCTAATGGCCTGCTGCAGAATGCTGCTTTGTGGTCTGCTCCTTAATTGCTAACTTTGCCTTGCTTACATGGAGCTATTTGCACAATTGCTAATTATGCACAAAGTGGAAAATGGGAGGTGTTTGTCTACTCAGATGGGCCTGCTACAGGCTGTACAGACCACATTCTAATTGCTGTTTGTGGTTTGCTGCAGCATGCTGTACTGGTTTTACTCTTTTCACACCTTTTGCACATTTTGCCAAATTTGCCTTTTGATCCCAAATGGTGGTATAAAGGTGGTATGATGATGGTTTATGGCTTGGAACAAATCACAAATGTGATATGGAACATTTCCCAATTGACCAAATCAAGAAAAAGTCAAAAACTCAAAAAGTCAAAGTTTGGTCAAACTTTGAATTTAAATGAAAAAGGTCCAAAAATGCCATTTTGATTGGCAAGGTTTTAGGCCATGAAATTTATATTTTTGGAAAGAGGATGAAAAATGTGGTTTGTAGGAAAAAACCCCACCAAATTTGGCCTTATGGTTTGTGAGTTATGGCTCTTTGAAGTTCAAAAATTGGTGAAAATGATTTGATCATATCTTGACAACCACACATGGGATTTGAGTTCTTGGACTTTTTGAAAATGGGAGGACAAGATCTTCAACTTTCATGTTGGGCAAAAATTCATTTGAAGCTTGTATCATGATGTAAATTTAAGATCAAGAAGTTTCCATTTTTGGCAGTTGAAATTACAGGTCCACTTTCTATTTCTGGAAAATTTCTGATTTGACTTGATTTTCTTCCATGATGAGGTTTGGCATGATAGATGAGGCTTATATAAGCATGAATGAACTCCTTCAGATCAATTCTATCCATCAAATCTCTGATTAAATCAACAGTTGACCAAGTTTGACTTTTCTAGGGTTTTGGACTGATTGGACCACTTCTGATGAATTCCAAACCCTAATTCCTTGAGAACTTGACTTCAAATGATGTCCCCAGGTGTATGAACTCTTGATTATTGATCATGGTGCCCAAATTCTGCAAGAATGGCCACCATCCATTGCTTTGACTGACTGTTGACTGTCTTTGACCTAATTGCTTCATCTGCAATCAACAAGGTTAAACAGACAATATTTTTGTACTTTTTTGAATGATAAACATATGAAAGGCAAAGATATACAAATGCAAAGTATGCTTGGTGATCAAGAAACAAACCTACAAGGCAATCTACCCACTAGGGGGGACAAAGGCATGCAATGATCCTTGAGGCCATGATATGAATGATATGGGCCATGAGGGATCTTAGGGCCCAAAATTGGGGTCTTACAGATGCCCCTATTTAAGGTCATTCTAGCCGGAGAAGTGAAGTTTAGAAATCTTCATCTCGACGCGGTAGAATGGGCTTAAATAACAGTAATGAGACAAATTTTGGTCCCTAAGAGACCTCATGATGCAAATGTATGCATGCAAAAGACACAAATTCTGTGGGGAATATGATTCACACAGAAGGAAAGACGATCCATCGGAGCAATACACTCACCAGGAACAGAGACTCTAACAAGACTCTAATGGGGATAATAAAAGAAATGTGTGAACAAGACACGACTCTAAACTGGGGAAGATAAACTGACATAACGTGATCAAAACACGACTCTGATTAGGAAAAACAGACTGGAGAACTCACTGGGGAGTGAAGGACTCACACTGGGAAAAGATTTCCAAATGGAAAATAAATCCATTGGAGAGACACAAGCTGACTCCTGGGGAGAAGCAAAAGCAAAACTCCACTGGGGAAGTAACAAAGAAATGAGATGTTACCGGGCATACGGGTAACAAACTCAGGGAAATCTGACTCCACAGGTGGACCGAGGTCATAATAGGGAGCAGAAAGGAGGGAACACCAAGGATACCGGTTACTGGGCATATAATAGGTGACCGACCAAAGCGTGAATTGGATTTCACTTCCAAAACACTCATCATCCTGAAGAGAACTAGAAAAAGCAAACTTGTTTATAGGATGGACATTCAATTCCACAAGGAAAATGAATCTTACTCTGAGGGGAAAACAACAAAGGATTGACCCAAGAGTGGACGAGACATATTATTCATTACCGGCAGACCGTGAATAATATACTCAAAAGGAACATTATCCTGAACCGGTTACTGGGTTGTTTAAGGATAAGATCCGAGATCGTGAATTGGTTTTCACTTCCAAAACACTCATCATCCAAAACACAAACTGGTTAAAGGATGGCTATTCGATTCTACAAAGAATACGAATCTTACTCGACTGGGGAAGATCAACAAAGGATTCCGACCGAAGAGCGCATGAGACATATTATTCATTACCGGCAGACCGTGAATAATACACTCGCATGGCAAGAAACACCAGGGATACCGGTTACTGGGTATATAATAGGTGATCTGCCGAAACGTGAATTGGTTTTCACTTCCAAAACACTCATCATCCGAAAGGAGGGCTTGAAAAAGCAAATCGACTTACAGGATGGGCATTCGAATCCACAACGGGAAAACGAATCTTACTCAAATGGGGACACAAACCCAAAGAGTGCATGAGATATAATATCCATTACCGGCAGACCGTGGATAAGATACTCGCATGAGATATATTATCTATTACCGTCAGAACGTAGATAATAAACTCGCATGGTAAAAAACACCAGGGATACCGGTTACTGGGTATATAATAGGTGATCTACCGAAAACGTGAATTGGTTTTCACTTCCAAAACACTCATCATCCAAAACACAAACTGGTTAAAGGATGGCTATTCGATTCTACAAAGAATACGAATCTTGCTCAGTTGGGGAAAATCAACAAAGGATTCCAACTAAAGAGCGCATGAGATATATTATTCATTACCGGCAGACCGTGAATAATACACTCGAAAGGAAAGACACCAGAGATACCGGTTACTGGGTATATAATAGGTGACTAACCAAAAAGAGAGACAATCGATACCAAGCATACGGGTAAACGAAAGACAACTCAAAGGATAAATTGCAAGCATCCGGCAATTATCCAACAACAAGAATATTCGACTCCACAAAGGGAAATAACGAATCTTACTCGACTGGGGAAACACAAAAGGCTTCGACTGAAGAGTGCATGAGATATATTATTCATTACCGGCAGACCGTGAATAATATACTCGCATGGAAGATTATCCACAACCGGTTACTGGGTTAACAAAGGATAAATCGACCGAACAGAAAGGCATCGGGATACCAAATTAGGTATATAATGACAACCAATCAAAAGGGAGCAACAGTCATTACCAACAAAAGGGTAAATGAAAGGCGAACTGCTGAGGATAAATTGCAAGCATCCGGCAATTATCCAAAGAAGAAATAGCTGGGGATGCATTGATAAAGAATCAATGATCCGGGGAACAAATCACTAGCATACGGTGAAAAGACCCACTGGGGATAAAATTGCTAGCATACGGCAATTATCCACAAAAGACTTGCTGAGGGTATAAGTGCTGATCTGAGCAACTTATACAAGCAAAGGAAAATCATCATCAAATATTGGATGAAGACAACCACAAAAATTAGGGTTTACATCTACCGAATACGGGGTAGAAGACCAAAAACTCCGCATGGGGATAGAACAAATCACAAATCCGCACGGGAAACCAAAATAGGGTTATAAAAAAACCACAAACTGCTGAAGAGCAGGAAAATAGGATTTACGACTACCGGGTATGAGGTAGAAAACCAAAACTCTGGCTGGAGAATAAAAGGTGTATAACCACAAATTCTGTTAAAGAAGCCAGGAAAGATAGGACTTACAACTGCTGGTTTGTAGGCAGAGGCCCAAAAAACATTCCGCTGGGGAACAACCCACTGGGAAGCACAAGATATTTGACAAATAGTCGATTCGGGAATGATCCGAAAAGACGGACTGAATCAAAACACGCCCTAATGAGGATATAACTCAAATAGGAAAATCCATCCCAATATATGTGTTGGGAGGAAACGGAAGAAACCGTCATCCACGAGGATATATCTCAGTGGGGAACTGCAGAAGGAAAGACAACATTTTCTGCTTATGGGGCTGACTCTATATGGAGAAATTTTATAACACCCGACATCTGCTTGGGGAGATCTGTAAAGAGATCCATATCACCATAGCAAGAGACACGACAAACAAAAGATATATGGCAAGAAATGCAACATGGATATCTGAATGTTTCATGAATATGCACGAATATGCGTGATTGATGTTTGATGAATGCTGACAAAACAGACAATTCTAACACAAACAAGTTCAGGAACAAAACGTCCGGTATTATACTTCCAGGGAAATAAACCAACTGGAGAGCCAATCTGCGGAGATCTACGTGCTGTAAAGCAAAGATCTGCAGGTACCGCTGGAGAAGCAGAGAATCAGAGATATCAGGAAATAACCAATCCAGGGTACAGAAAGTCACAACGGGCAAGACAGCCACCAAGACAAATCTGTAGGGGAACAAGAGAAATCCCAAAGTATATCTGCAGGGGATCCCAGTGTCAACTGAGAAACAAAAAGGGGTGCATAAGCACGAACTGCTGTAGAAGCAAATCCACATAACTCCGCTGGGGGACAACCCACTGAGGGAGAACGATATCATCCAGGTAGAATCTAACTGCGTAAGCAACTCTACTGGGGAAAACTGTCGGCTACTCTCTTGGGAACAAACCACTGAGGGAGGACAGATCAAACAAGTAGATTCCGCAACGAACCACTCCACTTGGGGAGAATACACAGCAAACTGATCACAACAAGTAGATTTTGCAATACAAGCCACTCTACTGAGGATCACAAATAGTCAGGAAATTAATCCGTTCATTGGAGGCAAGAGCCATCATCCGACCATATCGGGGACTGAAGGAGTATTCAACAGGCAAACATGCCACAACAAACATTCTGCAGGCTAAGCTGAGGAACAGATGATTGAAATACTGGGATATCAACCCAAATCAACCACTGAGTAGGAAAATAAATCCTGCTCTGCTGAAGAGAATAACTCTGATGGAGAGATAGCAACAAATCCGCAGACGACTTCGCCGGGGAGAGGGTAAAGTACCGGGTATCAAACCACTGACTTACCGAATCTTCAAAAAGAAAGCGATCGTGCTGAGGAAACAGACAAATCCTGCTGGCACACTGCATGGGGAAAAGAGGTAACAACTCCACTTGCAACCCTGGTGGGGATATTAATGACAACTCTACTCGCGACTCCGAGGGGAGTATCAATCAATGGCTATACTCATGACTGTGCTGAGGAGACAAATAAAGTCTGGGTATGCGACCCACTGGAGAAAGTAACGGGGCACCAAGGTGACAAACCATCAACCGCCGAAACTTCATAAGGAAAAACCCATGCTGGGAAAACTGCTGCTGGAGAAAACAAAGTCTTCAACAACAAATCACTTGCGACTGTACTGGGGAACAACCCCAACAATAACTCTGTCTGAGGAACAACCTCAACAAAGGTCTGAAGAAAGAAGATACCACCAAACCAGGAATATGAACCAATGTCTTACCTGTTGGGAATCATGCCACCCTCGGGAGAGCACTGAGATATTCTTGAGTATCCTTTCAATCTTGTGAATGTTCACTTTGTATAAAACAAAATTTGGAAAAAATTGATTTGTTTAAACAATGACATTTTATCAATTTAAAACATGCAAAACATTCGTTGAATTGAAACAAATAAGAGTGCAAATAAATTGGATAAAAAGCTCAAATTGATTTGATAGAATAGTAGTCTGCAAATGGCAAGACTCCATAGATCTGTACAAATTTGAAATCAGTGATATATATTGGAAGAGGGCTACATTGAACATAATGATCCTTTCTCTACCAATTTGAATCTCGATGTATCCGAAGCTTCAGTTGACGACGAATCGAGAATCTTCTGACGAAATGACGACTGATGAACCAGAAAGTCTTGTCAGGATGCAGTTACTTGCCAAATCCCTAATTTTTGCCTAGATTGCCCCAGGGTGAGGTACTCAATCTAGCGGGATGCAAATATATATCTTTTTTTTCAAGTCTCTAATTTTTGCCTGGATTACCCTTGCGGGTTCTCCATCGAGACGCTCATTTTTGCCTAAGCCGCCCTTTCGGGTTTTCAACTTAGCGAGCAATTCTGTTTTTTTTATTCTCTTTTTCATTTGCATATACTTTTTTCTTTCTAGGCAAAGTATCTCTTAACTGCATCTGAATTCACAGGACGAGTGAAATCCTCCCCATCCATTGTTGTAAGCATCAAAGCACCGCCTGAAAAGGCTCTCTTAACAACATATGGACCCTCGTAGTTTGGAGTCCACTTGCCCCTGGAATCGGGCGCGAAAGACAAAACTTTCTTGAGCACAAGGTCACCTTCTCGGAACACGCGAGGCTTGACCTTCTTGTCGAATGCTTTCTTCATTCTCTGCTGATATAACTGACCATGGCACATGGCAGTTAATCGCTTCTCTTCGATCAAATTCAACTGGTCGTAACGACTCTGAATCCATTCAGCATCAGTCAACTAGGGACTTGAGGGTATAATTTTTCTTTTTCCCTTGGAAAAATTTTGAAAAAATTTTCCTGGTTTTTGATTTTTTTATTTTTTTTTTCCTCTTTTTCTTTTTTTTTTTTTTTTTTTTTTTTTTTTTTTTTTTTTTTTTTTAAATGCCCCAGTTTGACTGTTTTGCTGATTCTCGTGATACAGCTGAATGAGCTTCTTTGGGTGTTCAAGAAGGCGGGTAATCTCGTCAGGAATCCCCTTCAACATCATCTTCCTCTGCCTCAGATACAAGGACTTCAAGATTGGGAGATGGCGTTGGATCATTATGTTCAATGGGTTTAGAAATCCCTGCATAATGATTCTGGATAATGAAAAGCTTTGAATTTTAAACAAGCAAATCAGTTATGTAGATGAAAAAGCTGTTTTTGTTTTTCAGGGTTTTTTGTGATCACTGATTTCATGCAAAAGCAAAAAGTGAAAACAAAGGAAAAACAAATGTTAAACAATGCATTAATTGAATGAAAACATCATTGTATTAAATGCTTTGCCAACAATGTCATCACTTCTCCTTTTGGCATGGGAGAAGGGTTTTAAACAAAAGTGAACAAATCATGCTGATTTATGAATGACCGTAGGAACATCCACAGCGACCCAATTGTGGCAGACACCACCAGGAATGATGAAATTGTTCAGCTCTTCTGCGTCTTCTTCTTTAATGATGGCAGCAGCCTCTTCAGGTTGATCGGCATGGATGAATCCTCCACTCGTAAACAAACCTTGCTCATTAAGTGCCCCAGAACAGTAGCCAATGCCAGCCCGGGATTGGTTAACCAGGAGTAAATCCATCAACCGGAATAAATCCATCAACAAGAATAAATCCATCAACAGGAATAAATCCATCAAAAGCACTAAGGCTTGCAAAATATCCTCCTCGGAGTTCACAATTCTCTAGCTCAGGATGATCCATCAATCTGGCAGAGTCGGCTCTGGTATAATACCGGCAAAGTGCGTCTTCAAAATAAATGAAGATCGCAGGGTCAGACCACAGGACGGGAGACCGGAACAAAACACCTGTTTATGCAAATGATGCATGAAGTGTTTATGCATATGCTTGTTTTTATATCAAAGGAACCCGAGGGTTTTATTTGCAAACTTTGAAATATTTAGCATTTTGATTATACATGAGAATACCTCATCAGATATATCAGGTGAAAAAAAATTTCCGGTTTTTTCATGTTTTTGAAATTTTTTGCAAATAAACTCCTTTGAGTTCCTTGAAATTTTCTTTTTTCTTGATGACATGCATGCGGATGAATGCGTGAATGCATGAATGCAACAAGCACACTCAAGGATCAAGCAAGCACGCCAAACAAAGGTCGTGGGAAAGCTCTATGTACCCCTAATATCAATCATCCATTTTGGTGGATTTAGGTTTTCACCTTATCGACACCAAGTTCCATTGATATTAACGGTACATGAACCAACAAGCAAACAAACAACAGCAATGTTCACAATTCATATGGTTTTTCATGGCAGCTTAAGGCATTAGAAGCAGCAGCAAGGTTCTCACAGCAAACAGTCCACAACATACAGCATAGCAGTACAAGTGATCATGCCAATACCAATACAGCAGCAGAGTTTAACTAGCATGGTTTTCAGCATTATGTACTTATCATAAGCAACAGCAAGTAAGGTTTCCAAGGAGTTTCAAAATTGGTTGCAAAGTTTTGTCAGCAATAGTATCATGTGTGTATTAACATCCAAACAAAACAGACAACAGCATACAACAGCATGAATTTAGCAAGCAGGTTTGAAGTTTTCCATCAGCAGGGCATATGCATGAGATTTTCTGAATAGAGCTAGGTTTAAACAAACAGCAGCAAGGTTCATGTTATCAGAACAAAATTTGACTAAGAACCAAAGTATAGCATTATCAGTCAAAATGAGCACTAACTCAAAAACACCAACATCAAAACATCATTAACCAACAACAACCAAGCATAATCATGAGATTCGAAATAGCAGCAAAGTTTATGTCAGCAAAAATAACCAACACACACATGCGAAATTTGGACAAATTCATCATAACAGCAGCATGCCTTCATCACTAATATGCAGATTGAAATTTCAAGATGTCTAGAATCCATAATCAATCATACCAACAGCATCATCAATCATCAAGGAACAATAATATAGCATCAGATTTTAAGGAACCAAAGCAAGCAAGGTGAATCGAACAGAAATAAGTTTGGACACACAACATGAAATCCAGATTTCTTGGCCATGACATAACCATTTCAATCAAGCCAACATTCATTTGAATCAGCATCAAACAAACTATCCAAAGCACATCATGGCATGGTAAAAGGAGGAAGTCGAATTACTTACTTGTTTTGGAAGAACTCGATGGAACAGTGATTATTTGATGGTATTTGTTCAAACAGTCAAAGATTCCAGCTCTAGATGATGGATGATGAAGGTGCTTCAGCTCAAACTTGCTTGGAAATGAGTAACTTGCGAACTGCCATTGAAATGACTTGAAGAAAACAGAGCTTGATAATGTGGTTTCAGTTGGGAAATGAAGTCCAAAAATGCTCCCAAATCGTGTCCAAATGAAGGAACAATGAAGATTGTTCAAGGGTTTTTAGTGTTAGTGCAGAAAAAATTCCAAAATGCAAAAATGCCAAATGTGAAGGTGATGTGTATTTGGTCTGTGGCTGCAGCTTCTAGGGTTGGCCAATGTCAGAAAAGAGACTTTATATGGTCTGTTTTAGATTGGTTTAAGGAATGATAAGCTGGATTAGCTTAATGAGCTCCATTTGCCAAAATTGCTAACTATGCATAGGTGAAGAATGGAGGTACATGGCTGGTCGAGTTGGGCCTGAAAGGCTGCTAATGGCCTGCTGCAGAATGCTGCTTTGTGGTCTGCTCCTTAATTGCTAACTTTGCCTTGCTTACATGGAGCTATTTGCACAATTGCTAATTATGCACAAAGTGGAAAATGGGAGGTGTTTGTCTACTCAGATGGGCCTGCTACAGGCTGTACAGACCACATTCTAATTGCTGTTTGTGGTTTGCTGCAGCATGCTGTACTGGTTTTACTCTTTTCACACCTTTTGCACATTTTGCCAAATTTGCCTTTTGATCCCAAATGGTGGTATAAAGGTGGTATGATGATGGTTTATGGCTTGGAACAAATCACAAATGTGATATGGAACATTTCCCAATTGACCAAATCAAGAAAAAGTCAAAAACTCAAAAAGTCAAAGTTTGGTCAAACTTTGAATTTAAATGAAAAAGGTCCAAAAATGCCATTTTGATTGGCAAGGTTTTAGGCCATGAAATTTATATTTTTGGAAAGAGGATGAAAAATGTGGTTTGTAGGAAAAAACCCCACCAAATTTGGCCTTATGGTTTGTGAGTTATGGCTCTTTGAAGTTCAAAAATTGGTGAAAATGATTTGATCATATCTTGACAACCACACATGGGATTTGAGAGTTCTTGGACTTTTTGAAAATGGGAGGACAAGATCTTCAACTTTCATGTTGGGCAAAAATTCATTTGAAGCTTGTATCATGATGTAAATTTAAGATCAAGAAGTTTCCATTTTTGGCAGTTGAAATTACAGGTCCACTTTCTATTTCTGGAAAATTTCTGATTTGACTTGATTTTCTTCCATGATGAGGTTTGGCATGATAGATGAGGCTTATATAAGCATGAATGAACTCCTTCAGATCAATTCTATCCATCAAATCTCTGATTAAATCAACAGTTGACCAAGTTTGACTTTTCTAGGGTTTTGGACTGATTGGACCACTTCTGATGAATTCCAAACCCTAATTCCTTGAGAACTTGACTTCAAATGATGTCCCCAGGTGTATGAACTCTTGATTATTGATCATGGTGCCCAAATTCTGCAAGAATGGCCACCATCCATTGCTTTGACTGACTGTTGACTGTCTTTGACCTAATTGCTTCATCTGCAATCAACAAGGTTAAACAGACAATATTTTTGTACTTTTTTGAATGATAAACATATGAAAGGCAAAGATATACAAATGCAAAGTATGCTTGGTGATCAAGAAACAAACCTACAAGGCAATCTACCCACTAGGGGGGACAAAGGCATGCAATGATCCTTGAGGCCATGATATGAATGATATGGGCCATGAGGGATCTTAGGGCCCAAAATTGGGGTCTTACACTCGCAACATCTTATTTTCCATAATATGTCCATAGGAATGAGTACCAAAGGAACCTTCATGGACTTCACCCATCAATAAGTCTGCTTCGTGTCTATCCACACATTTGAGCAAAACCATATCGAAGTTTTTCTTGTACAATACATCACTGTTCAGGTAGAAATTTCTGGCTAATCTTCTCAATGTCTTCTTATCTTTCAAAGATGCCCCAGGCGGGTAAATCTGACTTTGAAGGAAACATTTGATATCAAAATACCACGGCTTCTCGTCTTTGAACTCTTCAAGAGAAAACACATGAGCTGGCTTATCAATACGCATCACAGTTAGATTGAGAACCTCGTTCCAATACTTCACCATAATTATTGAAGCTAACGTTGCAAGAGCATCTGCCATCCGGTTTTCATCTTGAGGGATATGATGAAACTCAACCTTTGTAAATAAAGTTGAAATCCTCCTCGCATAATCTTTGTATGGTATCAAACTGGGTTGATTCGTCTCCCATTCACCTTTGATCTGATTCATAACCAAAGTTGAATCTCCATAGACGTCCAAATATTTGATTCTGAGATCAATGGCCTCTTCTAGCCCCATAATGCAAGCTTCATACTCAGCCATATTATCTGTACACTTGAAAGTCAATCTATTTGTAAATGGAAAATGCGTGCCTTGAGGAGTAATGATTACAGCCCCAATGCCATTACCATATTGATTAACAGCTCCATCAAATAGCATGCCCTAATGGGAACCAGGTTCTGGCCCTTCTTCAAGCAATGGTTCATCACAATCTTTCATCTTTAAGTTCAAGATCTCTTCATCAAGAAAATAATATTGCACTGACTGGTAATCTTCAATTGGTTGGTGAGCCAAATGGTCAGCCAAGATACTACCTTTGATTGCTTTCTGAGATCGATATTCAATATCATACTCTTATAACAACATCTGCCAACGGGAAATCCTCCCAATTAAAGCAGGCTTCTCAAAAATATACTTGATTGGATCCATTTTGGATATCAACCAAGTGGTATGATTCAACATATATTGGCGCAGACGCTTAGCAGCCCAAGCCAATGCGCAACAAGTCTTCTCAAGCATAGAATACTGAGTCTCACAACCGGTGAACTTCTTACTGAGGTAGTAAATAGCATATTCTTTCTTTCCAGTCTCATCTTGCTGCACAAGGACACAACCCATACTCTCTTCAAGCACAGTCAAATACATGATCAACGGTCTTCCTTCCACAGGCGGAGACAGAATCGGAGGTTCAAGCAGATACTCTTTGATACTATCAAAATATTTCTGGCAGTCTTTGGTCCAATCATAAGATTGATCTTTCCGAAGAAGCTTGAATATAGGCGCACATGTGATAGTCCTATGTGAAATGAATCTTGAGATATAATTCAAGCGTCCGACAAAACCTCTTACTTGCTTATCAGTTTTGGGAACAGGCATCTCTTGTATTTCTTTGACCTTGGCAAGATCAACCTCAATACCCTTCTCGCTGACAATAAAACCCAAAAACTTACCAGAACGAACACCAAAAGTACACTTATTGGGATTCAAGCGGAGTTTATACTTCCTCAAATACTGGAATAGCTTCAACAAATGCTCAACATGTCCTTCTTCATCAATGGATATAGCAATCATATCATCAACATAGACTTATATCTCTTTATGAATCATATCATGAAAAAGAGTAGTCATTGCTCTTTGGTAAGTTGCACCAGCATTCTTTAAACCGAAAGGCATCACTCTATAACAGAATATTCCCTAGGGTGTAATGAATGTGATCTTCTCCATATCCTCGGGTGCCATCTTGATCTGATTATATCTAGAAAATCCGTCCATAAATGAAAAGACTTTGAATTTAGTTGTATTGTCTACCAACATATCAATGTGTGGCAGAGGGAAATCATCTTTCGGACTGGTTTTGTTCAAATCTCTATAATCAACACACATACGGACTTTTCCATACTTCTTCGAACAGGCACAATATTGGCCATCCACTGCGGATACTCAGCAGTAATAAGGAAACCAGCATCAATTTGCTTCTGCACTTCTTCTTTGATCTTCACTTCCATATCAGGATGAGTCTTCCTCAACTTCTGTTTGACTGGCGAGAATTCTAGCTTCAACGGCAATCTATGCTCCACAATCTCAGAATCCAACCCGAGAATGTCTTGATAGGACCAGGCAAACACATCTGAATACTCTCGAAGAAGATCAATCAACCCTTTCTTAACCTCTGGATACAGTTAAGACCCAACCTTGACTTCCTTCACATCATCCTCGAAACCCAAGTTGACTAACTCAATTTTTTCTTCGAACGACTGAATGGATTTTTCCTCGTGCTCAAGTAGACGATACAATTCATCATATACTTCTTCATCACTTCCTTCCTCGGCCTCAAACACAGGGAATTTAAAAGTTGGCGAAGGAGTAGGATCATTGTATTCAATGGGTTTAGAAGCCAACCTGCATAATAATTTGATATTTTGATTTTAGAGAAGTGATTTGTGACCAAATATTATGCAGATGGACAATTATATTTTAATTATGTTTTTTGTGATTACCATTTTTTTAGAAAAAGCAAAAAAGTAAAAATAAAACATCATAGGTGTGGATGAATAGAATTGAATTTTATTAATGATCAAATTTGAGAATGCCTAACAATGTTCACCTCTCCCTTAGGCATAGGAGAAGGACTTTCAAAAACAATAAAAGCAATTACTTATAACGATGCATAATAACATGAACATCGACAACATTCCAATTGTTGCAAGCTTTTCCACGTGTCACAAAATTGGTGCACTCTTCATCTTCATCACCCTCGATCACGGCAGCTAAGTGTTGTTCATTACCATGAATGCACCCTCCGCTATGGAAACTGGGTTTCACATATTCATCTCTAATCTCAGATGAACCTTGTTGGAATCCCAAATCGACTTTGCTCTGGTTCTTTGTGACCTCTACCATCCGGCCCCACTGATCAGAAATACCGTCTTCAACAATCTTCTTAGCGTCTTTAAAGGAGGACATGGGTGTTCCTACTCTATTTTCTTTAGCAATAGATAGAGCTTAGAATGGAGTTCCAACCTCATCCTCAACTTCTACATAAGAGAAAGATGACAGGTGGCTCACCAACAAAGCCTTCTCCCCACCGACAATAACAAACTTTCCATTCTTGACAAACTTCAATTTCTGGTGCAAAGTTGACGTAACGGCTCCTGCCTCATGTAACACCCTTCTAAATACCCCAATAATTAATTAAATCAACAAAATATAAATCAGAGTAAGTATGCAATTAAGGGTGTCACACTTGACACTTCACACCATGTTCCAAAATATCTGGTCATACTCAATTATTTATCAAAATAAAACATTGCACAGTACGCAGCGAATAGAGATCTATCAATCATGCAAACCATGTAACACATTACATGTAAGATCATTCAACAACCAACAATGAAAATAAGGTAAAACATCCCGTCCCGATGTTACATCTACCAGAGCATGACCCACTAAGGAACTACACTAGACTCCAAGTACTAGCTTCTACTCAATCACTGCTCGTTACCTGAAAAATAGTTGTAAGGGTGAGTTCCTCAATCAATATAATAAGCATTATAAAATATCATGTAATGTTAAGTAAATTAACACATTTCATCACCCTAATCATAACACATATTCAGTAACGGCAATATCAACTCATAATCATCATCATCATCATACTCAACTCAACACAACCACAAAACACACGTATAATATTGGAATACATCCATTCATATTATACGCCATACATACATTATGCAATGAGACTCCATGCATGCGGTACCGACTATTCGTGAACATATAGTTCAACCTCACCGATCAAATCCAGATACGGCTACCAAGCTCACTAGTCCCACTCATTTGAGACCTAGTGACTCACTCACGAATTCCTCACCATGGGAATTAGCTACCACCCCAAGGGCTATGCTATGCACGCTAATCACCTAGCATGCAAACATCAACAACAATCCAAAATAATTCACTCACTAATTCCTCACCATGGGAATTAGCTACCACCATAAAGGCCACAATATGCAAGCTAAATCACTTAGTCATGCAACATCAACAACAATCCAAAATGGACATATGCTCACACTCTAAGCCATAAAACAGTCCATTCCACATAATACATACATTCACAGCATTATGCATACAATCATACATCATCAGCATATTATCACAAAATCATATCATGTCATGCCAATTAATAATCACAGTATTAGCACACTCTACTAATACCTATACTGCTCAAAACAACGGGAAATGATCCCTACTATATCATACATCAGCTAAATTACATTACTCAGCTGAACAACCAAAAACTGCATAACAACAGCCCAGAAAAATCACAAATCTGCCCATACGCGTATTGCATAGTCCCATACGCGTATGGCCCATTTCTCAGCCAATCCCATACGCGTATTGTCTGCCTCATACGTGTATGCTACGCGTACCACATCCTCATACGCGTACCAACAGAGACAAAACCACGTTCAAAACATCATCTTCCTCATCCATACGCGTATTGCCTAGTGCCATACGCGTACCAGACCATCTCATACGCGTATTGCCTAGTGCCATACGCGTATGACCAGAAACCAGAATTTCCAGATCTGCTATGGTTTTCTCTGCTACGAATTTTCTCAGATCTAACCTTCCACAGTCCAATTTTTCACAGTATTCGTTCATATCATCTAACACAAATCATACCCTATTCAATTTCACAAATTCTAACATTATTCCATCTAATCCTTACGAATTTTCCTTCAACCATAATTCAAATTTCGTTCATCCAATACTTCACAAATTTCAGCATACATCATTCTAATCAGAGTCAAATCAATGGTTTATCACTACCCATTACATGTTATCCCATAATACCCATTAAACGATGATAAACCCCCTTACCTGAGTTAATCCGGCAAATCTCTGAGCTTCAAGCTTTTCCTTCCTTCAACCCTTGTTCTCTGGCTCTTTGCCCTTTTTCCACTTTAGAGTCGTTTCTCTGTTTTCACGTGAAAACCTCTTTTTACCAAATGGGACCTTTTCTAATTCCAACTTTTATTCCAATAATAATAATAATAATAATAATAATCCAATAATAATAATCCCAATAATATTCCAATAATAATCCAATTATTTAATTAAATTAATAAATATACTATTAACTTAATTTAAATAATTATCTTATTTTTATCGGGGTGTTACAACTCTCCCCCACTAAAAGAGTTTTCGTCCTCGAAAACATACCTCAAGTGAATAACTCCGGATAAGACTCCTTCATCTGACTCTCAAGTTCCCAAGTCACATTGCCACCTGCTGGTCCTCCCCAAGCTACCTTTACCAAAGCAATCTCTTTACCCCGCAACTGCTTCAACTCTCGATCCTCGATCCTCATAGGTGATGTTTCAACAGTCAGGTTATCTCTCACCTGTACATCATCTACTTGGACTACATGCGACGGATCAGGAATGTACCTCCTCAACTGAGACACATGAAAAACCTCATGCAAATTCGCAAGTGACGGCGGTAAAGCGATACGGTAGGCTACCTCTCCTATCCTCTCCAAAATCTGATAAGGACCAATAAATCGAGGTGTCAACTTCTTCGACTTCAAAGCTCGACCAACCCCAATTATCGGAGTAACACGAAGAAACACATGATCTCCCTCTTGAAACTCAAGTGACTTCCTCCTCTTGTCGTGATAACTCTTCTGACGACTCTGAGCAATCCTCATCTTCTCCTGAATCATCTTAATCTTTTCCGTAGTTTGTTGAACAATCTCCGGTCCAACCACAGCACTCTCACCGGACTCATACCAACATAAAGGTGTCCGACATCTCCTACCATACAAAGCTTCAAACGGTGCCATACCAATGCTCGAATGAAAACTATTGTTGTAGGTAAACTCAATCAAAGGTAAATAGCAATCCCAAGCACCTCCCTTTTCCAAAACACAAGCCCTCAAAAGATCCTCCAGTGACTGAATCGTCCTCTCAGTCTGACCATCAGTCTGCGGATGATATGCAGAACTCAACCTCAGCTTAGTTCCCAAAGCCCTCTGCAAACCTTCCCAGAACTTCGATGTAAATCTAGGATCTCTGTCCGAAACAATACTCGACGGAATACCATGCAAACTTACAATTTTCTCAATATACAATTCAGCTAATCTCTCTAACGAATAATCCATTCTGATCGGAAGTGAAATGAGCCGATTCTCTTGTCAATCTGTCAACAATCACCCAAATACGCTTCAAAATTCTTAATTGTCCCTCGGTAAACTACAAAACAAAATCCATACTGATACTATCCCACTTCCACTCTGGAATAACCAACGATTGCATTAGCCCAGACGGCTTCTGATGCTCAATCTTTGACTTCTGACAAGTCAAACAAGAATAAACAAAACTCGCAATTTCTCTTTTCATTCCCGGCCACCAAAATAACTTTTTCAAATCATGCTACATCTTCGTAGCCCTGAATAGGATGAATACTCAGGTCACTACGATCTCCTTCCTCAAGAATACTCTTCTTAAGTTAACATCCGCAATACACACCCGATTACCAAATTTCAAAACACCATTCTCATCAACTCTGAATTCTACCACCTTGACCTTGATTCACTAGAGTCAACTTATCAACCAAAAGCACATCGGATTTCTGACCCTCTCTAATCTCATCCAGAATACCACTCGTTAACTTCAACATTCCCAATTTAACACTATTGTGAGTACTCTCACACACCAAACTCAAGTCTCTAAACTGCTCAATTAAATCCAATTCCTTAACCATTAACATAGACATATGCAATGATTTTCGACTCAATGCATCAGCCACTACGTTTGCTTTACCCGGATGGTAATTCAAACCAAAGTCATAATCCTTCAGAAACTCTAACCATCTCCTCTGTCTCATATTCAGCTCTTTCTGATCAAACAAATACTTTAAACTTTTATGGTCACTGAAAACCTCAAATCTTGACCCGTACAAGTAATGCCTCCATAACTTCAGAACAAATACCACAACTGCCAACTCTAAATCGTGTGTCGGATAGTTCCTCTCATGAACCTTCAGTTGTCTCGAAGCATAAGCTACAACCTGCTTATTCTGCATCAAAACACCACCCAAACCCAACAATGAAGCATCACAGTAAACCTCAAATGGTTCCGACGGACTCGGTAATATCAGAATAGGAGCAGTAGTTAACCTTCTCTTTAACTCTTGAAAACCTTCTTCACATTTTGAGTCCCAAACAAACGCTTGCCCCTTCCTAGTCAACATCGTCAACGGTAACGCCAACTTAGAGAATCCTTCAATGAACTTCCTATAATAACCTGCAAGTCCAAGAAAACTCCTTATCTCAGAAACTGACTTCGGAGCTTCCCACTTAGATACCGCTTCTATCTTAGAAGGATCAACAGCAACACCACCTCTTGAAATCACATGACCAAGAAAACTAACCTCTTCTAACCAAAATTCACACTTGGACAGTTTAGCAAATAACTTCTTTTCTCGTAGAACTCCTAAAACCACTCTCAAATGTTCAGCATGCTCTTCTTCAGATTTCGAATACACCAAAATATCGTCAATAAACACCACAACAAACTTGTCTAGGTACGGATGGAAAATCCTATTCATATACTCCATAAATACCCAGGCACATTAGTCACACCAAAAGGCATTACAGAATACTCATAATGTCCATACCTTGTTCTGAAAGCAGTCTTCTGAATATCCTCAGTTTTCACACGTATCTGATGATATCCCGATCTCAAATCTATTTTGCTGAACACACTCGCACCAACCAACTGATCCATCAAATCATCAATCCTTGGCAAAGGATACCGATTCTTGATCGTCACTTTATTCATTTGCCTGTAGTCCACACACAACCTCATAGTACCTTCTTTCTTCTTAACCAATAACACTGGTGCACCCCACGGTGACACACTCGGACGAATAAATTTCTTATCCAACAGATCTTCCAGCTGACTTTTCAATTCAGTTAACTCAACAGCAGACATACGGTACGGAGCCATCGATACCGGCCTAGTACCAGGTACCAAATCAATCGAGAACTCAACTTCACGCTCTGGTGGTAATTCATTCACTTCTTCAGGAAACACATCAGGAAAATCACACACCACGGCTAGATCGCAAATCACCAGTTTATCTTTAGCCTCCAAAGTCGCTAACAGCATAAACAACTCTGCCCCATCTGCTACTGCCTCATTCACTTGCCTTGCCGATAGAAACAAACTCTTTCCTTCCTCAATCTCAGGAAAGATCACAGTCTTATCAAAACAGTTGATATAAACTCGGTTAAACACCAACCAGTTCATACCCAGGATAACATCAATCTGCACTAGTGGAAGACACACGAGGTCCATCCCAAAGTCTCTACCAAAAATACTCAAAGGGCAATTTAAACAAACTGAAGTAGTAGTCACTGAACCCTTCGCAGGAGTATCAATCACCATACTACCATGCATCTCAGATATCTCTAATTCAAGTTTCACAGCACAATCCAAAGATATAAAGGAATGAGTCGCTCCTGTGTCAATAATAGCTACAAGAGGAAAGCCATTAATATAACACGTACCTCGGATCAAACGATCATCTGCAGAAGTCTCAGAACCCGATAAAGCAAAAACCTTGCCTCCCGACTGGTTCTCTCTCTTCGGCTTAGGACACTGTGGACTGATATGACCCACTTCTCCACAGTTGAAACAAGTCACAGTCTTCAACCGGCACTCTGCAGCCAAGTGACCACCTTTTCCACACTTAAAACACTTCTTCTCATTACTGGTACACTCATGGATACGATGTCCCGCCTGACCACATCTGTAACACTTAGCAGGGGCACTGGAGTCTCCCCCACTAGGCCTCTTCATCCCACTTTGTCTCTGGAAACCTTTGCCAGCTGCATACGGTTTCCCACGATCATTCTGATTCTTGCCTTTCCTATCAACCCTCTGCTGATAGCTCTCCGTTCTGGCCTTGGTATCCTGTTCAAAAATCCTGCAACAGTCCACCAGGTCAGAAAACACTCTAACCCGCTGATACCCAATAGCCTGTTTAATCTCGGGACGTAACCCGTTCTCAAACTTCACACACTTTGAAAATTCCCCAGTAGCCTCGTTATAGGGAGTGTAATACTTCGACAGCTCTGTGAACTTAGCAGCATACTCAGTAACAGACCGGTTGCCCTGCTTCAATTCCAAGAACTCTATCTCTTTCTTTCCTCTGACATCCTCTAGAAAGTACTTCCTCAGGAATCTCTCTCTGAACACCGCCCAAGTGATCTCAGCATTCCCAGCAGCTTCCAACTCAGTGCGGGTAGCAACCCACCAATCATCTGCTTCCTCTGACAGCATATGCGTACCGAACCTGACCTTCTGGTTATCGGCACACTCAGTCACTCGGAAGATCCTCTCGATCTCCTTCAACCACTTCTGAGCACCCTCTGGATCGTATGCTCCCTTGAACATTGGAGGATTGTTCTTCTGGAACTCACTCAGTTGACGAGCAGCTCCCATTCCCACAACATTCGGATTCCCTCCAAGTACTCCAGCTAGCATACCCAGAGCCTCAGCAATCGCAGCATCGTCTCTACCTCTTCCAGCCATCTCTATTCTGAAAACCCAACAAGCTAAAACAATAAGTACTGATAGGGTTACACAACACCTATCACGTACAGGGAAACAGAATAATTACGACTCGACTCGACCGACTATGCTCTGATACCACTAATGTAACACCCTTCTAAATACCCCAATAATTAATTAAATCAACAAAATATAAATCAGAGTAAGTATGCAATTAAGGGTGTCACACTTGACACTTCACACCATGTTCCAAAATATCTGGTCATACTCAATTATTTATCAAAATAAAACATTGCACAGTACGCAGCGGATAGAGATCTATCAATCATGCAAACCATGTAACACATTACATGTAAGATCATTCAACAACCAACAATGAAAATAAGGTAAAACATCCCGTCCCGATGTTACATCTACCAGAGCATGACCCACTAAGGAACTACACTAGACTCCAAGTACTAACTTCTACTCAATCACTGCTCGTTACCTGAAAAATAGTTGTAAGGGTGAGTTCCTCAATCAATATAATAAGCATTATAAAGTATCATGTAATGTTAAGTAAATTAACACATTTCATCACCCTAATCATAACACATATTCAGTAACGGCAATATCAACTCATAATCATCATCATCATCATACTCAACTCAACAACACCAAAACACACGTATAATATTGGAATACATCCATTCATATTATACGCCATACATACATTATGCAATGAGACTCCATGCATGCGGTACCGACTATTCGTGAACATAT
The DNA here is from genome assembly GCF_024323335.1 of Lathyrus oleraceus. Classification (NCBI taxonomy): domain Eukaryota; kingdom Viridiplantae; phylum Streptophyta; class Magnoliopsida; order Fabales; family Fabaceae; genus Lathyrus; species Lathyrus oleraceus. The sequence goes on along the minus strand of NC_066580.1, from coordinate 64,143,384 downwards.
AGTTCAACCTCACCGATCAAATCCAGATACGGCTACCAAGCTCACTAGTCCCACTCATTTGAGACCTAGTGACTCACTCACTAATTCCTCACCATGGGAATTAGCTACCACCCCAAGGGCTATGCTATGCACGCTAATCACCTAGCATGCAAACATCAACAACGATCCAAAATAATTCACTCACTAATTCCTCACCATGGGAATTAGCTACCGCCATAAAGGCCACAATATGCAAGCTAAATCACTTAGTCATGCAACATCAACAACAATCCAAAATGGACATATGCTCACACTCTAAGCCATAAAACAGTCCATTCCACATAATACATACATTCACAGCATTATGCATACAATCATACATCATCAGCATATTATCACAAAATCATATCATGTCATGCCAATTAATAATCACAGTATTAGCACACTCTACTAATACCTATACTGCTCAAAACAACGGGAAATAATCCCTACTATATCATACATCAGCCAAATTACATTACTCAGCTGAACAACCAAAAACTGCATAACAACAGCCCAGAAAAATCACAAATCTGCCCATACGCGTATTGCATAGTCCCATACGCGTATGGCCCATTTCTCAGCCAATCCCATACGCGTATTGTCTGCCTCATACGTGTATGCTACGCGTACCACATCCTCATACGCGTACCAACAGAGACAAAACCACGTTCAAAACATCATCTTCCTCATCCATATGCGTATTGCCTAGTGCCATACGCGTACCAGACCATCTCATACGCGTATTGCCTAGTGCCATACGCGTATGACCAGAAACCAGAATTTCCAGATCTGCTATGGTTTTCTCTGCTACGAATTTTCTCAGATCTAACCTTCCACAGTCCAATTTTCACAGTATTCGTTCATATCATCTAACACAAATCATACCCTATTCAATTTCACAAATTCTAACATTATTCCATCTAATCCTTACGAATTTTCCTTCAACCATAATTCAAATTTCGTTCATCCAATACTTCACAAATTTCAGCATACATCATTCTAATCAGAGTCAAATCAATGGTTTATCACTACCCATTACATGTTATCCCATAATACCCAGTAAACGATGATAAACCCCCCTTACCTGAGTTAATCCGGCAAATCTCTGAGCTTCAAGCTTTTCCTTCCTTCAACCCTTGTTCTCTGGCTCTTTGCCCTTTTTCCACTTTAGAGTCGTTTCTCTGTTTTCACGTGAAAACCTCTTTTTACCAAATGGGACCTTTTCTAATTCCAACTTTTATTCCAATAATAATAATAATAATAATAATAATCCAATAATAATAATCCCAATAATATTCCAATAATAATCCAATTATTTAATTAAATTAATAAATATACTATTAACTTAATTTAAATAATTATCTTATTTTTATCGGGGTGTTACACCTCATGTATCCATGGCCTTCCTAACAAGCAGCTATAGGCCAGGTGGATATCCATTACTTGGAAAGTAATTTGGAAATCACTCGGACCTATCTTCATAGGGAGATCCACTTCACCAATCACGGTCTTGCGAGAACCATCAAATGCTTTGACGATCACCCCACTATACCTCATCGGAGCTCCTTGATATGTCAGTCTATAAAGAGTTGATTTGGGAAGTACATTCAAGGAAGAACCAGTATCAACCAATACATTCGACAGAGCGTCCTCCTTGCAATTCATTGAAATGTGCAATGCTAAATTATGATTTCTACCTTCCTCAGGAAGTTCCTCATCACAGAAGCTCAAATTTTTGCAGGAAGTGATGTTAGCTACAATATGATCAAACTGGTCCACCGTAACATCATGCTCTACATAAGCTTGCTCCAATACCTTTTGTAATGCTTCTCTGTATGCTTCAGAGTTCATAAGCAGAGACAACACTGAAATCTTGGAAGGAGTTTGGAGCAACTACTCCACCATATTAAATTCACTCTTCTTAATTAACCGGATATCTCATCATCATCATTAGGCTTCAAACCGCTAGATTCACCAGACTGACACTTTGGAGCGCTAACCATATCCCCTACAGGCACATCCATATTCTTACTGACAGCTACATCTTCTATATTCTTTGGGAACACCGCCCCAAAAACATGACCGCTACGGGTCACTTTCGTCACATCAACAATACTCACAATAGAACTGGTCATAGGTAAAGGAACCTCTTGACCATTCTCTAACATAGTCGTATTGCACTGGTATTGGGCAGCCTTATCGGATGCATACGGGATTGGACCCGCTAACCGTATAACCAACGACGATACTGATCTATTGCTGACACTGTTACTGTTGCTGCTGTTAAATTGAATCACCACTCTCTCTGGTGTCTTGAATACATGAACTATAACATTCACATTGTCACCCAAGTGACGGGGCTGGAGAATCTGGATCATACCTTCATCCATCAACCTCTGGATGTCTCTCTTCATAACCATACAACCTCTAGGATTAACACTTCAGATTGCACAACCATCATGGTCATGCTCACAATCACTCACCAAACAGATATCCTTGTGCATCCTCACCAAGGACCTTCTAATGAAACAGACATCATATACTTTGAACTCCCTAGGACAACCATCTACCATGTTAATGGAAGGATGACCATGAGCGGGTAGTGGGTTTGCTTTGACATTCGGTGCACGGTCCTCAAAGAATACCATCCCACTTTTGACCAGCTTCTGGACTTCGTACTTCAGGGGGTAATAGTTCTCGATATCATGGCCAGGAGCCCCTTGGTGAAAGGCAGAGTGAAGCTCTGGCTTGTACCACCATGGAAGTGGTTCGGGAATCTGTGGAGGATTTCTCGGTTGCAGAAGGTTCTTGAGAACCAATGATGGACAAAATTCAGCATAAGTCATAGGAATCGGGTCAAAAGAGACCTTCTTCCTCTCTAAGTTTTGTTGTTGTTGATGATTGTTGGTATTGTTGTTGTTGTTGTAGTTGTTTGTTCTTTGCGGTGGCTGTTGTTGATGTTGTTGTTGAAATGGCATTGATTGATTATTGGAAAATACAGGAATAACAGATGATACTTGATGATGGTGTTGACGGAGTTGTGGACTTCTTCTAACATGAGGCCTCCTCTGCCTCCCAACTGATACTGCATTAGTCTCACCTTCTTTCTTTCTGGAAAAACCATTGCCTTACTTCTTACTAGACGAAACCTCCTCTTTAGACAACCGTCCCTCTCAGACACCTTTTTCTAGTCTCATCCCCATGTTTACCATTTCGGTAAAATCACTGGGGGCACTGGCAATCATGCGCTCATAGAAAAATGAGCTCAGGTTCTTGAGAAAAATCTTGGTCATCTCCTTTTCTTCCAAAGGAGGGGTAATCTGAGCGGCAAGCTCTCTCCATCGTTGAGCGTATTCCTTAAACGTTTCTTTATCCTTTTGAGACAATAACCTCAACTGGTCCCTATCTGGCGCCATATCCACATTATATTTGTACTGCTTCATGAATGCTTCACCCAAATCATTGAACATGCGGATACTCGCACTATCCAAACCCATGTACCACCTCAAAGCGGCACCAGTCAGACTGTATTGGAAATAATGAATCAGTAACTGATCATTATCAGTTTGCGTTGACATCTTTCTAGCATACATTATGAGATGACTTAGTGGACAGGTATTCCCCTTATACTTTTCAAAGTCAGGGACTTTGAACTTCATCGGGATCTTAACATTGGGAACCAAGCAAAGTTCCACAGCACTCTTACTGAAAATATCTTTTCCCCTCAAGGTGTTCAACTCCTTTCGTAGCTCAAGGAATTGGTCTTTCATTTCATCCATCTTCTCATAAACATCCGGACCCTCAGACGGCTTGGAATGATATATGGTATCCTTAACACGGGACAGGGTGTGAACAATGGGTGGTGGAACAGACATGACCGGGATAGATGCCAACATGGAAGCAAAAGTAGGCGTGAAACCCTCAGGTACAAAGTTGAGCGGCATTCCCCACGGGAATCCGGCAGGCATGGTAGGAGCGAAATGAGCGGCAGACACGGTTGAAGAAACAACCTCTGATATGACCGTCCTCTGAGGAGGAGGAGTTGCATGCATTGGAGACGGTTGACTCTGAGCAGCTAAAATTGACTCCATCATGGAAGTCAGTCGGGCGATCTCGTCCTTCAGTTCTCTGTTCTCTTGCTCTAGATGTTCCATTATTCTTGGATGATTGGCGAGGGTATTGTACCAATGAGTCAGCTTGGCTGAAGCACAGAAGAACAACTGATAAGACATATGGCGAAAGAGAAACCTGCTTATGCAAATGATGCATGTAATGCAATGCTTGATTGTTTTTATTTTCAAGGAACTTACTATTTTATTTGCAAATACATAATAATAATAATTTCACAATTTGATTGACCATAAAATCTCTTTTATTTATATAATTGGAATGATTACACTGAGTACAATTTCAGAAACCAAAATACAAGAGAAAAGGAGACTAGTCATCCTAAGGATCCCTAACAACGATGTCAGAAGATCTAGTTGTAGGCGCGTACTTCCTTCGGATGCGTCGGATCTCGGACTCAAAAGAAGTCTTCATCTGAGTCTTCTCGAGGACAAGCTGATCAACAATCTTCTTCCAAACAATGGAAGGATGAGGCATACTAGAGGAATATGAAACCTGAGTCTTCAAGAAGCTCAATAAGTGCATCTTTGTCCTTAGACTCAAGCTGCATTTCCTCATGCTTTATGCTCAAAGCATAGAAACGCTCTTCCCACATATCTTTCTCTTGCTTCATCTTGGCGAGTGCGTATTACAACTCCTTTACATCTTGGTTAGGGAGAGTTAAAGGCTCAACCACAACCATAGACATAGGTCTCTCACAAGTATAAGGCATCTTCAATTCCAAAGCTCTCTTGTTCACCCAAAGAGTGTAAGCTTCCAAAGCTACACAGTTGCACGGACCAAGCTCGGATCTTCCTTTCATATGCACATTATGACAAGCATGCACAATCTTCTGCTTCAAATGTTGGGGATTTTTATCCTCTTGATAGAAAAGACCTTATAACAAAGTGTTATTAGGTTTGTCTCTCAAGGGGAACCCAAGTTGACAACAAGCTAAAACAGGGTTGTAGTTGATTCCTCCTTGTGTACCAATGAGAGGCACATTAGAGAATTCACCGCAACCATCAATAATCTCCAAGCTACTCAATTAAGAATCATACTAAACTATATCATCATTAGTGAGAGACATAAGTCTCTGAGACCACCTTAGACATTGTTTGGTCTCCACAAAAGTAGGCGTCTGAGACAAGTGCAAAATAAACCACTTGTACAGAAGAGGAACACAACATACAATAGTTCCACCACCTTTAGAATTACTTAGATGTAAATAGAAGTACATATCACCCAACAAAATAGGCACAGGATTCCCAATCAAGAAGATTCTAATGGCGTTAACATCAACAAAACCGTCAATGTTAGGGAACAGGGCTAATCCATAGATGAGCAACACAAAGATAGCTTCAAAAGCATCCACACTACCGGCTTAAGCAAAGGCAGTAGCTTCCTTGATAAGGAACTCAGAAGTCAATCCAAACAATCCTCCTTTCTTCACCCAATGAGCCTCTATCTCATACTTCTTCAAGTGAAGAGCTTCATCTCTAACATGAGATCTGGGAATCTCTTCCAATCCACTAAAAGGCACTTTGCTAGAAACAGGTATTCTGAAGAGATGGGCATACTCCTCTAACGTAGGCACAAGCTGATAATCAGGAAAAGTGAAGCAATGGTAGAGAGGGTCATAAAACTGAATCAACACACTCAGAAGTCCTTCAACCATATTAGTATATAAGATAGACAAAAGCTTCCCATGGCGTTGCTTGAAGTCCAAGGGATCTAATACAAAAGATGATAGCTTCCTTAACTCTTTCAAATCTGGACATCTGAAATTGTACTTCTTAGTGTTCCTTCATCCACAATCCATGGTTGTAGCAGGGTATTCGTTACCATTAGAGATATTGACTAAATCCAAGGTAAATCATACAAGTCGAGTCGCCACCACACTTCTATTTATCCAAAGGAATGGTTAGAAAGCGAACAAAAACCTAAAAGTTTTATCGAATCAAAAACTAGTAAAAATGCCAGAGATCTGGGTAAGGGGGTTGGTTATGCAATGAGAAGGTGTTAGGCACCCAAAGCATCCTAGGTACTCCTAGGGAGCCCTTTTCACATTTGTTGTAAGGTTGTTGTTTTTTTTTTGTGAAAATTTATTTGTGCAAACATGATTGAAGGGATGAGAAAATAATATACAAATTTATTTACATTTTGTGTTTGAATGGATGAACCCATTGCCTACGTACCATCTTAAAAAAAGATTAGGATCAAAACCTCGTAGTTCAGGGTAAAAAAATTCAAAAAAAAGTCAGTGAATTGATTGGTCCAAAAACCTTAAGGTCTTTTGTTATTAAAGGGAGAAAACTCAACCTAAAACCACAAATCCACCATGTGAGGATAGCTTCAACATGCTAGTGAGGGGTTAACCCTATAATAAGCATGGAAGACTCATTGTCCATCACTAAGGATAAAGGTGAGTATTATATCTACCTCAAGGATAACTCAAACCTAATAGCTAATGGTTATAAAAAAAAGGTTTGATTAAGAAGGTGGCCATTGAAACCACAAAAAGTATTTGAATGGGTTATATTTACCAATTAAAAGTATTTACAAAAATATGGTTAAAGTGGATTAAAAGGTTCAATTCAGAATAAGTGTTATAAAAAATAAGTTTTGAAAATCAAAAGCATAAGGCTTAGGTTTCTAATGTTGAAAACAAAAGTTATTGTTTGCACAAAAAGTTTTGGCTTGGGTTAGAATGGGGAAAAAAAAGAAGGGTTAAATTCCTAAACATACAAGAGATAAGGGAAAAGAAAATAAAACCACATTAGGAGTTCTCCTCTTGAGATCATATTGATGATCCAAGTAGCTCCCATCCTTTGAAATAAGCAGTCACAAACAAATATCTCAAGTCATTAAGCACAGGTAATCGGAATAAACCTCCAGGGGGTATCCCACAAATAAAGTGGGAAACCACGCAAACCATCTCTGCAAGAGTCATGTGAGCCCTCACAAAAAAACTCAACAAACAGGTTAGAGAAAAAAAATAGGGTAATCAAGGGTTACCCCCAAATCAAAATGTAACCACATGAATCATGCCCTTTCAATTCACAAAAAGCTCACAAAAAGCAACCAAGGATAGGAGGCCTAAACCTCTTGTCAAACACATCCATCAAAAGGGTATCAAATTCACCCATAATACCTCATATATTCAGAAAATTCAAATTAAAGGCATAAAGATGATGGATATAGGGCAAACCTGATTGGAGAGATCGAATGAAATTGAATTGCACCGTTGGGTTTGCAGAGCAATCTGAGGGTTTATATGAGAGGGAATTGGTTCTTTGCCGATGAGTTCCCTTCAGCCTCTGGAGGTTGCTCTGAACTCTGTCAGCTCTTCTCTCACTTTCTTTTTTCTTCCAGGGTAATAGGAATAGAATCCTTTTGTTTCACTGAAACTCTGAATTTATAACCTAGTTTTTGTGGACCTGTGGGCTCAAATGAGAGAGGCCCAAGTCCAAATTTTTTTTTGTTATATTTTATTTATTTATTTATTTATTTTTATTTTTATTTCTTTTTTCTTCTTTTTTTTCTTTATTTTTATTTTTATTTTTTTTTTTTTTTTTTATATTTTTTTGTTTTTTTTGTTTTTTTTTTTATTATTATTATTTTTTTTTTTTTAATTTTTTTTTAGTAAACAAAAGTAAGAGAAACAATGATGTATAATTCAAGCATGCTTGGTGATCTCAAACCAATCACAAGGAGTCCCACCCAAAGGCAAAGGGAACCAAGATGCTAAAGATCCTTGAGGCTATGCAAATGCAATGTTATGATGCCATGAGGGATCTTAGGGTCAAAATTGGGGTCTTACAATGGTTTAAAAATATTTGCAAATAAGACCTCAGTTCCTTGAAATTATTTCTGGTGTGATGAATGTTATGATGCACATGAATGCATGAATGCAACAATCACAAATAAGGGATCACACACAAGGCAAACAAACAAAGGTCAAGAGATGAATCAAGTCATTGTCAATATCAATAATCCATTTTGATGGATTATGGTTTTCACCTTATCAACACCCAAGTTCCATTGATATTGACAAGACTTGATTGGATCAACCAAGAATCAAGGGTTCGTTGTGAGTCACGAGCATGGAGTCAGGTTAAGAACCACCCTGAATGAGTGTATTAAGGATAAAAACTTGTAGATCATGTTCTAAAAAGTTCCCAGAGTCTTAATTCTATTTATCGGATATTACAGGTTAGGATGACGGACTCATCAACCCATAATATTCTAAAGAGAAACTCATCTGAGTGTAGTATCGTGTAACAACTGTTATCAAGTCTACACCTGAACAGTCTCCACACTATGTCCTAAATAGGCCAAGTGGGGTTAAATGTTCTACGGTCCTTAGCTTCTCGGACCCCAAATCAGAGGAAGTAATGCCTAACCACAAATAACTTATGTGACATTCATAACTCCAAAAAGGTCCCCACCGAGTATATGAGTCTCAAGCCAACTTGTTAACGACTACTCCACATAAGTCGAACATGACTATACCACCCTCCTATCTTAATTGCACTTAAGTCCGGGTTAGAACTTATCTCACCACTCAGAGATCACCAAGCACAAAAAATAGATTATATCATACAAACAAATATACATACATCAAATATACAATTATATAGACACAAAAAAATAGGCTAAACCCACTGGAGACTACTCCCCAGCAAAGTCGCCACTTAATTTCTGTAGCGGTAAATTCATGACCATCAAGCTATGGATAAGAGAGACGTCAATAAAACCAGAGTCGTCACTGCGCTTTTATTGTTTCCAAGGGAAAAGGGAAAAGTACGAACAAAACCCAAAGATAAGAAGTTTTCAAATCAAACCTAATAAAATGCCAGAGATTACAAGTAAGGGGGTTGGTTACACAAAGGGAAGGTGTTAGCACCCAAAGTGTCCTAGGTACTTCTAGGGAGCCCTTTCTTGTGTGCATATGTATTTTTTGTATAAAATGATGTTTGCAATAAATAGAGTGGGGGGATGAGAAAAGAATTCATTAATTATATTTTTGTGTTTGACAAGACCTTCGAACTTGTGCCTACGTACCAACATAAAATTAGGGATCAAAATCTCGTAGTTCGTGGTAACAATTTCAAAGTGGATGCATAGCTTTTAACAAAAAATTAAGTTTAACAAAGGCACCAAAGGCCTAAAAAAGGTTTGAATGAGTGTAAGTTCTTTTTGTCTTTTGAAAATTTAAGTCAAGCATAGTTAAGTTCATTTACAAGTTTGATTAAGAAAAGATTTTAAAAATGCAATGGCATAACGTCAAAGTTTCTAATTTGCAAAATGGTCTAAGTTTAGAAATCACAACAAGCAAAGAAGTTTTTAAAAGGAGGGAGATATTTGAAATTAAAGAAGTGGGGAGGAGATTAAGAGACTAATCCTAAGCAAAAATTAAAAGTTAAGAGTTGAAAAGATCTAACCAATGGGATGCGATCCAATAGACAAGAATGTCATATAGAAACCCAAATTTCCCTTGGACTTTAGAATCAAGCAATATCAATACATAAATAACAAGATGAAGAGCAAGGAATCAAATAAAGATAGTCACATCCAAGATTTGCAACTCCATGATCTTCTTCATGATCTCCCATGTATCAGATGAACTCAAAGATAGGCAGTAGACACAGGTTCAAAGTAACAGCTTCAATAAGACCATGTAGCAGATGAACTCAAATGGGATCACAATAATTGCTTCAGATGAAATTTCAATTCACAAGCACTTGGTTTCATGAAAGTTGGCATTAGCCAAGTCTTTTTACATAGGGAGTGTTGCCTAATTCTAAGTCCAATGTCTTAGAGAAATCCAACAGTAAATACAAATGTCTTTTAGGGTTTTTGTTGTTATCATGTACATTAAGGTCAAAGGACCACAAACACAAACAAGTATGTACAATCACAATATAATCACAAGATAAGGCTCAAATGAGAAAAGTGAAAATGAAATTAAAGTAAACAAGTTAAATGGTATGAATAATGGCAAATGAATAAAGACTTTAAAATTAAAGTGCATAAAAGTAAATGGCTTGAAATCAAATGTTAGTTGTTAGTTGATTAGAAGTTAGTATTGCTTTTGCTTTTGTTTTGTTTAAGTCATTCTTTGGAGAACACTCAACCCACTATTCACAAGCATGGATCCTTGAACCAAGATATCTTCCAAAGGAAGGAAAAAAGGCCAAATTTCCACACAATACCATTAAATAGGGGAGCCTTATAATCTCACTTACTAGAATGTTATGCCTTTTGTGTCAACAATTTAGCGTTATGTTAAGCAATCGTAATTGGACTTATGTAGAAGTCACAACTATTTGAGGTCGGGTAATAGAAATTTTAGTGTTAATTCATGTTAGAGATATGGTATTATGAACCATACTCCTAAAACATACCACACTTAAAAGAATATGCAAAAAGGGTGAACCTAATCTCATCCACACTTATGTTGATTTTGCAATCAACTAACCTTAGGATATAAAGACATCATAGGTCCATGAAATGAATGAGAAGAGAATGGGATTGAGATGAAGAGGGAGGGGAAATGGAATCAACACAAATTGATCAAAGGAGGACTTTTATCAAATTAAAATCATTCATTCATTTTGGGAGATGAAATGTACATTTCATCAATCCCCTAAATCTAATGACTTTAACTCAACAAAGTCAAATCAACCTTGACCAAGGCCCAACAACACAAGTCAAACTCAACAAGTCAATATCAAAAGCTCAGCACAATTTATTTTGCAATTAAACAATTAAAACCAATTAAATAATGCATTAAATTAAATTATGGTTGGTCACAATCCTTAAACCTCATCAAAACACCAAATAAATGGCCATGAGATTTATCATAGGTCAAACAAGGTCAAAGAACCTTGGATAAAAAATTTCATTAATTTTGGAAACTTAAAACTATTTTTAAACAATTAAAAATATTCACAAAAGTAATTAAATCATGAAAAATATTAATAATGATCCAAAAAAATAATTTTAATTCAGAAAATGAAAGAGGAATTTATTTAAATTTTTTTGGTGAAACTCTCATATTTTTTGGATCAATATTAAAATTAATATGAATTAATGAAAATAAACCAAATAAAATGAAAACCAGAAAATAGGAAAACACGTGGACCACTTGATCTCCCTCATTAATTGAGGGACAAATCAAGTGGTCCCCAACTCATGTTCCATGATGGACACGAGTCAAAGCGCTGTAGGGATGATATTCAAAACCAATGCACGAGATTAAAACATTTCCAAAGGATCATGTGGTTCAGATGAGCGCCAGCACACCACCGGAGCCAAAGCTCCGGTCTTCTTCTCCGGTGAGCCTCACCGGACTGGTTCACTCACAACCATCACAAAAATTTAAAAAAAGGACATGAGCTTAAAGTAAAAATGCTCAGGAGCTCGAATCTAGCCTCAATTTCATCTAACTCCAAGTATATTGAAAGATACAGGGAGTTGAAATTTGAGGATCATGATCTAAGTTGCTTCGATTTGACCTCAAAGCAACTCAATCTTGTTGCCTACATTAGTAGGACTTCAGACAACCAAAAATCAAGGAGAATTATGAAGAATTGAGTGAGAATCGAAGAGATGAAAATTTCTGGAAAATACCTTCAATGCAGATCTGTATACACTCGATCTTGCTTCCAATTGCTCTTGATCTTGCTCAGGACACTTGATGGAATGGAAATGAATCAGCAAAAGGTACAGGACTCTTGGAGATTTGAATCTCAAAACAGTGGAGATTCAAACTCAATTTCCAATGGACATTCTCAAGGTTATCCTTTGAATGAGAGGGTTTTGGAGATTGGGATTCAAAGCTGGCGCGCAGGGTCTTCAATTCAGGGTGCAAGGGCCTCTATTTATAGCCATATGATTGCTAAATGCACACTTGAAATCAAAGTTCCAAAAATAGCAATGTACATTGCATGGATGCATGGGCATGTGATAGGCCCATGTAATCATCTCTTCAGGTCCAAAATGACCTTGGAAATCTTTCATCTCATGAAAATTGAGCAAGTTATGACCTTGGGAAGTTGACCTCCAAATTAGGGTTTAGACAAAATGGCCTATAATCTTTCACCATAAAAATGACTATCCAAGCAAAACTAGCTCTAGACCTCAACATGAAAGTTGTTTGGAATATCATTTAGAGTAACGTTTCTCTTAGAATCATTTTCATATGATAAAAATTGTAGGAGATAGAGTCTAGGGAACCCAGTTTTAATCAAATGAATTCCTCTGGTCAACCACCATGAACCATCTTGCTAGCTTGATGTTCTCTTGACTTTTGGGACTCATGGAGGATCATATATGCATAAGATGATGAAATTTGAAGTATCCCCTGAAAAATTTGATCAATTGGTGAAGAAGCTTGTTGAAGAAGTTACACAAGACACCCAGATGAATTAGGGTTTCGAAGGCAAATCAAATCCCAAACTCTTGATGATTTCTTGATCAAAATAACATGTGAAGACCATGGGGATTCATATATGATGCTTAGAGCCATAGTAAACCAATTCTTGATTGAGCTCCTTGCAATGAGGGTCTTAAACCCTAGATGTGAGCTTGATAGATCAAAGGTAAGCATGTGCTCTACCTACAAAAGAGTTAGTTTACACAAAAACATATTTTTGGTATTTTGGTTAGTAAAATGATAAAATACAAAGTATGATGCAATCACATGTGCTTGGTGATCTCTCCCAATGCAAACCCAATGAATGAGGGGTAAGGAGGATGCCAAGGTGTGATCCCAATGCCAATGCACATGATGAGATAGCATGAGGGATCTTAGGGTCAAAATTGGGGTCTTACAAGATCCTAGTGCAAAGTTTTACCTCTTGTATCCCCTGACGGAGTTCATATTCTGATATGAAGATCCCTTGTTCCCGATGATTTTGGATTATGAACAGTATTTTGGTTTTGTCCCCTGCAAGGTTGTCTCCCATTTGATATAGTGTTGACCTAAAATTCCCCACGGAGTTAAAAGTTTGGAACCTCAGCAGATCTTTTCTCTAATCCTCAGCATGTTTGTTTATCCTTCAACAATGTTTTTTCTCCCCGTGGAGTTTGTCGTTATTAGTTGGAATCATGTTCTCCATGATTTCCCAGCCATAGTTGATTTGTGCAAAGCTAGATGATTTATTTTCATCCATAGCATTTTTTCCAGTTGGTGTTTCCATCTTGTTGAGATTAGTCGAGTGTTACAACAGTGATTTAAATCTTTGATATTTGTATCCTCTGTATTGTTTTGTCAGAATAATCACAATCATATACATGCATATTCATGCATAAAACTCAACATCAGATAGTTCATTATGCATTTTTATTGCATTTTATTTCTTTATTCTGATCCCCTGGTTCGGTGATATCATTTACCTATGCGGATTTGGTGCGTTTGTCCTCCTTCAATTATAGAGTGTCAGCCTCTTAAGCATAAAGAGTTTAACCTTTCTCATTTCCCCACTGAGTTATTTCCTCGTGGATAATTATTGTTTCAGTTTCCTCCCCAACTAATTATATGGATGAAGCCACTCCCCTTGAATTATATCCTCATTGGGTCTAGTCTTTGTTTGACCGTTTCTTTCTAACTATTACCTAGATAGATATTTTGGTCCCTTGAGAGTCTAACCAGTAACTGGTAATATTCTTCTCAATTTCTTTGAGTACTTTACTTTTTCCCAATACCCGGTAAATGTAATTTACTTCCTTTGTTTTCCCCAGCGGATTCGTTTTCATGTTTCCCCCAAGCAGTCTATCCTTGATATGTTCATCCTAACCGATGACGAATATTCTTCCTTTTTGGTTTATTACCCAGTGAAAAGGTAGTTGTAATCCCTACTTTTATTCCCCAGAGAGTTAATCCTTGATATGTTCATCTTAACTAATGACAAATTTTCTCCTTTTTGCGGTCTTCTTCCTAGTAACCGGTATATATAAATCCTACTTTCCCCTCCGAGTCTATCTTTGATATGTTCATCCTAACTGGCGACGGATATTCTCTCTTTGGTATTTTATCCAGTAACTAATAAATATGATTCCTACTTCTCCCCGGCAGTCTATCCTTGATATGTTTACCCTAACCGGTAATGAATATTCTTCCCCTTTCCCCAGGTGGTTTATCCTTGATATGTTCATCCTAACCGATGACAGATATTCTTCCTTTGAGTTTATCCTTGATATGTTCACTTTGATAGGTGATAGATACTCTCTCTTTGGTCTTCTGCCCAATAACCGATAGTTGTAAATCCTATTTGAGTTCTCTCCCCAATAGGTTATTCTTACCCAATGACCGGTAATGGATACACCTCTTTTTCCTCAGCGAGTCATCCTTGATATGTTTACCCTAACCAGTAACGAATGTCCCTCTGCAAGAGTGCATTATCTTCCTATCCAATAACCGGTAGTAGATAATATACCTCTAGTACTCCTATGTTGAAGTTCATTCTTCCCCAATTGAGTTTGAGTGCGTATTTCCTTAGTGAAATCGCCAACCCTATGTTTGGTTTGAATATTTCAATTTTGTTTTAATCTATTCCTATCCCCTGCAGATTTCCCTTATCCCCAGACCGAGTCCTTCCATTGATTTATTTTCACGGAACTTCCTCCCGTGTCTCCAGCAGTTTTAAGTCATAGCCTGGCATACGCATAGCTTTTTATCCCCCCAAATTCTCGGTCTCCCCGATGAGTGTTCCTTACGGAATGCAGTTTGCTCCTAAGGACTTTCAGTCTCTCCGGCTTCTTCTCCTTTGTGGCAATATATTCCTCACAAAGATTATTTTAACATTCATATCATATGCATCATGAGGTCTCTTAGGGAACAAAATTTGTTTTTATATGTTGTTATTTAAGTCCATTCTACCAAGTTGATTTGAAGATTTTAACCTTCACATCCTCAGTTAGAATGTCCTTAAATAGGGGAAGCTGTAAGACCCCAATTTTAACCCTAAGATCACTCATGTTATTTCATCATATGCATTGGATTTGGGATCACACCCTGACATCCTCCTTACCCATTTATCATTGGGTTTGCATTGGGAGAGATCATCAAGCACATTTGATTGTATCATACTTTGTTTTTCTTTGTTTACAACCCAAATACCAAAAATATGTCAATGTATAGTTCATTTCTTTTGTAGGTAGTGTGTGTATTCACATATGCCTCATCAAGCTCACATCTAGGGTTTGAGACCCTCAATGCAAGGATACTAATAAATAGATGGTGCACATTGATTCTAGACATCATATATGGATCCCCATGATCTCCATTTATCATTTTAATCAAGAATTCATTAAGAATTTGAAGCTTGTTTGCCCTGGAAGCCTTAATGCATTTGGGTATCTTGTGTGACTTCCTCAGTAAGTTTCTTCATCATTTAATCAAATATTTCAAGTTATACTTCATACTACATAATCTTATGCATATATGATCCTCCATGAGTCCAAAATATCAAGAGAATTTCAAGTTTACAAGTTGGTTCATGGTGGTTGACCAGAGAAAGTTAACTCGTCAAAGTTGGGGTTCACTAGATCCTATATCCTACAATTTTTGTTATATGAAAATGATTCCAAGAGAAAAGTTACTTATTATGACATTCCAAACAACTTTAATGTTGAGGTCAAGATCTAGTTTTTCTTGGAAAGTCATTTTTTATGGTGAAAGATTATAGGTTATTTTGTCTGAACCCTAGTTAGGAGGTCAACTTCCAAGGATCATAACTTGCTCAATTTTTATGAGATGAAGGCCATTCAAGTTGCATGATAAAATTCTAGATGTCCTCCCCAACCTTTATTATTTGAATAAATTCAAATTCAATTTGAAAATGCATGTGACAAGAGGAAACATTACAGGTCACTTTGGGCCATTACCATTGAACAAGAGATTTTCCTCAACTTCTAAAATGTATAACTCCTTCATGAAAAATCCAAATAAGGTCAAATTTGTGACTAAATTAAAGAGGTTTGAAAGAGATACAACTTTTATGAAGGAACCTTTTCCATTTGAAGCCCATAGCAAAAATTATTCAAGGTGGACGAAGTGAACATTTGACTTGGTACTCAGAAAAATTTCATTTATGTTTGATTTTCCAAACTTTCACCTTAAAATTCATCATGATCCAAGCTTAAAATGTAAAAGTGTTCAACCTGAAAGTTGTTGTACTTGATCTCACCTTTCCAAAAAGTCCAAGATCATCTCATTTGGCCAAGAATAGAGGGACTTGCACATGTGTTCTTCACAAGGTTCCATTTGGTAAGATTTATGGTTACCATTCATTTCCTTTATGCATGGTAATGTGACATCATTTCAGGTTGAATAACACAAAATTATGGATCATTTGGCATCATTAGATAAGCCTATCACACGCCCATGCATCCATGCAAGGGAGATTTCTATTTTTAGCATTTTGAATGAAGTGTGTGAAAAGCAAATGCATAGCCTATAAATAAGATCCCTCATGCTCAAAATTGGGGGACCTTGCCCAAACTTTGAACCTGCAATCTTAAACCGCAAGTTTCACCGGTTCAATCTCCGATCCAATTTTTAAAATCTCTCTCTCTCTATCACACACACACACGCACACTGTAGCACCTCAAATTTTCACCTACCTTTTGTACATTCATTTTCATATTAGGTCATTAACATTACATAGTCCATTGCATAGCATTGCATTGTCCTTTGCCCAAGTGCAAGTCATCAGACAAGATTAGGTCAAGATGATCAGGAGATCAGTCAAGCAAGCAAGCAAGTGCAATTTCCATTGAGACAAAGCCCTAGGGTTGGTTTATCAAGTTCACATGATTATGGGATCATTTTGAAGTGGATTGGCCAAAGATTGGATGATCAAAGCTCAACAGTCAAGCTGAATTTCATCTGAAACCCTAGAAAGTCAACTGTGGTCGACTGTGGTCAACTGTGCCTGAATTCATGGATTTGAAGGTGGGAGATGGTTTGAAAGGCCTCATTCATGTCCATACAAGTCTCATTTGACATATCAAAGATCAAGATTGAAGAATTGGAGGTCAGATCAAAAGTTTCCAAAAATAGCAGGTGACCTGTAATTGGAAACTGCCAAAAATGGAAAGGTCTTCTCCTCAAATTTACATCATCATACAAGCTTCAAATGGAATTTTGTCCAACATGAAAGTTGAAGATCTTGATCTCACCTTTTCAAAAAGTCCAAGAACACTCATTTCTCATGTGTGGTTAGCAAGTTGTGATCAAATCATTTTCAGAAAAAGTTGAAATTCAAAGTGGCATAACTCATGAACCATTTGGCCAAATTGGGTGATTCTTTTTTGAGCAAGTCACATTTGACATGTACTATCATATTGCATCATCACATTTCATCAAAAATCAACACATCAAAATGGCATTTTTCAAGTGAACTAATTTGCATTTTGGTGGGAAAAAAGGTGTTTTTGAAAAATACATGTAATTTTCATACCAAACCACTTCCAACACATCATAAACAGAAAATGGGACTTGTCTCAAATGGTTTTTACTGTTACATTGATTGCATTTGGAAAAAGGGCATTTTGGCCAAGTTACATGAAATTGTATTTTGCTAATCCACTTCAATTTTGCTAATCTTGATTAACAATTGAATTAAGCACGTCATATAAGTTCCTAATTGTAACTGAATGCAGATAATCACATTCATTCTCTCAGATCCAAACTGAAAATCACCAAATTCTCTCAATTTCTTTTAAAACTTTTTTCACTTTTCCATTGAATTTCCTCATTCTTTTGGCTGGTACTGGTGTTGATCTTCATCTACAGGTATTGTTAGAGAACTGTTGAAGAAGAAATCGTGGAGAATCTTGCTAAATCATCACTGTTGAGGAGTTGCACATGAACATGGCAGTTGGAGATCTATGTTGATTCAAGCATTTCTGAGCTGAACTACCACTTCCAATCATCTTCCTAAGCATCATAGGCGATCTGTTTTTGCACTTGGAGGCTTGAAGAGCACGATAGCAGCATCTGCACCTTCGAGAGGTTGGATCTCGAATTCTTTAATTGATAGAATTGTGATATGGCTTATGTAGATCTTGGATTGTAGAGTAGCATACAACTTGTAGTTTTGAATTTCATTGAATATTGATGAAGAAATCTGGATTTGAATGTTTGATGTCAAAACTTTCTTTGATCGATTCATGCTGTATAGTTAGAATTAAGGAAAATCATGATGATATTGTTGTTGTGCTTGATTAGACGAGTTCAATGATGTATAATTTGCCAAGTTTCATGAATATTTGTTCTTGATGGATTTCTGGAATGAATAACTGATGAACGATGATGAAGAACGTATGATTTTCATTCCCAGACGCGTTTAGATCTGAATTGCTTGGCTTTGCATTTGAATTCATGTTTACCGCGTCCTCTGTCCAATCACACGCTGCCACGCCCTTAAGTGAAACGCAGCGTTTCACTTAAGTGGTTCCATAATTACGCTTTTGCCATTTTCAGATTTAATTTCATTTTCATTTCATTTTGTTTTCAAATGTTTATTTCATTTCATAATCAAACTTCAAAAAATCATAAATAATTCATTCTTGATCCAAATTGGTTGGGAATTTTTGCATTCATCTCCATTTTTCATCTAGTTTTTTATAGACATGATAACACAAGTTGTGCACGGCTGTTTCTTAATTTGGTCTAATGGTTTTGATCATGTATGCTTTTTGCCTATGTTTCACTCTTTTGCTCATAAAATGATGATGCTTCATAAAAATTCATGAAACTTTTTGTGCTTAAACCAGACTCATTCCTGGTCATTTTGATATATGGTTTGTAATTTTTGAGTTCCTGGATTGAGAGTTATGACATGATCTTTGGAGTGTTACAATTTGTGTGATACCATTCCTTGTGCATCTTCTTGATTTTATTTGCTATGCTTATTGAACTTGAATTGAGCTGGATTTTTGCATGAGGATTCTTGTGAATGTTGAGAATACTTGTGAATTTTTGTGGATTTATTGAATGCCTTTCCTATTTGTTTGATAATTTCTCCCCTGCTTGACCAATTGTTGACCATTTGTGAGACATGTTTTTATATGATTTGTGAAATTCTGGTTATTAGTTGGATGGATGTGAAATTTGGCATGAGTATTGTAGACATTTTGAAGTTTGCCATGGTTTTAGTCCCATTCATTTATCATGCTTGGTCTCTGTTTTATGATTGATTGAAATGGATGCATGTTTTGATGCCATGTATGAGCTTGCTTGAATTTGTGTTGACATTATGAATTTCATTAACTTGCTTCCCTTGGTCCAAATGAGCTGAAATTTGGTATGATTGACGTGTTATGAATGCTGTTTGATCATGAATTTTTTGAGGATTTATTGAAGTGTTTTGGTATTGATTTGATTGTGATCATTCTGTTTGGTCCTTTGAGGTTCTAGATTGCATGTTTTGTGCCCTTTCCTTCATGAAATGATAATGATGAATGATATGAATGTGAAACCACTTGGGTTGGATTCCTAATTGTTTAATCTTGGTTTTGATCAATTTTCACTTGCTGTTTTGAATTTTTCACCTCCTTTTGACCCTAGGCTTGTCCTAGTGGTCTTGTTTCTCATGTTTGAGTTTGCTTTTCAGGTTAAGAAGCAAATGCTTTAAGGAGATTAATGCAAGTTGATTGAGTTTGGTTGATTGTTATGAACTAACTTGTTCTATTTTGTAGGATGCTTAGCTCACTTACTTTGGGCTTGTGCTTTACACATGTGATTGATTGTGTTGACTGTTGGTTCTTATTTGCTTGTTTTGACTTTGTGATTGGTATACTGATTGTATTTGATTGATTTCAGGTACATTAGTTGCTAATAGTTCTTTGAGAACTTGCTTTGCTTGATAGCATTTGCACTGAGGTATAATAATCTCTTCTCCATGTAGTCTGGAAGACCTGGCCTGTTACTTGGCCAGGCACCTGTCTGAAGTCCTCCTTAAGAGGCAATGTTTGTGCTTGTTTATTTTTTTGTCCCCAAGTAGGAAAAGACCTTTGTTAAGGCAATTGGCAGACACAAGAGGTGTGTAGTCCACCTCCTGCTCTTCTGTTGAGTCATCCCTCTGCTCACACAACTGGTGTTGATGCATTGGGATAGTAACCCAAGATCCTTGTACAGTTGTACAGTTGAGTCAGTGTCATAAGTGTAGAAGGGTTCCCACTTTCTGGACCCACACTTCATTGTCTGAAGCTCTCCCTGACCAGGGATAAGAGCTGTGAAGTCTAATCTTCACTCACCTTTCATCTGGCTTCACCTTGACTCTCAATGTCAAGGTTAAGAGCTAACATTACCCTTCCAGTTGGCTTGCTCTTGCAGCCCAACCTTTTGTTTGAGCCCCACTTGGTGTGTATATAGTGTGTGCTGTCTCTGATTGTTTGCCTTGTTGTTTGTGCTGATTAAGATAGGCTTGCTCCCTGTGCAAGTTAGCTAGAAACCTTGACTTAGGGATGATTTTGCATGATAACATCTAGGCTCGAGTTAGTCTCCTTAGTTGTGTCTCCCTCTGTTATCTGGTTAGGATAGTCCTGTGTCCCTGCGTAGGGGAACTATGTCGCCCTGATCCTCATACCAGATGAGGTACGTAGGCAGGAGATGAGCTGATCTCTCCGGGCGCCTGTCTTTTTGTTTTGTCTTGTGTGTGTTAGGAGATGGATGTAAGCCCAGCGATTGGCATTCCGTATCCTCTTGTTGTGTGCTTGGAGTCCGGTATAAGTCCATCAAGTGGCATCTGGTTTCCAGTGTGGGTGTGTGTGGTTCGGAAGCTGATGTAAGTCCAGCGATTGGCATTCGGGTTCCATGTTTGCCTTTGTGATTTTGTGTGTGTGTTAGCCGAGCTACGAATGCTCTGATTCTTCTTCGTCCGAGAAGATACGTATGCATAGGATGCGACATCCTAGCGAGCATGTGTCGTTTCCCCAGTCCGAACTACTTTGACTCTGATGTCTATGCTTGATAGACTAAGTAGGCCCAAGATGCGATATCCTGCCGAGTCAGTCTTGTTTGTTTTCTTGTGTCTCTTTCAGCCGGTATTTGTTTGTTTTTGAGCAGTGTTTAGCAACCATTTTCCTTCCTATTGTGCGTGGATCCCGTCGAGTACGACGGATGCGTAGGGGTGCTAATACCTTCCCTTCGCATAACCGACTCCCAATCCCATTCTCTTTGGTCGCGAGACCATGCTTTTTCCAGGTTTACTCTGAGCGTTTCCTTTCCCTCTTTTGGGATAAATAACGCACGGTGGCGGCTCTGTTGTTCTTGTTTCCCGCCGGTTTTTCGCGTAATGCGACAGCTGGCGACTCTGCTGGGGACTAGAAAAGTTGACCTCTTGCTGGTCCATCTTCCCTAAGCGAGTCTCTCCTAGCGCTCTCTAGGTTAGGGCTTTGGTTGCTATTTCCTGTGTTATTTATTGCATTCATTGTTTATTGTTTGCATTTATTGTTCGCATTAATGTTTGCATTCATTCATATTCATCTGCTGTGCTGGCTGTGTTTCTCTGTTTGAGGGGTGGGAGTTACTCGAGGTAAAAGGCCCAATACCCAGGCTATGAGTGCAATCTAGGAAACCTAGGAATAGAGTGATTCATGGGAAGCGGGTGGTATGCGCCACTTAGCGGAACATTGACATCACGAGCAGTTCAGACCCTGGTGGGATATCATCGTTACATACTTCGGGTGTGTATATGATGGTATTCTGCGAAAGGTTATTTATGCTACGTTTCTCTCGACCTTACCCTGGCCTAGACGACACCCGTGAGTGGGGAGGGAATGATCATTTTAACAGGTACAGTGGATGACTTGTCGGTGACTGGTTGGTGACTTGTGGTCCTGTTGGTGACTCGGTTTTCTCAGAATGGGTTCAGATGACAGTTTATCAGTTGATTTTGGGTTTCAGATGAATTGTTGTTCAGAGTTCGAGCCGAAGCTTCGATCCTGTGTTCCGAGAAGCACAGCCTGCCAGTCTTGTCTGCATCATCTGCGTCATAGCATGTTTATTTTCAAAAGAAACGTAAAAAAAAAAGAGGAAAAAAGAAAAGAAAAGAAAAAATTAATCTCTGCATGCATATCATTTCTCAGGTACATTCCAAAGCTTGTTCACTGATAGAGATGGCAACAGTCCTAGAGCTGAAGCGGAAGACTTGTTCCTACAGCTTTCACCGTGAGCCTTTGACGTCTCTGATTGAGTTGAGTAGCCTTGTGACCAGTGATCATCTGAAGGGGTTTGTGGATCAGGGGATATTCTGACGCTGTTGAAGATGGTAGTTGACCCGGTGCCGTTGCAGACTCTTCTTCAGTTTTACGACCCAGAGCTTCGTTGCTTCACTTTTCAGGATTATCAGTTGGCGCCTACTCTCGAGGAGTACTCCATTCTGTTGAGTGTCCCGATTCAGCATCAGGTTCCTTTCTTGGACGTACCGAAGGAGGTCGATTTCAGAGTTGTTGCTAGAGCTCTCCGTTTGAGTATCAAGGAGGTCAGTGATAGTTGGAAGTCTAGTGGGGATGTTGTGGGTTTGCCGTTGAAGTTTCTGATGAGGGTGGCCAGAGAGGAAGCAGATAAGGGGAATTGGGAAGCTCTTCATGCTCAGATTGCTGTTATGATCTATGGGATCGTCTTGTTTCCGAGTATGCCCAATTTTGTTGACTATGCTGCAGTCAGTATCTTCATTGGAGGGAATCCGGTTCCTACTCTGTTAGCTGACACTTACTATGCTATTCACAGTAGGCATGGTAAGGGTGGAGCTATCAGATGTTGTCTCCCACTTTTGCTCAGATGGTTCATGTCTCTCTTGCCATTCAGCGGACCTTTTGTTGAGGCTCAGAGCACTTATAGGTGGACTCAGAGGGTGATGTCTCTCACTTCATATGATATCAGATGGCAGTCATACCGGATGGATGTGCGAGATGTTATTATGAGTTGTGGAGAATTCCGGAACGTGCCACTTGTAGGGACTAGGGGTTGCATCAATTACAACCCAGTTCTTTCTCTCCGCCAGTTGGGGTTCGTGAGGAGTGGAAGACCACTTGAAGCTGAGATAGCCGAGAGTGTGTATTTTGAGAAGCGAAGCGACCCTGTTAGATTGGAGCAGATAGGGAGAGCTTGGAAGTCTATTGGTGTCAAAGATGGATCTGTCTTAGGGAAGAAGTTTGTCGTTGCTATGCCCGATTACACTGATTGGGTGAAGAAGAGAGTGGAAACTTTACTGCTACCCTATGATAGGATGAATCCGTTGCAAGTGCAACCACCTTTGATTCTTGTTGAGAGTGTACCTGCTGAGCAATACAAGCTAGCCTTGATGGAGAATCGCTGTCTGAAAGAGAAAGAGCAGAATGCCCAGATGGAGTTGTATCAAGCCAAAGCTGATAGGTTGAACCTGACTCATCAACTCAGAGGTGCCCAGAGTGCAGATATGGGTAGCGTGAGGAGCAAGAAGAGATCTTATTCAGAGATGGAGAATTTGTTGGATGCAGAACACGGAGAGTGTTTGAGATTGCAGAGAGCTGAGGCCAGTTATCTGAAGAAGATCAGAGACTTGGAGAAGCAACTCAGAGACAATGATATCCAGTTGAAGAAGGAAGTCGACCAGAGACTTGCATCAGAAGACCGACTTGGGTCAGAAGTTGTCAAGCTTAGAGGACAGTTGAAGGAGAAGATCACTCCCTTGCCAGAATGTTCAGAGTGTGAAATGTTGATAGACCAATGTCACTACTTGAAGACGCTCATTCCTGGAAGCCGCTTGTCTTAGCTTGTATTTTCTGATATTTGTGTTGAGAATCACCCCCAGGCCTGTTGGGTGGGATTCATTTGCTGTACTTTGATTGGATATTTGGATCTTTGTTGTATGATCTTGTTGCTCATTTATAGATGAGATTATTGTTTCACTCTGTACCCAGTGCTCTTTTGTATGTTGTTCCTGTATCTCCTGTGTTGTTCTTGCTGCAGGTTGCCATCTTTCGAAGATGAATCAGGCTCTTTGAATGCCTGAGAAATGATCATTTCATGTGCATCATATGCATTAGCATCATACTCATATCATATTGCATAACAGGTGTTCTAGTTCGGACTTCTCACTCTGGTTCCTGTGTCAGGCAGGATAGCTGATCAGAGACCGCATCGGTATTCAACCAGACTCAATCAACAGCGAAGCATGGATCAGGTTCAGAATGAGTTGGCTGAGATGAGGGCGAACATGGCCCAGTTCATGACGATGATGCAAGGGGTTGCTCAGGGTCAGGAGGAGCTCCGAGCTTTGGTTCAGAGACAAGAGACGGTTATTCAGGCGTCTAACCGTGGTTCACCTGCTGGTATTCCTGTGCTTGAGAATATCAATGTTGCAGCTGCTCCCGCTCATGACTATGCTGTGGGAGATGAACTCAGGGGTATAAGGATCAATGGACAGCCTCTTGCTGCAGAGGTCAATGCCAGAGCTACCCGGGCTCCGGTTCGTCATCCAGCTCCTATTGTCGACAGACAAGAGGACATGTTCACAGTGCTGAGTGAAGATGAGGATGTTGTCAGAGTTGAGGATAGGGATCGCAAGGTTGACGCCCTGGCTGAGAAAATTCGTGCCATGGAGTGTCAAAACTCTCTTGGTTTTGATGTGACAAATTTGGGGTTGGTGGAAGGTCTGAGAATTCCCCATAAGTTCAAGGCGCCCACTTTTGACAAGTACAACGGTACTTCTTGCCCTCGCACTCACGTGCAGGCATATTATCGGAAAATCTCTGCGTATACAGATGACGAAAAGATGTGGATGTACTTTTTCCAAGATAGTCTATCTGGGGCTTCTTTGGACTGGTACATGGAGCTCAAGAGAGATTCGATCCGATGCTGGAGGGATCTGGGAGAAGCTTTCCTCAGACAATACAAGCACAACATGGATATGGCACCGAGCCGGACTCAGCTGCAGAGTCTGTGTCAGAAAAACAACGAAAGCTTCAAAGAGTATGCCCAGAGGTGGCGTGAACTTGCTGCCAGAGTTCAACCCCCTATGCTGGAAAGGGAGTTGACAGATATGTTTATTGGCACACTTCAGGGAGTGTTTATGGACCGAATGGGGAGTTGCCCATTCAGAAGCTTTTCTGATGTGGTCATTTGTGGTGAAAGGACTGAGAGTTTGATCAAGGCCGGAAATATCAACGATGCTAGTTCCTCTTCATCTAAGAAACCTTTCTCTGGGGCACCTCGCCGTAGAGAAGGTGAAACCAATGCTGTTCAGCACCGCCGAGGTCCGAACAGAAATCAATACAGACAGGTTGCCGCAGTGACTATTCCTGCACCTCAACAACGTCAACCTCCGCAACAACCAAGACAACAACAACAACAACTGCAGCAGCGTCCTTATCAGCCAAGGCAACGGATGCCCGAAAGACGTTTTGATCCTCTGCCAATGACCTACGCTGAGCTACTGCCTGAGTTGCTCAGATTAGGGTTTGTTGAGTTGAGAACTATGGCTCCGCCAACAGTATTGCCTCCGGGGTATGATGCTAATGTCCGGTGCGATTTTCACTCTGGGGCACCAGGACATCATATTGAGAAATGTCGGGCTTTTCAGCACAAAGTCCAGGATCTGATCGATGCTAAGAGAATCAATTTTGCTCCAGTGCCAAATGTTGTTAACAATCATATGCCTCAGCATGGTGGGCATAGGGTGAACTGTGTTGAAGGGGTCGAATCTGAAGATCTGGTTGCCAGTGTTGATGAGATTCAGACTTCTCTGCTGGTAGTGAGGGGCCGTTTGCTGGATGGTGGTGTGCACCCGGGCTGTGATAAGAATTGTGTCGCTTGTGCAGAATCCGACAATGGTTGCTCACAGTTGCGGGCTGGTATACAGAAGCTGATTGATGAGGGCTTTGTCCAGTTTGGTCGGGCTGACAACAGAAATCGTGGGACAGTGTCTACTGTCACGATATTTTTCAAACCGTCTGAAGGACGAGGGCCGAGAACCGTTGGTAGTGCGCCTACAACTGCTGGTAACCCTGTTACTATTGCTGCACCAGTTTCTGCCAATAATCCTACGACGATTGTAGCTCCGGTCAGAAGGGATGTGGTCGAGAATAGCAGGGTCGTGCCTTGGACATATGACAGCGCCTACAGAAGTAATCGAAGGGCTGAAAATCGTGTCAGACCATCTAATCAAGCGCCTGTAACAATCAATGCACTAGTCAGTAGAACTCCCGTGGTTGTGAGTCCCGTTGTGGACAATGTTGGAGGCCCGGGAGGTTTTACTAGAAGTGGTCGACTGTTTGCGCCTCAACCGTTGAGGGATACTAATGCTGAGGCATCCGCTAGAGCAAAGGGCAAACAGGCCGTGGTAGACGAGGAGCCTGCTCAAACGAATGTGCCTGGTGGCTCGTTTGAAAAGGACGTTGAGGAATTTATGCGAATCATAAAGAAGAGTGACTACAAGATTGTGGATCAACTCAACCAAACCTCGTCCAAAATCTCTATTCTTTCTCTACTGCTGTACTCTGAGGCACATCGCAACGCCTTGCTGAAAATGTTGAATATGGCATATGTACCTCAGGAGATTTCTGTCAACCAGCTAGAGGGTGTAATTGCTAATGTGAGCACCAGACACGGTTTGGGGTTCACTGATCTTGATTTGACACCGGAGGGGCGTAACCATAACAAGGCCTTGCACATCACCATGGAGTGTAAGGGGGCTGTGTTGTCACATGTGCTGGTCGACACCGGTTCTTCTCTGAACGTGCTGCCGAAGCAAATCTTGAAGAAGATATCTGTTGAAGGGGTTGTGCTCACTCCTAGTGACTTGATTGTGAGGGCATTTGACGGATCCAAGCGTTCTGTGTTTGGTGAAGTGACCTTGCCCGTGAAGATAGGTCCAGAGGTGTTCGACATCATCTTCTATGTCATGGACATTCAACCCGCATACAGTTGTTTGTTGGGGCGTCCATGGATTCATGCAGCAGGGGCAGTCTCGTTGACTCTCCACCAGAGGCTCAAGTATGTCTGGAACGGTCAGATTGTGACCGTGTGCGGCGAAGAGGATATCTTGGTGAGTCACCTGTCCTCGTTCAAGTATGTCGAGGTGGATGGCGAGATCCATGAGACTTTGTGCCAGGCATTTGAGACGGTTGCTCTTGAGGGAGTGGCGTGTGCAGAGCAGAGGAAGCCAGGTGCTTTGATTGCTTCATACAAACATGCCAAAGCAGTTGTTGACTCCGGTAGAGCTGAGGGCTGGGGCAAGATGGTGGACTTGCCTGTCAAAGAAGATAAATTCAGCATTGGTTATGAACCTCTCCAAGCAGAGCAGAGTGTGCAGACGGGTCCTAGTACCTTTACCAGCGCTGGGCTGATGAATCACGGTGACGTCTTTGCAGCTGATGTTGAAGATAGTGACAGTGATTTTGATCTTGACTGCTGGGTTCGCCCGTGTGCGCCAGGGGAGCAGATCAGCAACTGGACTGCAGAGGATATAGTCCAAGTTACTCTTCAAACAGAGTAATTTTCTTTTGTTTTTTCATTCTGCACAAAACCCTACGTTCTGCCCAAGACGTAGTGGTTCATTGTAGGGTCACATCATGTTTTTCAATCTTTATCATGAATAAAGGACGTTTTGCAAACAATTTTGTGATCCCTGTCTTTCTATTTTGTTTTTCACTTTTTCAAAAAAAATAAAAATGACAATGTTTTTGTTTTTGTGACTTTATTGAAATCTTTTTCTAAAACAAAGCATTAAAACATGCAGAAGTGACCTTATGGCATCTACTATGAACAAATCTGTTATGGCTCAGTATGACTTCGACAATCCCATCTACCAAGCTGAAGAGGAGAGTGATGAAGACAGTGAACTTCCGAAAGAATTGGCTAGATTGTTGAAGCAAGAGGAAAGGGTCATCCAACCTCATCAGGAGGATTTGGAGATTGTTAATCTTGGTACTGAGGACGCCAGAAGGGATATCAAGATCGGGGCTGCTTTGAAGCCAGAGGTCAGGAGCAGATTGATTGAGATGCTGAGAGAGTATGTGGAGATATTCGCCTGGTCTTATCAAGATATGCCTGGGTTGGATACTGATATTGTGGTTCATAGACTACCTCTCAGAGATGATTGTCCTTCGGTCAAGCAGAAGCTTCACAGAATGAGTCCTGATATGGCCGTGAAAATCAAGGAAGAGGTTCAGAAGCAGTTCGATGCGGGTTTCTGGTCAGTGACAACTTATCCACCATGGGTAGCCAACATCGTTCCCGTGCCGAAGAAGGATGGCAAAGTCAGAATGTGTGTCGATTATCGGGATCTGAACAGAGCGAGTCCGAAAGATGATTTCCCATTACCTCACATTGATGTATTGATGGATAATACGGCTCAATCCTCGGTATTCTCTTTCATGGATGGTTTCTCGGGCTATAATCAATTTAAGATGGCGCCAAAGGACATGGAAAAGACGACATTCATTACACCTTGGGGCACGTTCTGCTATAAGGTGATGCCATTTGGGCTGAAGAATGCCGGTGCTACCTATCAGAGGGCAATGACGACTCTCTTTCATGACATGATGCACAAAGAGATTGAAGTGTACGTGGATGATATGATTGCGAAGTCGCAGACAGAGGAGGAGCACCTGGTTAATTTGCAGAAGTTGTTTGACAGATTGGTCAAGTTCAAACTGAGGCTGAATCCAAACAAGTGTACGTTTGGCGTGAGATCTGGGAAGCTGTTGGGCTTCATTGTTAGTGAGAAAGGGATTGAGGTTGATCCAGCAAAAGTCAAAGCTATTCAAGAAATGCCTGAACCGAAAACTGAAAAGCAGGTTCGTGGGTTTTTAGGGAGATTGAACTACATTGCAAGGTTTGTATCTCACCTAACTGCCACGTGTGAACCAATATTCAAATTGCTCAGAAAAAATCAAGCAATCAGGTGGAATGATGACTGTCAGAAAGCTTTTGACAAGATAAAAGAGTATTTGCAGAAACCTCCAATCCTGATTCCTCCAGTTCCAGGGAGACCATTGATAATGTACCTATCAGTAACCGAGAACTCAATGGGGTGTGTATTGGGGCAGCATGACGAGTCTGGTCGAAAAGAGCATGCCATATACTACCTTAGCAAAAAGTTTACCGACTGTGAAATCAAATATTCACAGCTTGAGAAAACTTGTTGTGCTTTGGCCTGGGTTGCTCGCCGACTGAGGCAGTATATGTTGAACCATACTACCTTATTGATTTCTAAGATGGATCCAGTGAAATACATCTTTGAGAAGCCGGCTCTCACCGGACGTGTTGCCCGTTGGCAGATGATTTTAACAGAATATGATATTCAGTACACGTCGCAGAAGGCTATCAAAGGTAGTGTTTTGTTAGACTATCTCGCCAAGCAACCGATCGACGACTATCAGCCTATGATGTTTGAATTCCCTGATGAAGACATCATGTATCTTAAGATGAAATATTGCGAAGAGCCTCTTGTCGAGGAAGGACCGGATCCTGATGACAAGTGGACATTGATGTTTGATGGGGCTGTGAATGTGAATGGTAATGGTGTTGGTGCAGTGCTGATTAATCCTAAAGGTGCCCATATACCTTTTTCTGCCAGATTGACTTTTGACGTCACCAACAACGAAGCTGAGTATGAGGCTTGTATCATGGGGATAGAAAAGGCCATTGATTTGAGAATCAAGACGCTTGACGTTTATGGAGATTCTGCTCTAGTGATTAATCAGGTCAATGGAGATTGGAATACTAACCAGCCGCATTTGATTCCCTATAGAGATTACACCAGAAGAATACTGACGTTCTTCAAGAAGGTGAAGTTGTACCATGTCCCCCGGGATGAGAATCAAATGGCTGATGCCTTGGCTACTTTATCTTCCATGATCAAAGTTCATTGGTGGAATCATGTGCCACATGTTGCGGTGAATCGACTCGAGAGGCCTGCGTATGTGTTTGCAGCCGAGTCTGTGGTGGTTGATGAGAATCCGTGGTATTATGATATCAAGAACTTCCTCAAGACTCGAGAGTATCCTGAAGGTGCGTCAAAGAATGACAAGAAAACCCTGAGAAGGCTAGCTGGAAGCTTTTACTTGAATCAGGATGATGTGCTGTATAAGAGGAACTTTGACATGGTCTTGCTCAGATGCGTGGATAGACACGAAGCAGACATGTTGATGCAAGAAGTGCATGAGGGTTCGTTTGGTACCCATGCTGGTGGTCATGCAATATCGAAGAAACTGTTGAGAGCCGGTTATTACTGGATGACTATGGAATCCGATTGCTTCAAGTATGCTCGGAAGTGCCATAAGTGTCAAATTTATGCTGATAAGGTGCATGTGCCACCAAGCCCGTTGAATGTCATGAACTCGCCTTGGCCGTTCGCCATGTGGGGCGTTGACATGATTGGGAAGATTGAGCCTACTGCTTCGAATGGACATCGCTTCATCCTGGTTGCTATTGATTACTTCACCAAGTGGGTGGAAGCAGCTTCCTATGCTAGTGTTACCAAACAAGTGGTTGCCCGGTTCATCAAGAAAGAAATCATCTGTCGTTATGGAGTTCCTGAGAGAATCATCACTGATAATGGTTCGAATCTCAATAACAAGATGATGAGAGAGCTTTGTAAAGATTTTAAGATTGAACATCACAATTCTTCTCCTTACAGACCAAAGATGAATGGTGTTGTAGAGGCGGCTAATAAGAATATCAAGAAGATTGTGCAGAAGATGGTCGTGACGTACAAGGATTGGCATGAGATGCTGCCTTTCGCTTTGCATGGGTACCGTACCTCAGTACGTACGTCGACCGGGGCAACCCCGTACTCCCTTGTGTATGGTATGGAAGCGGTCCTGCCTGTTGAAGTGGAGATCCCTTCTCTGAGGGTATTATTGGATGTCAAGCTGGACGAAGCCGAGTGGATTCGAACAAGGTTTAACGAGTTGAGCCTTATCGAAGAAAGACGGTTAGCAGCTGTGTGCCACAGGCAGTTATATCAGAGAAGGATGAAGCGAGCCTTTGATCAGAAAGTGCGTCCTCGGAGCTATCAGATCGGTGACCTAGTTCTGAAGAGGATCCTTCCTCCCGGTACAGATAACAGGGGCAAGTGGACTCCTAATTATGAAGGTCCATATGTTGTGAAGAAGGTCTTCTCCGGTGGAGCCTTGATGCTTACAACTATGGATGGTGAAGATTTTCCGTCCCCTGTTAACTCAGATGTAGTCAAAAAATACTTCGCATAAATTGACCCGCTGGACAAAAAGAATAAAAGAGTTCAGGCAAAAAAGGGCATCCCGGCGAACCAAAAAAACAGAAAGAAAAGGTTCGGGCAAAAATTAGGGATAAAAATGAAAAGAAATTGTACACCCGGTAAGCCGAAAACCCGCAAGGGCGGCTTAGGCAAAAATGGGTATCCCGGTGGATTGAAAACCCGAAAGGGCGATCCAGGAAAAAGAGGGATTAAAGAGAAGACTACAGTCTGAGTTATCTGTACTTCATCGCGCTTCGTCGTCTGCCATCTCCAAAGATGTGATCTGTCCAGTCATTCTTCTCAGAAAGCAAGGAGTTGGGAGGAAAACTGATGATCTGTGAGTTCTAACAGGATTGGGAAATAGTGGATGCCGTGTTCACATTGCCATTAGGATAGATTTTTTCCTTTTGTGCGCAATTACCTCTTTCTAGGAATTGCTTCCCAATTGTATTCGCCTTTTCAGGCACATTTTTAATCAATAAAAGTCGTTATTCAGATAAATAGCTCTCTTGTTTTTATTTTTACTGTTTTGTTTGCAAAAAACGTCCGAATTTTTGATAAACATTGCATATAAAAACATGAAGGCTTAACAATAACTTGCAGAAAGATAAAACATTTGAAAATCATTTTGAATGTTGAGGACACTTGAGCGTATCTTGTCCATGTATCCCTGGGGCATGTTGTTGTGCTGTTTTGCAGATAGTAATCTGTGAGCATTTCCCCAGCAGGTATAATCTCCGAGCAAGTTGAGAACTGTCAGAACTGTGTTCCCCTGCAGAGGTGTTCATGGATAGTGCCTTATTTCCCAGCAGATCTAAGGATTGCTTATTCCAGCAGGCCTGTGGTTGCAGATTTCCCTAGTGGGTGTATTCCCCAGCGAATATTTCCCCAGGAGAGTTCCCCACTGAGTTGGAAGGATGTTGTATCCCCAGCGGAGCTGTTAGTGGAGTGAAGTTCCCCAGCGGTCGGGTTTGAAATAGTATTGCCATCCCCAACATGGTCGTGAGCGTTTGTTTCCCAGCAGGGTTGTGAATGTTTCTTCCTAACACAGGGTCTGATGTGTGTTTTTACCCACCAGAGTTTTGGCTCTTCCTCAGCAGAGAGGTGTGGTATCCCCAACAGGTAGGCTTTCCTAGCAGATCTCCCGAGCAGAGATTTTGTGTTGATAATTTTCCTCAGCAAGTCCCCGAGTGGAGCGGGTTTCAACGAAATATATCTCCAGCAGTTATCCTACCATTGGGTTGGATGAGCTTCCATAGCAGAAAGATGTTTATATCCCCAACTGAGTCTATCCCACATGTGGATTTAAATGGGTCGTCCCCAGCGGAGTAGCAGTTATTCCCCATAGCAGAGTATCTCATTTGTGGTTGGGTTTGATCTCTTCAGTGAAGTCGCCTGGTTATCCCTATCGAAGCTCTATTACTCCCCAGCGAGTAGTCTCCCCAGAGAATCGCTTTGTTTGATGTCCCCAGCGAAGTTGTATTAATGGTTCCTCAGTGCAGTCGCTTTGGTTAATCTTCACCAGTGAAGTCGCCTGGTGTTCCTCAGCAGAGTTGGAGTATCTGATCAGTTTGGCTCCCCAGCCGGAGTTCATTTTGCATCGTGCATATAGTGATCATTGCATCCTCAAAATCGCGTAGCATTTCCATTCAATATGGAGCATTACGCCATAGAAAAATTCAAACATATGCATTCATGTGTTCGAAACCCATCGGACTGCATCCCTGGCAGAAGCGGATTTTTGTTCATCTGTACGGCACGGTTGCTACAATTGCTTCAGTCAACATTTGGTGTTGACAATCCCCACAGAGGTTTATTTCCTCATCCGTTGGTGAAAGGAAGATTGATTCGCCCCAGTGCGATTCCCGCAAGTGTTTAGCCTTGCCCTAACATGTAGATGTCAGTATCCTGTCAGCACCCGCGTGTGTTGCTTCCTTGGTGTCGGTAAACACCATCTTTCGGTGATTTCCCAGTCATGCGTAAGTGTCTGGTCTTCCTTGGTGTCGGTAAACACCATCTTTCGGTGATTTCCCAGTCATGCAGATTTACCTCTCCGTTGGTTTCGATAAACGTTGAGTTTTTCTCATTCGTCCGTTGACGTGTGATTGTGAATCCTATTCCCCAGTCATTCATTAATGTCTGGTTGATTCCCAACCCAGAATCCCCAGTAGAGTCGTCGGTGGACGTCCTATTCGGTCCGGTTGTTGTACCCTTCCTCAGTGAAGTGGGTTCTCCTTCTCTGTTGGTGTCGATAAACGTCGAGCTTCTCCCGTTCGTCCATTGACGTCCGGTCGAGTCTTCCCAGTTCATCCGTCGTCCGTTGATGTCTGGTTACCTCTCCGTTGGTCTTGGTAAACGTCGAGTTTTTCCTGGTCGTCCCCAGTAGAGTTACCTCTCTGTTGGTTTCGGTAAACGATGAGTTTTTCCCACTATGTCCGCTGACATGTGGTTGTATCTCTTCCAGTCATTCATTAATGTCTGGTTACCTCTCCGTTGGTCTTGGTAAACGTCGAGTTTTTTTTTCTAGTTGTCCGTTGGCGTCTAGTTGTGATTTCTGTTCCCATTCATCGTCTTGAGATGTCTGGAGGTGGCAGTACCTTTGAGAATCAGAAAAATCAAAATTCCCAGTAATAAATATCAGATCCCAGTGGACGTTTCCGTTGGTGGATCTCCGCAGTGTGCAAATTTCTACGGTTCTTCGGTATTCAATCCCTGTTTACCCTAAAAGGCTGACAGCCGTTGCTCTCATCCATTCGGGTTCCCAATTGATTGAATAGGGGCAGCTGTAGCACCTCAAATTTGCACCTACCTTTTGTACATTCATTTTCATATTAGGTCATTAACATTACATAGTACATTGCATAGCATTGCATTGTCCTTTGCCCAAGTGCAAGTCATCAGACAAGATTAGGTCAAGATGATCAGGAGATCAGTCAAGCAAGCAAGCAAGTGCAATTTCCCTTGAGACAAAGCCCTAGGGTTGGTTTATCAAGTTCACATGATTATGGGATCATTTTGAAGTGGATTGGCCAAAGATTGGATGATCAAAGCTCAACAGTCAAGCTGAATTTCATCTGAAACCCTAGAAAGTCAACTGTGGTCGACTGTGGTCAACTGTGCCTGAATTCATGGATTTGAAGGTGGGAGATGGTTTGAAAGGCCTCATTCATGTCCATACAAGTCTCATTTGACATATCAAAGATCAAGATTGAAGAATTGGAGGTCAGATCAAAAGTTTCCAAAAATAGCAGGTGACCTGTAATTGGAAACTGCCAAAAATGGAAAGGTCTTCTCCTCAAATTTACATCATCATACAAGCTTCAAATGGAATTTTGTCCAACATGAAAGTTGAATATCTTGATCTCACCTTTTCAAAAAGTCCAAGAACACTCATTTCTCATGTGTGGTTGGCAAGTTGTGATCAAATCATTTTCAGAAAAAGTTGAAATTCAAAGTGGCATAACTCATGAACCATTTGGCCAAATTGGGTGATTCTTTTTTGAGCAAGTCACATTTGACATGTACTATCATATTGCATCATCACATTTCATCAAAAATCAACACATCAAAATGGCATTTTTCAAGTGAACTAATTTGCATTTTGGTGGGAAAAAAGGTGTTTTTGAAAAATACATGTAATTTTCATACCAAACCACTTCCAACACATCATAAACAGAAAATGGGACTTGTCTCAAATGGTTTTTACTGTTACATTGATTGCATTTGGAAAAAGGGCATTTTGGCCAAGTTACATGAAATTGCATTTTGCTAATCCACTTCAATTTTGCTAATCTTGATTAACAATTGAATTAAGCACGTCATATAAGTTCCTAATTGTAACTGAATGCAGATAATCACATTCATTCTCTCAGATCCAAACTGAAAATCACCAAATTCTCTCAATTTCTTTTAAAACTTTTTCACTTTTCCATTGAATTTCCTCATTCTTTTGGCTGGTACTGGTGTTGATCTTCATCTACAGGTATTGTTAGAGAACTGTTGAAGAAGAAATCGTGGAGAATCTTGCTAAATCATCACTGTTGAGGAGTTGCACATGAACATGGCAGTTGGAGATCTATGTTGATTCAAGCATTTCTGAGCTGAACTACCACTTCCAATCATCTTCCTAAGCATCATAGGCGATCTGTTTTTGCACTTGGAGGCTTGAAGAGCACGATAGCAGCATCTGCACCTTCGAGAGGTTGGATCTCGAATTCTTTAATTGATAGAATTGTGATATGGCTTATGTAGATCTTGGATTGTAGAGTAGCATACAACTTGTAGTTTTGAATTTCATTGAATATTGATGAAGAAATCTGGATTTGAATGTTTGATGTCAAAACTTTCTTTGATCGATTCATGCTGTATAGTTAGAATTAAGGAAAATCATGATGATATTGTTGTTGTGCTTGATTAGACGAGTTCAATGATGTATAATTTGCCAAGTTTCATGAATATTTGTTCTTGATGGATTTCTGGAATGAATAACTGATGAACGATGATGACGAACGTATGATTTTCATTCCCAGACGCGTTTAGATCTGAATTGCTTGGCTTTGCATTTGAATTCATGTTTACCGCGTCCTCTGTCCAATCACACGCTGCCACGCCCTTAAGTGAAACGCAGCGTTTCACTTAAGTGGTTCCATAATTACGCTTTTGCCATTTTCAGATTTAATTTCATTTTCATTTCATTTTGTTTTCAAATGTTTATTTCATTTCATAATCAAACTTCAAAAAATCATAAATAATTCATTCTTGATCCAAATTGGTTGGGAATTTTTGCATTCATCTCCATTTTTCATCTAGTTTTTTATAGACATGATAACACAAGTTGTGCACGGCTGTTTCTTAATTTGGTCTAATGGTTTTGATCATGTATGCTTTTTGCCTATGTTTCACTCTTTTGCTCATAAAATGATGATGCTTCATAAAAATTCATGAAACTTTTTGTGCTTAAACCAGACTCATTCCTGGTCATTTTGATATATGGTTTGTAATTTTTGAGTTCCTGGATTGAGAGTTATGACATGATCTTTGGAGTGTTACAATTTGTGTGATACCATTCCTTGTGCATCTTCTTGATTTTATTTGCTATGCTTATTGAACTTGAATTGAGCTGGATTTTTGCATGAGGATTCTTGTGAATGTTGAGAATACTTGTGAATTTTGTGGATTTATTGAATGCCTTTCCTATTTGTTTGATAATTTCTCCCCTGCTTGACCAATTGTTGACCATTTGTGAGACATGTTTTTATATGATTTGTGAAATTTTGGTTATTAGTTGGATGGATGTGAAATTTGGCATGAGTATTGTAGACATTTTGAAGTTTGCCATGGTTTTAGTCCCATTCATTTATCATGCTTGGTCTCTGTTTTATGATTGATTGAAATGGATGCATGTTTTGATGCCATGTATGAGCTTGCTTGAATTTGTGTTGACATTATGAATTTCATTAACTTGCTTCCCTTGGTCCAAATGAGCTGAAATTTGGTATGATTGACGTGTTATGAATGCTGTTTGATCATGAATTTTTTGAGGATTTATTGAAGTGTTTTGGTATTGATTTGATTGTGATCATTCTGTTTGGTCCTTTGAGGTTCTAGATTGCATGTTTTGTGCCCTTTCCTTCATGAAATGATAATGATGAATGATATGAATGTGAAACCACTTGGGTTGGATTCCTAATTGTTTAATCTTGGTTTTGATCAATTTTCACTTGCTGTTTTGAATTTTTCACCTCCTTTTGACCCTAGGCTTGTCCTAGTGGTCTTGTTTCTCATGTTTGAGTTTGCTTTTCAGGTTAAGAAGCAAATGCTTTAAGGAGATTAATGCAAGTTGATTGAGTTTGGTTGATTGTTATGAACTAACTTGTTCTATTTTGTAGGATGCTTAGCTCACTTACTTTGGGCTTGTGCTTTACACATGTGATTGATTGTGTTGACTGTTGGTTCTTATTTGCTTGTTTTGACTTTGTGATTGGTATACTGATTGTATTTGATTGATTTCAGGTACATTAGTTGATAATAGTTCTTTGAGAACTTGCTTTGCTTGATAGCATTTGCACTGAGGTATAATAATCTCTTCTCCATGTAGTCTGGAAGACCTGGCCTGTTACTTGGCCAGGCACCTGTCTGAAGTCCTCCTTAAGAGGCAATGTTTGTGCTTGTTTATTTTTTTGTCCCCAAGCAGGAAAAGACCTTTGTTAAGGCAATTGGCAGACACAAGAGGTGTGTAGTCCACCTCCTGCTCTTCTGTTGAGTCATCCCTCTGCTCACACAACTGGTGTTGATGCATTGGGATAGTAACCCAAGATCCTTGTACAGTTGTACAGTTGAGTCAGTGTCATAAGTGTAGAAGGGTTCCCACTTTCTGGACCCACACTTCATTGTCTGAAGCTCTCCCTGACCAGGGATAAGAGCTGTGAAGTCTAATATTCACTCACCTTTCATCTGGCTTCACCTTAACTCTCAATGTCAAGGTTAAGAGCTAACATTACCCTTCCAGTTGGCTTGCTCTTGCAGCCCAACCTTTTGTTTGAGCCCCACTTGGTGTGTATATAGTGTGTGCTGTCTCTGATTGTTTGCCTTGTTGTTTGTGCTGATTAAGATAGGCTTGCTCCCTGTGCAAGTTAGCTAGAAACCTTGACTTAGGGATGATTTTGCATGATAACATCTAGGCTCGAGTTAGTCTCCTTAGTTGTGTCTCCCTCTGTTATCTGGTTAGGATAGTCCTGTGTCCCTGCGTAGGGGAACTACGTCGCCCTGATCCTCATACCAGATGAGGTACGTAGGCAGGAGATGAGCTGATCTCTCCGGGCGCCTGTCTTTTTGTTTTGTCTTGTGTGTGTTAGGAGATGGATGTAAGCCCAGCGATTGGCATTCCGTATCCTCTTGTTGTGTGCTTGGAGTCCGGTATAAGTCCATCAAGTGGCATCTGGTTTCCAGTGTGGGTGTGTGTGGTTCGGAAGCTGATGTAAGTCCAGCGATTGGCATTCGGGTTCCATGTTTGCCTTTGTGGTTTTGTGTGTGTGTTAGCCGAGCTACGAATGCTCTGATTCTTCTTCGTCCGAGAAGATACGTATGCATAGGATGCGACATCCTAGCGAGCATGTGTCGTTTCCCCAGTCCGAACTACTTTGACTCTGATGTCTATGCTTGATAGACTAAGTAGGCCCAAGATGCGATATCCTGCCGAGTCAGTCTTGTTTGTTTTCTTGTGTCTCTTTCAGCCGGTATTTGTTTGTTTTTGAGCAGTGTTTAGCAACCATTTTCCTTCCTATTGTGCGTGGATCCCGTCGAGTACGACGGATGCGTAGGGGTGCTAATACCTTCCCTTCGCATAACCGACTCCCAATCCCATTCTCTTTGGTCGCGAGACCATGCTTTTTCCAGGTTTACTCTGAGTGTTTCCTTTCCCTCTTTTGGGATAAATAACGCACGATGGCGGCTCTGTTGTTCTTGTTTCCCGCCGGTTTTTCGCGTAATGCGACACACACACACACGCACGCACACGCGCACACACACATACACACACACACACACGCACACACACACACACACGCACATGAACATGCACACACACACGCACACACACACAGACACACACACACACGCACACACACACACACACACACGCATACACGCACGCACACACACACACACACATACACAAACACACGCATGCACACGCACACGCACACACGCACACACGCACGCACACACGCACACGCACACACGCACATGTACACGCGCACGCACGCACACACGCACGCGCGCGCACAAAAACACACACACATATATATATATATATATATATATATATATATATATATATATATATATATATATATATATATATATATATATATATATATATATATATATATATATATTCTACAAATATATATATATATATTCTACAACTATTCTTTCTTCTTCATCTTCTTGAACATTATTAATGGAGTTTTATTGTTGAATTCCAACAATCACTTGAGTTAAATAGACATAACCAAATGAATCAATCCAAAGATATCATTAAATCAATTCAAATTATTTTTGCTTGTTGAATTAAGTCATACAATATTTAAATAGAATGAAATAGAGTTAAATTTCGTCATGGAAAATCAATATTTTTTATGTAATGAGAAATTCAATGAAAAAACTAAAAATTATGATAAGTCATATAATGTAAAGTATCTAAATATTGAGGGTAATTTCACCTTCTTCTATCCATTAAGTCGTGAGTTTTGCCTTTGAAACGGGAAGATTGCCAAACCTTAGTAGATGCCAATCATCTACTAGCCACCATATCCTTAACACCAAACATTCCTCATTAGCAATCAAATGATCCAAACTAGTATTAAGTTTCGTCACTGGCTGCTCCACCTCCAAATCTAAAAGGCCAAAAACATTAATATTCCAACTCCTCAAATTACCCTTCAAAATTTTAAATTTTTCTTTCAAAACAAACGTAGCATTACAATTCAGCTCCATAGTTCTCTAATACTTCTCCACAAAAGAAACAAAATCACAATTACACATAATTTTTTTAAAAAATATTTTAACATTACATTTAAAAAAAAAGTGTCACTAACAAGTCTTTGACACATAAAATTTGACAAATATTTGTTTGACATTATTTATTTAGTTAAATTTAATATATAATTTTTATAACTTCTAAATAAAAATAATTATAACACACAAATATATATATAAATTAGATTAATATAAAAATAATTTTTATAACTTCCAAAAACAATTTTCTTAAATTGAAACTTACAATTGATTAATATAAAACTCACAAAATAAATATTCGTAAAGATATATAAAAAGAGTTTAATTGAAATACACCGACGGTGTAAAAGGATTTTACACCGTCAGTTAATCATAGACGTCAAATATTAAAAAAATTAATTTTTATTTTAAAAATCTATAAAATAATACAAACGGATGATAATGATGAATCGACGGTGTAAAATTTCTTACATAGAAAGTATATAGTAATTAATCTCATATAAAAAATATAAAAAATAATAATTATTGATTAGAATAAACATGAAACATTATTTTGCATGGATAGACAATGAAAAATATTCGTTATTGATTATTAAATAAAAGATATGATAAATTTATCATCAATAAGATAGATAATTATAAAAAAATGAGATTCTTTGATAAATAAATAAAAAACCAAATTGTAAATTTGAAAAGTGATTTACAAATCCAGCTCAAAATTTGGCAACCCAATAGGAATTTGCCATTTGGATTGTGTGACGCTATAGCCGAAGCTGGTCTTTATCCACAAGCCTGAAAAGTGAAAACACTGTCACCACTTTTGTCTTTCACAAAGCTGGATTGCATTCACATATTACATTTTTTTTTTACGTTAATCTCCATAAAATCACATAGTTAAGATTTTAATAATTACAAGTAAGAAAAATTAGGCTAAAATTATTTTATAACAAATTCAAATTAATTCCAATAAATATTTTAATTTTATTCGGAGTTTTTTTAGAAAGAGTTTACGTTGAATTAAAAATTAAAAATTTATTTATTTTCATTACTTTCGTTCCACGTCAGCAACTTGCAACTCGTGACACGTAAGAAAAACGTACTTCTCAATTTATTAGGTGGCACCCATGCGACTCTTGAACTACCCAAATCCAAAAAGCATTTTCCCGTTTCCGAGTCGACTCAACAGAAATCCCGAGTCACGACTCAAACTCACTCGCTCTTGCCGGAATCTTCATCTTTTTCGGAATCTTCACCATGACACACTGAAAATCCATTTCCGTTTAATCCAAAATTTCTTGAATCGAATTGGAGAAATAAAATGATGAACCAAGATCAGATTCTTCGCGCTTCCCAAGACGACGAAATGGAGTCTTTGGTACTCCACGACGACGGCGACAATGGCTCCTCCGGCAATCTTCAACAGCCGCAGCCGAAAAGTCCTGAATCGCCTTTCAATTCGTTTCTTGACCCTCCCTCTTACGCCGAAGCGATATTCACTTCGTTTGATTCCAACGGTCACGATCAAACCCTAGAACAGACGACGCGATCCGGATCCGAATCTGAATGCATGCAAATCTCGGTCTCCGATCCGCAAGAAGAGCAAGAACTCACGAACTCACTTGTTCCCGGTGGAAGCACGTATCATACTTATCTCATCACGACGAGGACCGACAAATCGGAATTCGGTGTAAGGAGAAGGTTCCGGGAAGTGGTTACACTGTCGGAGCGATTATCGGAGGCGTATCGTGGTTATGTGATTCCGGTGAGACCGGAGAAGAGTTCAGTGGAGAGGAAGGTGATGCAGAAAGAGGAGTTTGTGGAGCAGAGAAGGGTTGCTTTGGAGAAGTATCTGAGGAAGTTAGGGTCACACCCTGTGATTGGGAAGAGTGAAGAATTGAGATTATTTTTGGAAGCTCAGGGGAAGTTGCAGTTGGTGAGGAGCACTGATGTTGCGTCGAGGATGCTCGATGGAGCAGTGAGGC
The DNA here is from genome assembly GCF_024323335.1 of Lathyrus oleraceus. Lineage (NCBI taxonomy): Eukaryota > Viridiplantae > Streptophyta > Magnoliopsida > Fabales > Fabaceae > Lathyrus > Lathyrus oleraceus. Next base: position 64,101,533 of record NC_066580.1, on the reverse strand, counting down.
TTCCACGGCAGCTGTTTGGTTCGGAGAGTGTGGCTGTTGACTTGAATGATGTGGCTCAACCTGCTAAGAGTGGGAGAGACTTGCTTAGGATTTTCAAAGAGTTGAAACAATCTGTTACCAATGATTGGAGTGCTGCCAAGCCATTGGTTGTGGAAGAAGATAAGGAGTTTATGGAGAAGAAGGATAAGTTGATGGAGTTTGAACAACAACTTAGCAATGTTTCTCAGCAGGTAGTGATAATATGAATGTTTTTTTGTTAGTGTTTAAAATCAAAATTAAAACCTATTAGTTTGTCTAGTTTTGTTTTACCATAATGGAATATGATGTTAGTATAGAACTCATTGTGGATCTATTCTAGATAGCCCTTGTGACCTCTTAGTGCATGTTTGGTAGTTCATTGAAGAGATCTCAAGCATGATGCATTAACTCCAAAGTGGGTTTAATTTAGGGTTTCAAAAAAGGGTCTGCAACCGCAAAATGGGCCGCAAAATTGTGGTTTATGATATCCTCATAACAACAATGTGATTACACTATGGCCATATCAATTGCATTTGATCGCGATTCTCTACAGTATTGATTAGTGTTATTTAATAGCAACTATAGAGGTGTTTTAGCATAGCATAATTTGAACAAATTGTTATTGTTCCGTGATAAGCTATTTTATTTAGTACTAAGTTTTGTCAAATACCGGCGCTATATCAGTGTTACGTACCAGGGTTTAAAGAAACTGCTTTCGCTACACAATTGACACCACTAATATCAATCATTCTGATGTGGCTATTACAATGATTTAGAACTGTTACTTTTTGGAAGAAATTCCAACCGTCGCTCTAAGTCTCTTGTCTATTTGAGTTTCTTTACCAAACATGATACAATAGTTGGTTGATTGCAGCACATTCATGTTCTAATGCCATTGTGTTTTATGGGAGTTTTTTGTTTAAATTACTCTCGTTTTAAGAATTGCATTACCTTTTTTTTGTCTATTTGAGTTTCTTTACCGAACATGATATAGTAGTTGGTTGATTGAAAAATGTTCGTGTACTAATGCCATTGTGTTATATGGAGTTTTTTTGTTTAAATTATTCTCCTTTAAGAATTACATTGCCATTTTTGTTATGTGGAACTGAATGAATTGTTTCAGAATGCTGTTATTTTCCTTATTTGATTGCCAGGGTTGATTTTGTTTGTTTATCATCTGCACTGACTTGTTGCAGGCTGAATCCCTTGTCAAGTATCAGCAAGACATGGGTGAAACAATGGGCGAGCTAGGGTTGGCTTTTGTGAAACTTACTAAATTTGAGACGGAAGAAGCTGAATTTGAATCTCAGAGAGTACGAGCTGCTGACATGAAAAATGTAGCAACAGCAGCTGTCAAAGCAAGCAGGTTATATAGAGAGCTGAATACACAAACAATCAAACATCTGGTAAGTGCAAGTTTTAATTACTTGTTACGATAGAACTTTATACCACTGGTATTTAAATGCACGATAAAATTTGTGTTACCTTCTGGGTATAATCGTTAACTCTTTTTCTGTTGTTGATGAGTAATATTTCATGTATGTTGCAGGATAAACTACATGAATACCTTGGGACAATGCTAGCCATCAACAATGCATTTTCCGACCGATCAAGTGCATTGTTGACGGTTCAAACACTCTCATCAGAACTAGCTTCTTTACATTCACGGATTGAGAAGCTCGAAGTTGCTTCATCTAGAATATTTGGCGGAGACAAGTCTAGGATGCGGAAAATTGAAGAGTTAAAAGAAGCAGCGAAAGTAACTGAAAACGCTAAAATTTGCGCAGATAGAGAGTATGAACGAATCAAGGTAACATGCAACTACATTTTATGTTTCTCGGATTCTCTTCTCCCTTAGCATCTGTAACTCAGACTCCACTATATTCTTGTAAAATTGAGCTTTCCCATCCCCGGACATGTTAGACTCCACTATATCTGTGCTTTTAGAGCTGACTTCTCTGTTTTAATTTGGCACCCATATAATTCATGTATCCATGCTTTGCCATACTTTGAAGATATTGTCTTTGTTTGCTTTCAATGTCTGAGCTTGATATAATGCAATTGTCTTTGCTTTATAGAGAAGTTTCGCGTAGAATGAAAAACAAAATTAAAGCAGTGTCAAAATCGTATTTTGATGCCTTTGTAAATGTTTTGTTGAGTGTTGCATAGAATGCATGCTTCCATCAAAGTCACCAATTAATAGCTGATTTGGCTGCATATCCAAACTTAATTTCTAAATCTTTTGCCATCTCCATATGTAAAATCCAATCTTTTTAAAACCAGATTGATTATTGAATTTTATTTCCATATTTTGATGCACATGTAAACGTTTCATGGTAGATCTGATCGAAAATTGAATTCTAAATCTATTTCCATCTCAATATGTAATCCAATAGTTTAAAAAACAGATTGATAATTTAATTAGTAAAGACAAAAGTTTGCAATTCACTAATCCAACCGTGCAAGCATACAACATAAGTTAGCGAGTGGAATATCCAAGTTTACAACAAATATAAGAGCCAGGGATAACTATCATGTTGCTTAGTCTTTCCAAGTCCCACACAAGTTAGAGAGTCGTGGCATAAAACATATATGATAGATAAAAGGAGGCTATACCTGAAAATTCTCCATGAGATAGCGAGTATAGTGTTACCAACCCAAGATTTGCATTGAATAGAAAGAACACTTTATTTGATAATATGATGGAATAGGAGAGAATCTCTCCTCCAAGGGTTTTCCCTAATACTTTATTCGCAATTACAATATCCAAAGATGATTTTTATCCACTGTATTCTTCTATTTATACATAATATCTCTAACTAACTTCCCTAGTTAACTCCTTATCCTATATTGTTACTAACTCCTTTATCCAATATCCTAACAAACTCCCCTCTTATCTCATATCATATCGAACTCCTCATTACGAGGAGTATCCAAGGGTATATCATGCAAAAAAGTGAGCAGAAACAAGCCATCTGACTATCTCATATCCACGGTGGCAAATTCTTGAGTTAACTCATAGAATCGCAAGAGTTTAGGCATGAAGACAGAGTTAACTCATATAAAACTGTAAACTCCAGTAGACTCCTATAGACTTGAATAGAATGCCAAGTTTTCAACATGATGGTTATTTTCTACCAGATTCCTAAAATGGCAAGGCTTTGCAATGCACAAAAAGTTAATCTGATTGTAGCACTTAACTCTATATGTGCATCTGACATCCCAGCTTTTACCCACTTATATAGGAAGTAAATGATGTTTGTATTGAGTTGAGTTTCAATCCCACTGCTCCCAACATAAATGAAGTCTCAACCCTCAAACTAGAAAACAAAGACAAAGACAGAACCAACATTGCAAGTCTGGAAAGTGTGTGCAAAGAACCCAAAAGACCAAAGAGGTTAATGAACCCAGCTGCTGATTTGAATGGCAATGAGGGGAACCCAGTCCACCACCTTTCACCCTTAAGTAATTTTGAACCTCATGATTCTGCCCATCAATTTTGAATTGTGATGCTAAGTCGGGCCATGATTTGGTTCTCTCTCTATTGTCTGTTATTTAATTCATGCCATTTCAAATCTATATTTCTAGTGAAAAAGCAAAAATAGCTTAACTGTGGATACTTTCCAGGAAAATAATAGGAGTGAGCTTGAAAGAATTGACCAGGAAAGGCAAAGTGACTTTCAAAGCATGCTGCGAGGGTTTGTTGTCAATCAGGTAACCCTCCTTTATCTCTTCTCTGGAAGCTGTTTTATTAGATTGCTTGGCTATTTGTGATTCAGAACAGTAATTTATTCTACAACATGCATTTTACAGGCAGGCTATGCTGAGAAGATGGCTGCTGTGTGGGAGAAGCTTGCGGAAGAAACAGCTACATACTCAAGAGACAGCAGTTAAAATGTACTCGGCTGTAAATTTTGTTTTCATTAAGCTACTACTTTCTAGATTTTACTAGTTTTAAAGAATACTTGGAAACATTTGGCGAACATAGTTTTAACCAACTAGATTTGTACATGCAGCGTATATTAGTATTGTCTAAATGACGTACAGCATTCCAACGTAGAAATGTCTTTGACTATTACTAATCGTGGTTCCCATAGTCCTTGACAAGGACTCCTTGTTAATAGTTTCTATCACGGCTAACCATTATTGTTTAATCCTCCTTTCCCCCATAATAGTGATTACTTATTAATCCATGAGTTATTAATTTGAAGAATTTTGAATTTTTTCATGTAATAAATCGATGGCATAATAGTACACATGACTGTTTAAAGATGAGATTAAGTATTCTGAATAATAGTCATGTTTCAGCATGAGGAGTTATGGGGTGTCATTGTCAAATTGCGCCCAAGGCAGAGCCATGGCAGATTGCATTGCAGTGCCATTTGGCTGCCACGAGTTTAATGTTAAAATATAAAAAATCCTGACCCATTAATAGGTCCAAAAGAAACTGATCAATTTTAATTTTTAATGTATTTTTTATTTAATTTTATCTTCTAATTAATATTATTTTTATCATTTTTAATATATGATAAGTGTAGTTTAATAGGGATGGAGAGAGTAATATTTATAAAACTTTGATTAAATATTCATAAAACTAAAACACATTGCAACTTTTCTATTCTTCACATATATTTTTCTTCTTCACCAACGATTAAATATTTATAAAATTAAAAAACACTTATTTTTCTTCTTCATGTACTCTTCTTCTTTAGGATTTTTTTTTCTCTTTTTTTCTTTATTTATTTTTCTCTTTTTTTCTTTATTTATTTTTGTTTCTTTTTGTTTTATTCTTTCCACTTTTTACTTTTTTTTAGTTATACTATATTGTTTCTCTTTTATTTTAATTGTGTTCTATTTGTATCCCTTCTTTTGCCATACTCTATGTTTAAGAAATGTGGTTGACCCGATAACGTCCAGGACTCTTAACACCCCCTCACGCTCAGGATTGGACATCTGGAGCGTGAAAATAAATGGTGGGTGATCCGATAACGAAATCATAGTAGGTGGTCCACTGGATCTTAAACGAGACTATGATACCAATCGGACAATATATGGCATAAACATGTATTTATAAGTGAGGGCAGTCCCCACTCTATCAATCGATTTTGTAGGGTTGAGTTAGGTCCAGTTAAGAAATATGGTTGAGCCTAACTCAACTCTACAAAACCAGTTGGTAAGGTGAGAATTGTCCCCACTTATAAAGACATGTTCAGATCATATATTGTCTGATATGAGACTCTTAACACTCCATATGCAATATTAGGTGTCATACAATCTGTTTATTTTAGTAGTTTAATTCAGTTTTGAGAGGTTACATTTTAGATTCTTGTCGTCTTCTCAACTCATCAGGTCAGGAAATTTGTCATGCATGGGTCACAATGCGCGTGGGAGTCTCTGCAGCGTGTTATGAGGCCATTAGGGTTGTTGATTGCGTGGAATAAAGCATGTTGAAGTAGCCTTGTTTTTGCTAGTAGCCCAATTTTTCAGTTGCAGCAGAAAAGGTATCAGGGAGGTTAAGCGGGTGTGTAACTGGTGCTTGGCAAGTTAGTGCAGCATTGACTGGTTTTGTAAAAAAATCTTGAAGGTTATATGGTGCTATTCTTAGGGACAACCAATTCGGTTATGGCTTCTTTTTTTGTGGTTGTTCCCTCATCCTTTCTGGTGGTTGCAGTAGGAAAGATGTCAAGGAGGATAAATGGGTGTAATTGGTGCTTGACAAGTTAGTGCAACACTGACATGGTTTTGTATAGAAATCTTGAAGGTTATATGGTGCTATTCTTAGGGACAATACTAGTTTGGTCATGACTACTTTTGTTTTTTTTTGTTGTTCGCAAGTGAGACTCTTTGGGATTGTGGTTTGCTCTTTGGTGGGCTCAAGAACAAGACCTCATGTTGGCTACTTTTATGTACAAATAAATACACACTCAAAATTAGTAGCAAGTAATGAGAAAAAATATGAATTTTCAAGGATTGTAGTATTAAGCATAATGATTTTATATAAAAATGAAAAAAAAGTAAACATGAGCAATGTTAACAAAATAATAATGTGTCCCGCGATCATAAACAAAAAAATCATAAACTAAAAATAATGATCTAACATAGTGGATTGACATGTTGGACAATGATTCATTTAATGATTTTATCTAATGCATGAATATGAGGTGATGTGTCATATATGAGAATAAAACTCAACCTTGTGGTGTATGCCTACAACGAAAAAGTATGCATTGATTCACTATAGAATTTACGTCCAAGTCTCACAATAGCACCAATATATCGCCCCTATTTCCCTAGCCCTTTATATATTGAGTGACTAAGTGAGCAATGTATGTCTATGTACTTTTTAACCATATTAGTTCATGAAATCATTTATTAATGATACCTCGACTTACTAAATTGTTATTTATTTTTAAGATGATCAAGCAAAGGAATAGAAATATAACCACAAATCACATGAACATAATATATTAAAATAACTCATTCATATCATTCAAAATATTACTTTGTCATTAAACTTTACATTATCTAACAAGAGTTTAACTCATATCGAGCAACTTCACATTATCTAACAAGAGTTTAACTCATATCAAGCAAAGTAAATGTTGAGAAAATAAGTACAATTTTTTTTCACACACCAACAATTTAATGTGTGGGATAAAGAACAATAACTACCAACCAAATGACTTCAAACAAGAGACATAATAATAGGCCAGGATACTAAGAAATAGTTTATTCAATTCTATCAAATCAATATACGTCTAGGGGGAGAGCAACTTTCCTATTCATTATAATTCAAAAGTTGTTACAAGAAAATAACCTTTGGAGTTTCTAAACAAAACCCTATTTTCTATTTAATTGTTTCCCAACCTATCAAACTCTTAATATAAGAATCACACAAAACCAAAATATTTAAAATATTTTCCAAATCCATTTGATAACCCCAAAAGACTGGCAAACCCCAAGAATATAATCATAGGAAATTTTACCTTTTACTTATGTGTTGTGAAAACTATTGATATGTGCAAGTATACACAGACGAATAGTAGCAAGTGATAAAAAATTAAGAGTGTCGATCCCACGGAGATTGTAATAACTTAACTTGAATCTCACATTAAAATCTTGTGAATATCCATGAACAACATGTAATAAATAATAATGGGTTGTCACGTATTCAGGTTGAAATATAGTAAGTGATAAGTGATGACGAAAAAGTTAAATCAATAATGAGAGGTATGTTTGGAAATGATCCATCTAATGAAGTTAATATTTTATGTGTGTCTGATTATATGTCAAGACTAATGAGGCAGAAAGTGATCTAGTGGTGTATGTCTACAACATCAAAACATATGCATTAAGTCAAGGGAACAACTCTCGTGGTCTCACAATAACATTGAAACATGTCTATTTTTAACTCATGATTTCTCCTATAGTTGTAGTCATTTATCTCTAAAGTGACTAATATAGTGAATATGTTTATCCTATTATTTCAACCATATTTACTTATGAAGCGTGTTGGTTAATAGATCTCTTAACACTTAACCAACTTTTACCTATTTCTAAGATGATCAAGCAAATAAACATATGTATAGCATTATTTCACATAGTATAATGCATCACTTCAAACCACACCATTTAATACAAAATACTACTTTTCATTAAATTTCACATTGCCCAATATAAAGAGGTTTATCTCATGATGAGCAAAAGAACTACAACAACACAATTTCTTATATTCAACATTTCTAAACACTATGAAAAGAAAATATAAACCTAAGGATGACACTCTACTCCTTGCAATCTTACAATCAGCAAGACGCGAGTTCTATCATGCTAGGATGCTCAACACTTCTTCAGTGAGGGAGAATAGAAGGAACTCTTTACTACTGGTCCAAACTTCTTCTTCTTCTTCAATAAGATGTTTACCTGTTCTTAGGTGATTGTTAGCTTGAGATTTTCTTCAAAATCTACTAAAAAGGGTTAGACTTTTATTTAGTACCTGATTCTAACAATGCAAAGGTTCTGAACCAATCAGAACCTAAAACTGTTGAGTCAAGGGTTTTGAAGAAGCCAGAACCTGACACTCTAAAGTAAAAGTTTCTGAAGTCACCAGAACATAAGACTCTAAAGTCAAAGGTTATGAAGAAACCAAAACCTAATGCATCAGGTCATAAGACTATGAAAGGTTTAGAACCTAAGGTCAAGACTCATTCAAGACAACAAACTTCTAAATCAAAAGTCTTGAATGATTCTAAGTCTTTCCATATGAGAGCAAATGTACAAAATAAGAGAAAACCTATCAGAACTAATCCTAAAGGACCCGTAAGACTATGGGTACCTAAATCTGAAATCATTTTTGCTACAGATATGCTTCAAGGGAGAATCAAAACAACAATCATTGTACCTGGATAATGGTTGCTCACGACATATGACAAGAGAAAAGCATATGTTCCAAACCCTCACTCTGGAAGAGGGAGGAACTGTGGGATTTGGAGGAAACCCAAAAGGGAAGATAATTGGTATAGGTACTATTGGTAACTCCTCTATCTCTATTAATAATGTCTTGTTAGTAGATGGACTAAAACATAACCTACTTAGAACAAGTCAATTTTGTGATACTGGTTATGAAGCCGTGTTTAATAAGAATATATGTACAATCATGAATGAATGATAAATATCTAGTGTTCAAGGGTAAAAGGAAAAGCAATATTTATAAAATTAATTTTTCTGAATTAGCTGATTAGAAGGTACTTTGCCTTCTATCGCTGAATGATGAAAAATGGGTCTGGCATAGAAGGTTAGGTCATGCTAACTAGAGATTAATCTCTAAGCTTAACAAGTTGATTCTTGTTAAAGTGTCAGATCTTAACTATCATTCATATGCTCTCCGTGGAGCATGCCAAATAAGAAAAATTAACAAAACCTCTTTTAAAACAAAAAACTTTGTCTCTACCTCCATACCCTTAGAGCTACTTCACATTGATTTATTTGGTCCATTAGTACTACATCAATCAATGGGAATAAATATGGACTTGTCATAGTTGATGGCTTTAGTAGACGGACTTGAGTTAAATTCCTTAGAACCAAGGATGAATCATATGATATGTTTAGTGTCTTCTGCATACAAGTACAAAATGAAAAGAAGTCAAAAAATTTAAAAGTAAGGAGTGGTCCTGGATGAGAATTTGAAACTGGACCTTTTAAAAGCAAGGAGTGATCATGGAGGGGAATTTGCAGACAAAGTGAATGTTGAACTAGATTATCGAATATATATATTGCACGAAATTATCATAATAGATCATAATAGCTTTTTGAATCAGACAATGCAACTCTAGAAGCAGATTACATAACCAACAAGATCCTAACACCACATGTGCAAAACAATTGTATTCAACCTCAACACTAGAGCGAGATAATGTCAGTTTGAGTTTGGTGGAAAAGGAGAGTAAGTTGTTAGGAAGAAACACACAATAATCATAAGTGGATATCCAAGTATCCATACAACCTCCCTACTTTGCATATGTGTAAGTAATCAAAGATATAATAGATGATGAATAAAAGTGCAATCCATATTGACTAATGCCTTAAATGTAGTGCAAGATACACCTAAGATCATATATGTGAATATCCATCAAGTTATGCATAAATAAAAAATGTGTCATACCACATAGGAAATGTCCGACTTTGTGAATATGAAATATTGTAGAGTGCCTGCACGACTATGATAAATAGATGGATCCTCATCATATGGAAAGCTAGTTTTGGTGCTAAGCTTTAATTTTATATCAACCAGGGTAAGGTATGGCTAACATGAGGACATATTAATACTAGACCCGACCCTGTGTAGGAGCAACAAGCTCTACCACACAGGGCCCCAAATTTAGGAGGCCCCAATATTTTAAAAGGTTCAATTTTTCCATTAATATTAATAGACATAAAAAGTTCTATAATAAAAACCCAATAAATTAAAAAAATGCTATCTGAAAATCCAATACATAAAAAAATGAGACTGATCAAAAGTTAAAATAATTATAATTAAATATATATTTTAATTAATATTATAATTATATTTTAATGCGTCATTTTTAATTATTATGATTGTATTTAAAAAAAAAATCAGGTCCAATTTTTAAATTAGAACGGGGCCTCCAGATTGATTGGGTCGGTCCTGACTAGTGTAACACCCTGCTAACTACCCCAAATAATTATTTAAAATAGCAATACAAAATCAGAGTAATTTATGCACCAAGGGTGTCACACAATATTTCACACCAAAAATATTTAGTCATGCTCTTATTTATTCAAAACAGCAATTTGCATAATTTCGCAGCGGATATAAAGTCAATTCAATCATATCAAACATGTAACACATTACATGTAAAATGGTTCATCACCAACAATAAAACATTCAAAATGTTCCCTCCCGATGTTACATCTATTAGAGCATGACCCACTACGAAGACTACACTAGACTCCAAGCATTAGTCTCTATGCAACTCATTTCTCGTTACCTGAAAAATAGGTGTAAGGGTGAGTCTCTCAATCAATATAACAAGCATTATAGAACAACATGTAATGCTAAGTAAACAACACATTAATCACCCCAATTGCACACGTATTCAGTAACAACACATCAGTTCAAATATCAACATAAAGCACAAGTATACTCTCAATTTATACTTGACAACAACACACACCCACACGTATAATATTGGAATACATCCATTCATATTATACGCCATACATAATTTAATGCAATGAGACTCCATGCATGCGGTACCGACTATTCTTGAACATATAGTTCAACTTCACCGACCAACTCCAGGTACGGCTACCAAGCTCACTAGTCCCACTCATTTGAGACCTAGTGACTCACATCACTAATTCCTCACCATGGGAATTAGCTACCACCCCAAGGGCCATGCTATGCACGCTAATTCACCTAGCATGCAAATATCAACAACAGTCCAAAATGACTAACATCACTAATTTCTCACCATGGAAATTAGCTACCACCATAAAGGCCACATATGCATGCTAATCATCTAGCAATGCAACATCACAACAAAATCCACAAATGGACAATATGCTCACACTCTAAGCCATAAACAGTCCATTCACCACACATACGTAACATATATATTCATAATATTATGCACATCATCACACATGTATCAAAACATGCATCAAATCATCATATTACATCAATTAATTCAATCACAGTATTAGCATACTCTACTAATACCGATACTGCTCAAAACAGCGGGAATTAATCCCTAATACATCACCCACGGGCATAGGCAACCATCACTTAGGCATACCACATTTTAATTAACAATTTTTCTCTTCTGCAACAGCGTTAACCGGTTAACGCCCTGGGTTAACCGGTTAACGCAGCACAACACGCCTCCTGTCTCAAAACTTAACAGTGTTAACCGGTTAACACCCTGGGTTAACCGGTTAACGCAGCACAAACAGCAATATTCACAGATCACAACAGTGTTAACCGGTTAACGCCCTGGGTTAACCGGTTAACGCAGACAAAACAGCACATTTTCACAATTCAACACAGTGTTAACCGGTTAACACCCTGGGTTAACCGGTTAACGCAAGACAGAAAGCTGTTCCTGCGCTAACACACAGCAGAAAGCAGAATTCTCCGCATTTTCCGCTGTTGGAGGACTTCCGGACCTCCGAATCCAATTCCGTAAAAAGCTCTACGTCCAGTAAATTACGACACACTCATTTATGGGTTCAATTACAGTTTTTACACAACTTATTCATACAAATATTCAGCACTCATCAAATCCCAATTAGGGTCAATTCAAGGTTATCACTACCTATTACATATGATCCCATAATACCCGTTAATCAACGATAAACCCCCCTTACCTTAACAATCCGGCAAAATCTTTGAGCTTCAAGCTTTCGTTCTCCAACCTTTGCTCTTCAGCTCCTCTTCTCTGCCCTTTTCCCTTTTCACGATGCTTCTCTGTTTCACGTGAATGTTTTTCTTCCAAAATGAGAACTTTTCCTTATTCCAACATATATATATTTTCCAATAATAATAATCCAAAAATAATAATAATAAAATTTCTAATTATTCAATTAAATTAATAATTACATTATTAACTCAATTTAAATAATTATTTTATTATTATCGGGGTGTTACAACTCTCCCCCACTAAAAGAGTTTTCGTCCCCGAAAACATACCTCAAGCGAACAACTCTGGATAAGACTCCTTCATCTTACTCTCCAGTTCCCAAGTCACGTTGCCACCTGCTGGTCCTCCCCAAGCTACCTTCACCAAGGCAATCTCTTTACCCCGCAACTGCTTCAACTCTCGATCCTCGATCCTCATAGGTGATGTTTCAACAGTCAGGTTATCTCTCACCTGTACATCATCTACTTGGACAACATGTGACGGATCATGAATGTACCTCCTCAACTGAGACACATGAAAAACTTCATGCAAATTCGCAAGCGACGGCGGTAAAGCGATACGATAGGCTACTTCTCCTATCCTCTCCAAAATCTGATAAGGACCAATAAATCGAGGTGTCAACTTCTTCGACTTCAAAGCTCGACCAACACCAGTTATCGGAGTGACGCGAAGAAACACATGATCTCCCTCTTGGAACTCAAGTGACTTCCTCCTCTTATCGTGATAACTCTTCTGACGACTCTGAGCAATTCTCATCTTTTCCTGAATCATCTTAATCTTTTCCGTAGTTTGTTGAACAATCTCCGGTCCAACCACAGCACTCTCACCGGACTCATACCAACATAAAGGTGTCCGACATCTCCTACCATACAAAGCTTCAAACGGTGCCATACCAATGCTCGAATGAAAACTATTGTTGTAGGTAAACTCAATCAAAGGTAAATAACAATCCCAAGCACCTCCTTTTTCCAAAACACAAGCTCTCAAAAGGTCCTCTAACGACTGAATCGTCCTCTCAGTCTGACCATCAGTCTGCGGATGATATGCAGAACTCAACCTCAGCTTAGTTCCCAAAGCCTTCTGCAAACCTTCCCAGAACTTCGAGGTAAATCTAGGATCTCTGTCCGAAACAATACTTGACGGAATACCATGCAAGCTTACAATCTTCTCAATATACAACTCGGCTAATCTCTCTAACGGATAATCCATTCTAATCGGAATGAAATGAGCCGACTTCGTCAATCTGTCCACGATCACCCAAATGGCTTCAAAATTCTTACTTGTCCTCGGTAAACCAGAAACAAAATCCATACTGATACTGTCCCACTTCCATTCTGGAATAGCCAACGGTTGCATTAGCCCAGACGGCTTCTGATGCTCAATCTTTGACTTCTGACAAGTCAAACAGGAATACACAAAACTCGCAATTTCCTTCTTCATTCCCGGCCACCAAAATAACTTTTTCAAATCATGATACATCTTCGTAGCTCCAAGATGAATACTCAACCCACTACGATGTCCTTCTTCAAGAATACTCTTCTTAAGCTCGGTAACATCCGGAATACACACCCGATTACCAAATCTCAAAACACCATTCTCATCAACCCTGAATTCACCACCTTGACTTTGATTCACTAAAGTCAACTTATCAACCAAAAGCATATCGGATTTCTGACCCTCTCTGATCTCATCTAGAATACCACTTGTTAACTTCAACATTCCCAATTTAACACTATTGTGAGTACTCTCACACACCAAACTCAAGTCTCTAAACTGCTCAATCAAATCCAATTCCTTAACCATCAACATAGACATGTGTAATGATTTCCGACTCAACGCATCAGCTACTACATTTGCTTTACCCGGATGGTAATTCAAACCAAAGTCATAATCCTTCAGAAATTCTAACCATCTCCTCTGTCTCATATTCAGTTCTTTCTGATCAAACAAATACTTTAAACTTTTATGGTCACTGAAAACCTCAAATCTCGATCCATACAGATAATGCCTCCACAACTTCAAAACAAACACTACAGCTGCCAACTCTAAATCATGTGTCGGATAGTTCCTTTCATGAATCCTCAGTTGTCTCGAAGCATAAGCTATAACCTGCTTATTCTGCATCAACACACCACCTAAACCCAACAATGAAGCATCACAGTAAACTTCAAATGGTTCCGACGAACTCGGTAATATCAGAATAGGAGCAGTAGTCAATCTTCGCTTTAACTCTTGGAAACCTTCTTCACATTTCGAGTCCCAAACAAACGCTTGCCCCTTTCTAGTCAACACCGTCAATGGTAACGCCAACTTGGAAAATCCCTCAATGAACTTCCTATAATAACCAGCCAAACCAAGGAAACTTCGAATTTCAGCAACCGACTTCGGAGCTTCCCACTTAGATACCGCTTCTATCTTAGAAGGATCAACAGCAACACCACCTCTTGAAATCACATGACCAAGAAAACTCACTTCTTCTAACCAAAATTCACACTTCGACAGTTTAGCAAATAATTTCTTTTCCCGTAGCACTTCCAAAACCACTCTCAAATGCTCGGCATGCTCTTCTTCAGATTTCGAATACACCAAAATGTCATCAATAAACACCACCACAAACTGATCCAAGTACGGATGGAAAATCCTATTCATGTACTCCATAAATACTCCAGGCGCATTAGTCACACCAAAAGGCATTACAGAATACTCATAATGTCCATACCTCGTTCTGAAAGCAGTCTTCTGAATATCCTCAGTTTTCACACGTATCTGATGATACCCAGATCTCAAATCTATCTTGCTGAACACACTTGCACCAACCAACTGATCCATCAAATCATCAATCCTCGGCAAAGGATACCGATTCTTGATCGTCACTTTATTCAGTTGCCTGTAGTCTACACACAACCTCATAGTACCTTCCTTCTTCTTAACCAACAACACTGGTGCACCCCACGGTGACACACTTGGACGAATAAACTTCTTATCCAGCAAATCTTCCAACTGACTTTTCAATTCAGCTAACTCAACAGCAGACATACGGTACGGAGCCATCGATATCGGTCTAGTACCAGGTACCAAATCAATTGAGAACTCAACTTCACGCTCTGGCGGTAACTCATTCACTTCTTCCGGAAACACATCAGGAAAGTCACACACCACTGCTAGATCACGAATCACCAGTTTATCTTTAGCCTCTAAAGTCGCTAACAGCATAAACAACTCTGCCCCATCTGCTACTTCCTCATTCACCTGCCTTGCTGATAGAAACAAATCCTTTCCTTCCTCAATCTCAGGAAATATCACAGTCTTATCAAAACAGTTGATAGAAACTCGGTTAAACACCAACCAGTTCATACCCAAGATAACATCGATCTGCACTAATGGAAGACACACAAGGTCTATCCCAAAGCCTCTACCAAAAATATTCAAAGAACAATTCAAACAAACCGAAGTAGTAGTCACTGAACCCTTTGCAGGAGTATCAATCACCATACTTCTAAGCATCTCAGATATCTCTAATTTAAGTTTCACAGCACAATCCAAAGATATAAAAGAATGAGTAGCACCTGTGTCAATAATAGCTATAAGAGGAAAGCCATTAATATAACACGTACCTCTGATCAAACGATCATCTGCAGAAGTCTCCGAACCTGATAGAGCAAAAACCTTGCCTCCTGACTGATTCTCCTTCTTCGGCTTAGGACACTGTGGACTGATGTGACCCACCTCTCCGCAGTTGAAGCAAGTCACAGTCTTCAACCGGCAATCCGCAGCCAAATGGCCACCTTTACCACACTTGAAACACTTCTTCTCAACACTAGCACACTCATGAAAACGATGTCCCGCCTGACCACATCTGTAACACTTAGCAGGAGCACTAGAGTCCCCCCCACTAGGCCTCTTCATCCCACTCTGCTTCTGAAAACCCTTGCCAGCTGCATACGGTTTTCCACGATCCATCTGATTCTTACCCTTCCTATCAACCCTCTGCTGATAGCTCTCCGCTCTAGCCTTGGAATCCTGTTCAAAAATTCTGCAACAGTCAACCAAGTCAGAAAACACCCTGATCCTCTGATATCCAATAGCTTGTTTGATCTCAGGACGCAACCCGTTCTCAAACTTCACACATTTCGAAAATTCTCCAGCAGCCTCATTATAGGGAGTATAGTACTTTGACAGCTCGGTGAACTTCGCAGCATACTCAGTAACCGACCTGTTACCCTGCTTCAATTCCAAAAACTCTATCTCTTTCTTTCCTCTGACATCTTCTGGAAAATACTTTCTCAGGAACCTTTCCCTGAACACAGCCCAAGTGATCTCAGTATTCCCAGCAGATTCCAACTCAGTGCGGGTAGCAACCCACCAATCGTCAGCTTCCTCTGACAGCATATGTGTACCGAACCTGACCTTCTGGTTATCAGCACACTCAGTTACTCTGAAGATCCTCTCGATCTCCTTCAACCACTTCTGAGCACCATCTGGATCGTATGCTCCTTTGAACATTGGAGGATTATTCTTCTGGAACTCACTCAGTTGACGAGCAGCTCCCATTCCCGCAACATTCGGATTCCCTCCAAGTACTCCAGCCAGCATACCCAGAGCCTCAGCAATTGCAGCATCATCTCTACCTCTTCCAGCCATCTCTATTCTGAAAGTCCAACAAGTCAAAACAATAAGTACTGATAGGGTTACACAACACCTATCCCGTACAGGGAAAACAGAATAATTACGACTCGATACGACCGACTATGCTCTGATACCACTAATGTAACACCCTGCTAACTACCCCAAATAATTATTTAAAATAGCAATACAAAATCAGAGTAATTTATGCACCAAGGGTGTCACACAATATTTCACACCAAAAATATTTAGTCATGCTCTTATTTATTCAAAACAGCAATTTGCATAATTTCGCAGCGGATATAAAGTCAATTCAATCATATCAAACATGTAACACATTACATGTAAAATGGTTCATCACCAACAATAAAACATTCAAAATGTTCCCTCCCGATGTTACATCTATCGGAGCATGACCCACTACGAAGACTACACTAGACTCCAAGCATTAGTCTCTATGCAACTCATTTCTCGTTACCTGAAAAATAGGTGTAAGGGTGAGTCTCTCAATCAATATAACAAGCATTATAGAACAACATGTAATGCTAAGTAAACAACACATTAATCACCCCAATTGCACACGTATTCAGTAACAACACATCAGTTCAAATATCAACATAAAGCACAAGTATACTCTCAATTTATACTTGACAACAACACACACCCACACGTATAATATTGGAATACATCCATTCATATTATACGCCATACATAATTTAATGCAATGAGACTCCATGCATGCGGTACCGACTATTCTTGAACATATAGTTCAACTTCACCGACCAACTCCAGGTACGGCTACCAAGCTCACTAGTCCCACTCATTTGAGACCTAGTGACTCACATCACTAATTCCTCACCATGGGAATTAGCTACCACCCCAAGGGCCATGCTATGCACGCTAATTCACCTAGCATGCAAATATCAACAACAGTCCAAAATGACTAACATCACTAATTTCTCACCATGGAAATTAGCTACCACCATAAAGGCCACATATGCATGCTAATCATCTAGCAATGCAACATCACAACAAAATCCACAAATGGACAATATGCTCACACTCTAAGCCATAAACAGTCCATTCACCACACATACGTAACATATATATTCATAATATTATGCACATCATCACACATGTATCAAAACATGCATCAAATCATCATATTACATCAATTAATTCAATCACAGTATTAGCATACTCTACTAATACCGATACTGCTCAAAACAGCGGGAATTAATCCCTAATACATCACCCACGGGCATAGGCAACCATCACTTAGGCATACCACATTTTAATTAACAATTTTTCTCTTCTGCAACAGCGTTAACCGGTTAACGCCCTGGGTTAACCGGTTAACGCAGCACAACACGCCTCCTGTCTCAAAACTTAACAGTGTTAACCGGTTAACACCCTGGGTTAACCGGTTAACGCAGCACAAACAGCAATATTCACAGATCACAACAGTGTTAACCGGTTAACGCCCTGGGTTAACCGGTTAACGCAGACAAAACAGCACATTTTCACAATTCAACACAGTGTTAACCGGTTAACACCCTGGGTTAACCGGTTAACGCAAGACAGAAAGCTGTTCCTGCGCTAACACACAGCAGAAAGCAGAATTCTCCGCATTTTCCGCTGTTGGAGGACTTCCGGACCTCCGAATCCAATTCCGTAAAAAGCTCTACGTCCAGTAAATTACGACACACTCATTTACGGGTTCAATTACAGTTTTTACACAACTTATTCATACAAATATTCAGCACTCATCAAATCCCAATTAGGGTCAATTCAAGGTTATCACTACCTATTACATATGATCCCATAATACCCGTTAATCAACGATAAACCCCCCTTACCTTAACAATCCGGCAAAATCTTTGAGCTTCAAGCTTTCGTTCTCCAACCTTTGCTCTTCAGCTCCTCTTCTCTGCCCTTTTCCCTTTTCACGATGCTTCTCTGTTTCACGTGAATGTTTTTCTTCCAAAATGAGAACTTTTCCTTATTCCAACATATATATATTTTCCAATAATAATAATCCAAAAATAATAATAATAAAATTTCTAATTATTCAATTAAATTAATAATTACATTATTAACTCAATTTAAATAATTATTTTATTATTATCGGGGTGTTACAACTAGCACATTGAATAATTTCTTCATAATTTTTATGAGATAAGAACAGGCCGCCAAAATTTCAGCTGACACCAATGCTATAAAAATAGCTAAGTGGTTCCAAGACTTTCATAAAAAATTAATAACTGAGGAGTGATATGATATATTTGCAAAGATCATCAATAAAAGTGGTGATAATGTTGTCTTTGACGTCTAGAAGAAGATATGACCTACAAGTGTTTTATTTGGTAGTTTTGTGTGTGTGTGTGAGAGAGAGAGAGAGAACTTGCTTTGAAAGAAATTAATAGATGAAATATTACCTGCAAATTGCTTGTACCAAGCTCTAGGGACTTATTTGAGCCGATGTAAAAACAAAATGTATAAGTTGAATCCTTGAACTCTAATAATTGATACATTTAGATTGTTTTTGTAAGTTCACCATGTAAGAAATGATTTTTAACATCCATTTGATGAAGGAGCCATGTTTCAGAGAGAGTGAGATTGGTCACAATTAAATGTTTGTCGGTTTAATAACCGAGTTAAAGGTCTCTCCACACAATCCATTCCAACCTATTAACCTACACCATCATCTAAAAGTCGAGATTTATAAAAGAACCTTCATATTTTTTTTAGTGTATTAAAATACACATAGATCGAATAACACTAACATCAGGTGGACGAAGAACTAAATACCACATCGTATTTTTAGTAAGAGCGTTAAATTTATTATCCATAACCATTTTCCAATTTGAGTTTTTGAGTACAAACATGTTTTACGAGTACATGGAGATTTTGTAACATGTTTGGGAAGGCCACATTATTTGTGGTTGTGTTTGAAGATACTATGTTGGCTCCTCCTGAACGATTTAGTTTTTGAACTCAAAGTGGATTGGTAAATGTGAGAAAGATGTTGAGTTTGATCTAGACGTGGGTTGAGATTTGTAGGAAATGGTAGTGATTATTTATATGGAGAGATACTCAGTTATGGGAAGGGGGAGAAAAACTGAGTGGGAGAGAGAGGGGCCGAGGATATGATATTTGTGTCAGTAGGTGAATTTGTGAGCCAAAATCATCTAGTAAATGGTTAATTATGTAAGGTGAGAAACCATTTTCTAAAATATTGTATGTATTGGGTGTTGGAGTATATATCTTGGAGAAGGGAAATTAGATTTCATCAAATATTACATGGTGACAAATAATAATTTTATTGGATGATAAATTATAACATTTGTAATAACATGGATCTTATGGATAACCTAAGAAGACACAAGGCGTGGAATGAAGTTGAAGCTTATGTATCGTAGTATAATAAAATAAAGGATAAGATAAACAACCAAAGACTTGTAGGCAAGAATATGATAAGTTTAAGTTTTTCTAGTATAATATTTGAAGAGTTGGTTGAAATTTGATATTTTTGTTTTGCAAAACATATTTAAGAGATATGTTGTCATATGCAAACCATGGTGCCAAAAAGACAACGATAATGAAGCATTAACTAATAAAGTGTGGACGAAATTGTTAATGGAACAAGTTTTTCTTTTGATAATACCATATTGAGAGGGTGTGTAAGGACAAGAGAGACACAAGAAATTTCGTCTGCTTCATTTTTTTTTTGAAATTGACCATTGACATATTCTCTATCATTGTTACATTAAATGTTTTTAAGTCTATGTTGAAGTTAAGTATTGATATATGTTTTTTATTTTTGAAAGGATGAATAAATTTGAGATTTGTTTGAAATTGAAAAAGTCTACAAGTAATTTGAATAGTCATAAGAAAAAGCACATAATATTTGTGGTTCAAGGAACTCAAACCAGGAGATGTCCATACATCAATATGTAAATTATCAAATGACATATAAATATATTTATGAGAATCAACAAATGACAATTTAACATGTTTATCAAGAGGATAAGAATGACAAAAAATTGAGTTGGCATGTTTACCAAGAGAAGAAGAATGACAAAAACTTGAATTGACATGCTTAGTTCTAGTACATTCAATCAATTTATTTCTCACGAGGGAGTCTAAAACAGGTGCACTCAGGTGACCTAAATAGTCATGACAAAGGAAAGATGACAAAGTTGCAAGAGAGAATGGTGACTTGACTTGTGTGTTTGTGGTGGTGGGGGTGGTGATTGTATATAGCTCTCCTTGGATTTCACATCTCATTAGTGTCACCCTTTATAGAAATCCTTCACAGAAAAATCAAATGGATAAAATTTAATAGTAACTTAATTATCCTTAATGCATTTACGAACAAAAACTATTTTTTTTCGATAATTATACCATTTTGTTTGCTTAAATTAAAATAATACGAGAGATTACCTTTTGCATATGTCATATGAGATGTTGCTTCAGTGTTTTTGTATCACGATTAATTAGGTTGAGAAAGGATGATAGTATGAAGAACCACTTATATGTTGATTGGATTGTGTTGAGACCAACAAACCTTGTTGCTAAAGCCTAGTGGTGTCATTTGGTCAAGCTCAATTGTAGGAGTGATATGGTCAACAAGAAGGGATACATGTATTTGTGACGAGGGAATCAGAATTCTCTATGGAGCTTGAGACAGTTGCAAAAATCTTTGGTGGAGGGAAAATCCTCCAAGTTGGTGTTGCTGAATTGGTTCTCGAGTTGAACAACTCCAAAGTGTTTGTTGACTTGGAACATGGCCGCAATACGGTTCCAACACTATTTGACAGAGTCGTCAATCACAAGTATAAAGATGAGGTTATCTTGTGAAACAATGACATACATTCATCGTAACACACGGCCGCTGCCCGCATCGAGATGATTCAAAAGTTTTGTGTCGTTGTTGTTCGTAGCAGCTGTCGCTTAACAAGTTTGCTCATCAGTAGACGAAATAGTGTGATCAAAAATGTTATGAATATGTGCTTGTACCTTGAAGAGAGCTGATCAATTGAGATGAGAATTATTGTCTAATGTCACCGATATGATGGATATGCCATTGTTAATGGAGAAATCAAAAAGGGATTTGGAGGGTGTCTTTATTGGAGGTTGACTGGTGGTTGATGAAGTGTCATCGTCACTAGAGATTGAGAAGGTGTTGACTATTGAGATGGAAACTGGTGCAACGGCTAGGAGAGGTTTTGGACTCAAACAGTAGCAGATACCAGATAATAGCAAGATACCATATAAGGAGATACCATATAAGAAATATATTCGATGATTATAATAAAAAATATATTTGATGATTATAATTGATGGAAGCTTCTTATATACATCACGAAGACTCATAATACTCTTAACCATTGACCACCTAATAAATATAAAGATATAAATGAACTTATATACACCATGAAGAGAGTTTTTTTTTTTAATATCCAGGTTTTTTAAAAAAATTTCAAAAATAAACATTTTTTCAAAAAAATTACAAAATTGGGCAATTTTTGCCCTAATTTTGTACATAGGCGCCACCCTAGTTGGCGCCTACCCTTAAAGGGTAGGGCAAGTCGCCACTAGGAGTGGCGCCTACACTCTATTTCTTTTTTTTTTTTTTTTTTCTTTTTTTTTTTCTTTTTTTTTTTTTGTTAATATTTTTTTTTTTAATTTTTTTTAATTTATGAATTTAGATTTATTATAAATTATATAAATTTATATTAATACATATATATAAATAAAATTATTTACAAGATTAATATATATATATATATATATATATATATATATATATATATATATATATATATTAATTTATATATATATTAATTAAATTTATAAGTAATTAATATTATTTATAAATTTTTGGGAAAATTAGGGTTAATCATGTTAAGGTTAATTTATCAAGTGCGACACTAATTAGGGTTAAGTAGATTGGTGTACAACCCAGATCTTTTCATATAAATAAAGTGTTATTTCCTTGCATTTTCTTCACCACTGTTTCCTATCACTTTCTCTATCAAGTTGAGTTCATGGCATCCCCAAGACCGTCTTCATGGCAGCGAACATCATCAAGGCGCCCGGATCCTGAACAAGTAATCTTAAAAAGGGATGGGCATGTTATTTTCTCGCCTTTGAAACCCCCAATGGAGATGAAATTTTGGAACATCCGTTCGTTGGACCAACTAAAAAGGTCCTTGATGTCTTGGTTAGAGGGAGATTACGAACCTGGTGAAGTCATCAGAAGGATTCAGAGGCTTAGAACAAGGTTCTCATTTGAAACTGGAGAAACGATACGTTGGTGGGTTGAAGTTGAAAGCGACATTGATTGCATCCAAATGATGCATGGATCAGACGACATAGTGTTAACTGTTGTAATTTCTTAGATTTTAATGGTTGTTTGTCATGTTGTTGTTGTATTTGTTATTGTTCTAGTACTTGTTCTTGTTTTAGTACTTGTTTTTGTTCCAGTATTTGTTTTTGTTTTAGTAATTGGTGTTGTAATGTTAGATGTTTGTGTTTGTTGTTCAAGTGTCATCTTCTATTTGGAATAAAAAGTAAACTTTAATGATAAATAGCATTGGTACACAGATTTATGAATATGAAAACTAAGTTGTGGAACTAGATCCACGATATGGACATTTGTTCTTATTATGCCCTAGTTGTCTACATATGCTACACTTCCTCTGCATTTTCTCTGCGACGTCCATTTCAGTTCTAATGCGCCTGCTATTTGGGCGACCACTTTTATTCCGCCGCATTGATTCGTTGTGCCAAACAATTTCCCCGTCATACTCTGGCCAATACGCCTCCAATGCTACCACCGGAAAGGGATTGTCGTATACATTGAGCAATGTTGCGACTTTGTAGATGGGAGACACTAGCGATAATGCATCGAAGTGGCTGTGTGAACACGCTGCAATGACATGGGAACAAGGCATACGATAGGCCTGAAATTGACCACAGTCGCACCAACGGTCTGGTATTAGGACCCTATACTCTTGTCTGGGCAGCCCTTGGTTGTGGTCAATTATTTCCTTGACACTAAAAGTGTGGCCATGGCGGTCGAATTCCGTAACCCGATGGCTGCTGGCTTTGGCAGATTCCTGCCTCATAAACTTCATGCAGGCATCACTATATACCTGACTCGTCTGCAACACTTCATG
Source organism: Lathyrus oleraceus (assembly GCF_024323335.1). NCBI lineage: Eukaryota > Viridiplantae > Streptophyta > Magnoliopsida > Fabales > Fabaceae > Lathyrus > Lathyrus oleraceus. The sequence goes on along the minus strand of NC_066580.1, from coordinate 64,077,763 downwards.
CCAGCGCCTGCCTCTTGTTACGAACAACGTTGCCATCCAAAAATAGGTCGCACTCACCAATGCGGTTACCGGGAGGTTACGTATGCCCTTAAAGACGCCATTCATTGATTCCACAAGATTTGTTGTCATGTGGCCCCACCTCACCCCATCGTCGTATGATCTAGTCCACTTCGCTCTGTCGATATTATCGATCCACCTCCCTGCATCAGAATTTGCCAACACTATTTCCCGGCGGTAGTATTGGAATCCAGGTTGGTTTAATGCATACCCCGCGTTTATTAAATGTTGCTTCAAGAAGTTATCCTTGAACTCCCGCATAAAATTTTGAGCAATATGCCTGATGCAGTAGACATGGGTAGACGGGGGGTCATGCCAACCATTTGCTGGATTATTGTATGCACTGTCTATTGAAGCGTGCCTGTCAGAAATCACACAGATGCCAGCTTGTGGAGTCACGTGCGTTCGGAGATTCTTAAGGAAGAAACTCCAAGCAGCAGCCGTTTCTCCTTCTACCAATGCAAAGGCTATTGGGAAAATATTAGAATTTCCATCTTGTGCGACCGCCATCAGTAACGATCCTTTGTATTTCCCATACAACCAAGTGCCATCGACTTGAACAAGTGGTTTGCAGAATGTAAAACCGATGATGCAGGGACGGAATGCCCAGAAAAGTCTATGGAATATTCCATTACCTTCTAGACGAGTTCCGTCAGGGGATTGTGCCGGCAAGGTCTCCATTATAGAAACCGTCCCAGGTGAATACAATCGTAGTGCAGCCAGGTAGCGTGGTAGTTGTTTGTATGACTCCTCCCAGTTACCGTATACCAGTTCAATTGCCTTGGTTTTCGCTAACCAAGCCTTTCTGTATGACGGTGTATATTTGAAAACAGCCACGCAATGGGAGATAATTGTTTTGACCTTCAGTGACGGGTCAGCCTCAACTAGAGGTAATATGGAATGGCAGATCATATCATGGCTAAGTTTGCGATGATCCTGTGCCATGTTGGTGTTGACGCAAATGTGAGCTTGAGAAATGGACCCTATCACCCACGCATTATGTTTCTTCTTGTACGATGCCATCAACCTATACCCACACTCCGGATTTTTGCATACAATAACGTATCTTTCCGGATTTGATTTGATAACATCGTAGTCAACACAGTTTTTCAAGTGCCAGTTCTTTATTGCTAACAGACACTCTTCCTTGGTCCGAAATTGGTCACCCTTCTTTAAGTCCTCATCAGACCTCATATATGGGTTGTAGAACATATCTGATGAGGGCTCATCCTCGCCCAAGTTAAGTGTTGTGAAGTGCGCAAGCGGTGAGTAGCGTTGCGCTATAGGTATTTGAACTTGGTCTTCGTCTTCAGAATCACGGTTCACCAAGTCATCAACCACGTCTTCAGCATCATCAACCACATCGTCTTCAACGTGGTGCTCAACATCTTGTTCGTCATCAATCACAGGATCAATAACCTGTGACTGAATATTCTGAGTTGGTTGAAATTGTTCCAACACAATGTACAACACTATGCATTTGTAATCAGAATACTCATGGTTACGAAACATGTTTTTGTCTCCATGTCATTTTGAATCAATGACTTATAAAACTTGACAGAGTTGTTTTCTGAAAAAAAAGGTTGTTGATAAAAAATTTGGGACACGGGTTGTCTTAGTTTGGACTCAATCTTTTTCTTCAGATAAGAGAAGTCAGCTCCTCTATTTAGACAAAAACGAGTGCATTCGGTGTTTCTAAATAGGAAGCCAGACATATCACATTCATAAGTCTCACCATTGACGTGAGCTTTGATTTTGTATTGTGATGAAGATGCCATGTTTTGTGAAGGTTTTGTGAAGATATTGTGATGGTTTTGTGAAGATATCGTGAAGGTTTTGTGAAGGTTTTGTGATGATATTGTGAAGGTTTTGTGAAGGTTTTGTGATGATATTGTGAAGGTTTTGTGAAGATTGCTGTGAAGATATTGTGAATACCTTTGTGAAAATGTGTGTGAATATTTATACTGCAAGATTCCGACACATCTTTGCATGCATGTCTTCAACCAAGCCTTCCCCAAGAGCAACGCATGCAAAACTTGGACACATGTAAAGCATGCAAGAACTTGCAGGCAACGTGGAGCTGCATGCATGTAATAATTTTGCCACGTCTACTGCCTATCCATCAAATGTATTCTCCACATAGTCTGAACTTAGTCTCAGCTTTAGCTTTGCTTCCACCAAAAACTTAAACTTCTTGAACTTCCAATATTGAATATCACACTTCCAATACTAAACTACCTCTTTTTTCCATTATGTGTTTAAACAACCTGATTAATTATTTTAAATAATATTCCCACGCATGCCTGATTATTTTAAACAACCTCTTTTATTCAATTTTATTTAAGCTTAATTATTTATTTTAAACAACCTGATTATTTATTTTAAATAATATTCCCACGCATGCCTTCCACGTGTCACACCTTTGCATCATCAGATTCCACCAAGTCTTCCCCATGACAAGACAAGTGCAACCTAGTCTGCACCAATGCATGCCAACACTACCACCTAGCCTGCACCTATTCTGCAAGATTCCCACGCATGCCTTCCACGTGTCACACCTTTGCATCATCAGATTCCACCAAGTCTTCCCCATGACAAGACAAGTGCAACCTAGTCTGCACCAATGCATGCCAACACTACCACCTAGCCTGCACCTATTCTGCAAGATTCCCACGCATGCCTTCCACGTGTCACACCTTTGCATCATCAGATTCCACCAAGTCTTCCCCAAGACAAGACAACTCCCACCTAGTCTGCACCAATGCATGGCAACACTACCACCTAGCCTGCACCTATTCTGCAAGATTCCCACGCATGCCTTACACTTGTCACATTTTTGAATCATCAGATTCCACCAAGTCTTCCCCAAGACAAGACAACTCCCACCTAGTCTGCACCAATGCATGCCAACACTACCACCTAGCCTGCACCTATTCTGCAAGATTCCCACGCATGCCTTCCACTTGTCACATTTTTGCATCATCAGATTCCACCAAGTCTTCCCCAAGACAAGACAACTCCCACCTAGTCTGCACCAATGCATGCCAACACTACCACCTAGCCTGCACCTATTCTGCAAGATTCCCACGCATGCCTTCCACTTGTCACACCTTTGCATATTCAGTCTACTTGAAAACGAGTATAAATAGAGGGTCATTCTTGCAAGTTTTCATCAACCACTAACACTTTTATTCAGAGAACTCCGGCGAAACTTCTCATCCACCAAGCTTCGTTCTACATTGCAGTCATGTCTCTTCTTACCATGGGCCAAGAACACAGAGGCACTAGGGCAAACATTGCCTCATTCGTAAGTTTTTCTTGAACATTGCCTCTTTCGTATGTTTGTAATTTGTTTTTTAAAAGTCCAATCTAATGATTGTTTATATTGTTTGTTTTTAAAGGATCCCAAGAAATTTCGTCAACGTTCACACCCTATGCCTTATCCAGACCCATGGTGCGTACCTTACATAGAGCGTGCGGGTTTCGGTCATGTTATGCATGTCGTAAATGCCACAATTGATGTCAAATTCATTTTGGCTCTCTGTGAACGTTGGAGACCTGAGATGTAACACCCTTCTAAAATACCCCAAATATTTAATTAAAATAATAAAATATCAATCAGAGTAATTATGCCCTGAAGGGTGTCACACAATCATTTCACACCAATCATCAAAATATCCTGTCATGCTCATTTATTTAATCAAAATAAGACATTTTTGCATAATTCGCAGCGGATACAAAATAACAACATTCAAATCATGTACTACATTACATGTAAAGTTGTTCAACAACCAAAAGAAAACATAGTAAAACATCCCATCCCGATGTTACATCTACCAGAGCATGACCCACTAAGGACTACACTAGACTCCAAGGACTAGCTTCTATTCAATCACTGCTCGTTACCTGAAAACATAATTGTAAGGGTGAGTTCCTCAATCGATATAATGAGCATTATAAAATATCATGTAATGCTAAGTCATATAACACATATCATCACCCTAATCAGATTACACATATTCAGCAACGGCAATATCAACTCATAATCATCACCATCATCATACTCAAACTCAAAACAACCATAAAACACACGTATAATATTGGAATACATCCATTCATATTATACGCCATACATACATATATTATGCAATGAGACTCCATGCATGCGGTACCGACTACTCGTGAACATATAGTTCAACCTCACCGACCAAATCCAGGTACGGCTACCAAGCTCACTAGTCCCACTCATTTGAGACCTAGTGACTCACATCACTAATTCCTCACCATGGGAATTAGCTACCACCCCAAGGGCTATGCTATGCACGCTAAATCACCTAGCATGCAAACATCAACAACAATCCACAATAACTCATCACTAATTCCTCACCATGGGAATTAGCTACCACCATAAAGGCCACAACATGCATGCTAATCACCTAGCAATGCTACATCATCAACAACAATTCAAGAATAGATATATGCTCACACTCTAAGCCATAAAACAGTCTATTCACAAATGCACACATAACTGATACATTCACAGCATCATGCATACCATCACACATCATCAGTATTTTATCACATAAGCATATCATATCATGCCAAATAACAACCACAGTATTAGCACACTCTACTAATACCTATACTACTCAAAACAACGGAAATGATCCCTAATATATCATACATCATCTGAATTATGTTACTCAGCTGAACAGTTAAAAACTGCACAACAACAGCTCAGGAAAATCACAATCCTGCCCATACGCGTATTGCCTAACCCCATACGCGTATGGCCCATCTCCTGACCAAAACCCATACGCGTAACACCATCTCATACGCGTATGCTACGCGTATCACTTCCCCATACGCGTACCAACAGAGACCAAAACACGTTCAAAACATCATCTTCCTCATCCATACGCGTATTGCCTAGTGCCATACGCGTACCAGACCACCTCATACGCGTATTGCCTAGTGCCATACGCGTATGACCAGAAACCAGAATTCCAGATCTGCTATGGCTTTCTCTGCTACGAGATCTATCCAATTCAACCTTCTACAGTCCAATTTTACACAATAATCGTTCATATCATCTAACACGACTCATAACCTATTCGATCTCACAAATCCTAACACTATTGCATCTAATTCCTACGAATTTCCTCTCAATTGTAACCCAATTTCGTTCATCCAAAGAGTTCACAATTTCATCATAATCATCCAATTCAGAGGTAAATCAATGGTTTATCACTACCCAGTACATATTATCCCATAATACCCATTAAACGATGATAAACCCCCCTTACCTGAGTTAATCCGGCGAATCTTTAAGCTTCAAGCTCTTCCTCCCTTCAACCCTTGTTCTCTGGCTCTCTTTGCCCTTTTCCACTTTTCTGTCTTTTTTTCCTTTTCACGTGAAAAAATAAACCTTTTTACTAAATGGGACCTTTTCTAAATTCCAACTTTTATTCCAATAAAATAATAACCCAATAATAATAATTCCAATAATAATATTCCAATTATTTAATTAAATTAATAAATATATTATTAACTTAAATTAAATAATTATCTTATTTTTATCGGGGTGTTACAACTCTCCCCCACTAAAAGAGTTTTCGTCCTCGAAAACATACCTCAAGCGAATAACTCCGGATAAGACTCCTTCATCTGACTCTCAAGTTCCCAAGTCACATTGCCACCTGCTGGTCCTCCCCAAGCTACCTTCACCAAGGCAATCTCTTTACCCCGCAACTGCTTCAACTCTCGATCCTCAATCCTCATAGGTGATGTTTCAACAGTCAGGTTATCTCTCACCTGGACATCATCTACTTGGACCACATGCGACGGATCATGAATGTACCTCCTCAACTGAGACACATGAAAAACCTCATGCAAATTCGCAAGTGACGGCAGTAAAGCGATACGATAGGCTACCTCCCCTATCCTTTCCAAAATCTGATAAGGACCAATAAATCGAGGTGTCAACTTCTTCGACTTCAAAGCTCGACCAACCCCAGTTATCGGAGTAACACGAAGAAACACATGATCTCCCTCTTGGAACTCAAGTGACTTCCTCCTCTTGTCGTGATAACTCTTCTGACGACTCTGAGCAATTCTCATCTTCTCCTGAATCATCTTAATCTTTTCCGTAGTTTGTTGAACAATCTCAGGTCCAACCACAGCACTCTCACCGGACTCATACCAACATAAAGGCGTCCGACATCTCCTACCATACAAAGCTTCAAACGGTGCCATACCAATGCTCGAATGAAAACTATTGTTGTAGGTAAACTCAATCAAAGGTAAGTAACAATCCCAAGCACCTCCTTTTTCCAAAACACAAGCTCTCAAAAGATCTTCTAGGGACTGAATCGTCCTCTCAGTCTGACCATCAGTCTGCGGATGATATGCAGAACTCAATCTCAGCTTAGTTCCCAAAGCCTTCTGCAAACCTTCCCAGAACTTCGATGTAAATCTAGGATCTCTGTCCGAAACAATACTCGACGGAATACCATGCAAACTTACAATTTTCTCAATATACAACTCAGCTAATCTCTCTAACGGATAATCCATTCTGATCGGAATGAAATGAGCCGATTTTGTCAATCTGTCAACAATCACCCAAATAGCTTCAAAATTCTTAATCGTCCTCGGTAAACCTGAAACAAAATCCATACTGATACTATCCCACTTCCACTCTGGAATAGCCAACGGTTGCATTAGCCCAGACGGCTTCTGATGCTCAATCTTTGACTTCTGACAAGTCAAACAAGAATAAACAAAACTCGCAATTTCTCTTTTCATTCCCGGCCACCAAAATAACTTTTTCAAATCATGATACATCTTCGTAGCTCCAGGATGAATACTCAGGCTACTACGATGTCCTTCCTCAAGAATACTCTTCTTAAGTTCGGTAACATCCGGAATACACACCCGATTACCAAATTTCAAAACACCATTCTCATCCACTCTGAATTCACCACCTTGACCTTGATTCACTAGAGTCAACTTATCAACCAAAAGCACATCGGATTTCTGACCCTCTCTAATCTCATCCAGAATACCACTCGTTAACTTCAACATTCCCAATTTAACACTATTGTGAGTACTCTCACACACCAAACTCAAGTCTCTAAACTGCTCAATTAAATCCAATTCCTTAACCATTAACATCGATATATGCAATGATTTCCGACTCAATGCATCAGCCACTACGTTTGCTTTACCCGGATGGGAATTCAAACCAAAGTCATAATCCTTCAGAAACTCTAACCATCTTCTCTGTCTCATATTCAGCTCTTTCTGATCAAACAAATACTTTAAACTTTTATGGTCACTGAAAACCTCAAATCTTGACCCATATAAGTAATGCCTCCATAACTTCAGAACAAATACCACAGCTGCCAACTCTAAATCGTGTGTCGGATAGTTCCTCTCATGAACCCTCAGCTGTCTCGAGGCATAAGCTATAACCTGCTTATTCTGCATCAACACACCACCTAAACCCAACAATGACGCATCACAGAAAACCTCAAATAGTTCTGACGGACTCGGTAATATCAGAATAGGAGCAGTAGTCAACCTTCTCTTTAACTCTTGGAAACCTTCTTCACATTTTGAGTCCCAAACAAAAGCTTGCCCCTTTCTAGTCAACATCGTCAACGGTAACGCCAACTTAGAAAATCCCTCAATGAATTTCCTATAATAACCTGCAAGTCCAAGAAAACTCCTTATCTCAGAAACTGACTTCGGAGCTTCCCACTTAGATACCGCTTCTATCTTAGAAGGATCAACAGCAACGCCACCTCTTGAAATCACATGACCAAGGAAACTAACCTCTTCTAACCAAAATTCACACTTGGATAGTTTAGCAAATAGCTTCTTTTCTCGTAGAACTCCTAAAACCACTCTCAAATGCTCATCATGCTCTTCTTCAGATTTCGAATACACCCAAATGTCATCAATAACACCACAACAAACTTATCTAGATACGGATGGAAAATCCTATTCATATACTCCATAAATACTCCAGGCGCATTAGTCACACCAAAAGGCATTACAGAATATTCATAATGTCCATACCTTGTTCTGAAAGCAGTCTTCTGAATATCCTCAGTTTTCACACGTATCTGATGATACCCTGATCTCAAATCTATTTTGCTGAACACACTCGCACCAACCAACTGATCCATCAAATCATCAATCCTCGGCAAAGGATACCGATTCTTGATCGTCACTTTATTCAGTTGCCTGTAGTCCACACACAACCTCATAGTACCTTCTTTCTTCTTAACCAATAACACTGGTGCACCCCACGGTGACACACTCGGACGAATAAACTTCTTATCCAACAAATCTTCCAACTGACTCTTCAATTCAGTTAACTCAACAGCAGACATACGGTACGGAGCCATCGATATCGGCCTAGTACCAGGTACCAAATCAATCGAGAACTTAACTTCACGCTCTGGCGGTAATGCATTCACTTCTTCAGGAAACACATCAGGAAAATCACACACCACGGCTAGATCACAAATCGCCAGTTTATCTTTAGCCTCCAAAGTCGCTAACAGCATAAACAACTCTGCCCCATCTGCTACTTCCTCAATCACCTGCCTTGCAGATAGAAACAAACTCTTCCTTTCCTCAATCTCAGGAAAGATCACAGTCTTATCAAAACAGTTGATATAAACTCGGTTAGACACCAACCAGTTCATACCCAGAATAACATCAATCTGCACTAGTGGAAGACACACGAGGTCCATCCCAAAGTCTCTACCAAAAATATTCAAAGGACAATTTAAACAAACTGAAGTAGTAGTCACTGAACCCTTCACAGGAGTTTCAATCACCATACTTCCATGCATCTCAGATATCTCTAACTTAAGTTTCACAGCACAGTCCAATGATATAAAGGAATGAGTCGCACCTGTGTCAATAATAGCTACAAGAGGAAAGCCATTAATATAACACGTACCTCGGATCAAACGATCATCTGCAGCAGTCTCAGAACCCGATAAAGCAAAAACCTTGCCTCCCGACTGATTCTCTTTCTTCGGCTTAGGACACTGTGGGCTGATATGACCCACCTCTCCACAGTTGAAACAAGTCATAGTCTTCAACCGGCACTCTGCAGCCAAGTGACCACTCTTGCCACACTTGAAACACTTCTTCTCAGCACTGGTACACTCATGTAAACGATGTCCAGCCTGACCACATCTGTAACACTTAGCAGGAGCACTAGAGTCTCCCCCACTAGGCCTCTTCATCCCACTCTGTCTCTGAAAACCTTTGCCAACTGCATACGGTTTCCCACGATCATTCTGATTCTTGCCTTTCCTATCAACCCTTTGCTGATAGCTCTCTGCTCTAGCCTTGGAATCCTGTTCAAAAATTCTGCAACAGTCCACCAAATCAGAAAACACTCGAATCCGCTGATACCCAATAGCCTGCTTGATCTCGGGACGCAACCCGTTCTCAAACTTCACACACTTTGAAAATTCCCCAGTAGCCTCGTTATAGGGAGTGTAATACTTCGACAGCTCTGTGAACTTAGCAGCATACTCAGTAACAGACCGATTGCCCTGCTTCAATTCCAAGAACTCTATCTCTTTCTTTCCTCTAACATCCTCTGGAAAGTACTTCCTCAGGAATCTCTCTCTGAACACAGCCCAAGTGATCTCAGCATTCCCAGCAGTTTCCAACTCAGAGCGGGTAGCAACCCACCAATCATCTGCCTCCTCTGACAGCATATGCGTACCGAACCTGACCTTCTGGTTATCGGCACACTCAGTCACTCGGAAGATCCTCTCGATCTCCTTCAACCACTTCTGAGCGCCATCTGGATCGTATGCTCCCTTGAACATTGGAGGATTATTCTTTTGGAACTCACTCAGCTGACGAGCAGCTCCCATTCCCACAACATTCGGATTCCCTCCAAGTACTCCAGCTAGCATACCCAGAGCCTCAGCAATCGCAGCATCATCTCTACCTCTTCCGGCCATCTCTATTCTGAAAACCCAACAAGCTAAAACAATAAGTACTGATAGGGTTACACAACACCTATCCCGTACAGGGGAAACAGAATGATTACGACTCGACTCGACCGACTATGCTCTGATACCACTGATGTAACACCCTTCTAAAATACCCCAAATATTTAATTAAAATAATAAAATATCAATCAGAGTAATTATGCCCTGAAGGGTGTCACACAATCATTTCACACCAATCATCAAAAGATCCTGTCATGCTCATTTATTTAATCAAAATAAGACATTTTTGCATAATTCGCAGCGGATACAAAATAACAACATTCAAATCATGTACTACATTACATGTAAAGTTGTTCAACAACCAAAAGAAAACATAGTAAAACATCCCATCCCGATGTTACATCTACCAGAGCATGACCCACTAAGGACTACACTAGACTCCAAGGACTAGCTTCTATTCAATCACTGCTCGTTACCTGAAAACATAATTGTAAGGGTGAGTTCCTCAATCGATATAATGAGCATTATAAAATATCATGTAATGCTAAGTCATATAACACATATCATCACCCTAATCAGATTACACATATTCAGCAACGGCAATATCAACTCATAATCATCACCATCATCATACTCAAACTCAAAACAACCATAAAACACACGTATAATATTGGAATACATCCATTCATATTATACGCCATACATACATATATTATGCAATGAGACTCCATGCATGCGGTACCGACTACTCGTGAACATATAGTTCAACCTCACCGACCAAATCCAGGTACGGCTACCAAGCTCACTAGTCCCACTCATTTGAGACCTAGTGACTCACATCACTAATTCCTCACCATGGGAATTAGCTACCACCCCAAGGGCTATGCTATGCACGCTAAATCACCTAGCATGCAAACATCAACAACAATCCACAATAACTCATCACTAATTCCTCACCATGGGAATTAGCTACCACCATAAAGGCCACAACATGCATGCTAATCACCTAGCAATGCTACATCATCAACAACAATTCAAGAATAGATATATGCTCACACTCTAAGCCATAAAACAGTCTATTCACAAATGCACACATAACTGATACATTCACAGCATCATGCATACCATCACACATCATCAGTATTTTATCACATAAGCATATCATATCATGCCAAATAACAACCACAGTATTAGCACACTCTACTAATACCTATACTACTCAAAACAACGGAAATGATCCCTAATATATCATACATCATCTGAATTACGTTACTCAGCTGAACAGTTAAAAACTGCACAACAACAGCTCAGGAAAATCACAATCCTGCCCATACGCGTATTGCCTAACCCCATACGCGTATGGCCCATCTCCTGACCAAAACCCATACGCGTAACACCATCTCATACGCGTATGCTACGCGTATCACTTCCCCATACGCGTACCAACAGAGACCAAAACACGTTCAAAACATCATCTTCCTCATCCATACGCGTATTGCCTAGTGCCATACGCGTACCAGACCACCTCATACGCGTATTGCCTAGTGCCATACGCGTATGACCAGAAACCAGAATTCCAGATCTGCTATGGCTTTCTCTGCTACGAGATCTATCCAATTCAACCTTCTACAGTCCAATTTTACACAATAATCGTTCATATCATCTAACACGACTCATAACCTATTCAATCTCACAAATCCTAACACTATTGCATCTAATTCCTACGAATTTCCTCTCAATTGTAACCCAATTTCGTTCATCCAAAGAGTTCACAATTTCATCATAATCATCCAATTCAGAGGTAAATCAATGGTTTATCACTACCCAGTACATATTATCCCATAATACCCATTAAACGATGATAAACCCCCCTTACCTGAGTTAATCCGGCGAATCTTTAAGCTTCAAGCTCTTCCTCCCTTCAACCCTTGTTCTCTGGCTCTCTTTGCCCTTTTCCACTTTTCTGTCTTTTTTTCCTTTTCACGTGAAAAAATAAACCTTTTTACTAAATGGGACCTTTTCTAAATTCCAACTTTTATTCCAATAAAATAATAACCCAATAATAATAATTCCAATAATAATATTCCAATTATTTAATTAAATTAATAAATATATTATTAACTTAAATTAAATAATTATCTTATTTTTATCGGGGTGTTACATGAGACACACACTTTTCACCTACCAACTGGTGAATGTACCGTCACATTAGAGGACGTGTACATGCTTTTGGGTCTTAGAATAGATGGTAAGCCTGTGACCGGAAATGTTCAACAGCCTAACCAAATATGTGTTCAAATGTTGGGGGTAGATCTGGTCGAGGGTGAGGGGTCTGCCAAAGCAAGGGGTCAGGGTATTAAATTATCTAGCCTACAATTGTACCACGACTCCATAACTTTGACTGAGGAATCCTCCGAACAAGAAAAAGTCATAAAAACCCGGGTTTACATTATGCTATTGTTTGGGAACTTGCTATTTCCCGAAGGGACGGGAAATAGCATAAACTTTATGTACTTGAGTTTGCTCGGGGACATTGATAGAATAAGCACATATAGTTGGGGTTCTGCAGTATTAGCATTCCTATATAGCTCTTTGTGTAAAAATGCACAAAATGAGCACTGTACATTTTCTGGATGTGCTTTTTTGCTCCAAACATGGGGGTGGTGGAGATTGCCGAGGCTAGCCCCAGAAAATCCTAATGTCTACTCCTTCCCCTACGCAACTAGGTAAATTTATGATGTTATTTCATTTTGTATATTTATTCTATAAATATTTGTAAATAATATTATTTATCTTTTTTTGTTTAGGTTCATTACAACCGGACTGGATTACAGTCTTACCCCCAAAAATAAAATTATATTTTATCGTCAACTCTTGGATCGTCTCCGAGCACAAGATGTATTACCACTAAATCACTCAGCTTCTAACTGATTTATTAATATCATGCATTCTCGATAAATAACATATTTGCTTTTTTCTTTGCAGTTTATTTGGAGGCCATATTTGGGATTGGAACATCAACCCAACCCCGAAGATGCAGCTGTTTGGACAGCAAAAACGGCCATAATGCGGTTCACCACTGTGGAGATGCACCAAAGTGACCGTGTCAAGCTGCAATTCGGAATGCATCAAGAAATCCCAGGCCCCCCAATGTCTATGGAACCTTGGCATCTAAAAAAAGTCAGCCACCAGTGGTATGCCCAAAATTGGAAGGAATTTGCTAAGGAGTTTCGTAAAATGTGGAAAGACCGTGCCCACTATGTTCTACAATTTCCGGTGGCGCCCAACGAAATGAAGCCGACAAGGGAATATGTGGATTGGTATAGAGCAAATACAAATCCAGAAATGATTGTGTCTGACCCGTTCTATTTGGACGATCCCCGGATGCAACAGCCATATTTCCAACAACAACAACCACCACAGTATTCCCAACAACAACAACCACCACCTTATTACCAACAACAACCACCACCACCATTTTACCAACAACAACCACCACCACCTTATTACCAACAACAACCACCACCACCATATTACCAACAACACCACCACAACACATGTCCACCCCCCAACCAAATTAACAATACATACCACAAACTCAACCCCAATACCATGAAGACTACCAACAACAAACTCAACATTCCCACCACCATCAACAGTCCCAACACCTACCACAATATCAATCCCCCCACTTCCACCAATCCCAACACTTCCATCACGACAATGTCCCGAGCTCTTCCAGTCCTCCACCTAGCCCCGACACGGGTATACAAGAGGACTACCAACAGGACTACTACACACCACAACAAACATTGTACTTTGGCCAACCCGATTCAACCCTAAACTACCAAAGACCACAATTCGAGGGCGCACCCAGCAGTAGTCAGTTTGTCCCACCGAGACAAAGCTTTGAGGGCGCAGAGGGGACCCGTCTTTCCTACAGCACTGAAGGGACTTCGACCCAACCACAACGGCAAACGGCAAGGGGACGCGTTAGGGCAAGGGGTGGTAATAGGGAAGCACCACCACCACGTGAACCGTCTAGGCGAGTAATTAGACCTCCCCCGTGCGGATCGTACCAGAGACCGCATCATATGTGATTAATCATATCTTTGTAATATTTGTCTTGTCTATTATTTAAATAAAAATATTTTCTGTTTATTATCTTTATATCTTTATCTTTATCTTTAAAGATATTGTCTATCATATCTTTATATATATATATATATATATATATATATATATATATATATATATATATATATATATATATATATTAATTTACATGTGTATAAATATTATTTACACGTATATAAATTAATTTTTTTTCCAAAAATTTACAAATAATATTAATTACTTATAAATTAAATTAATATATATATATATATATATAAATTAATATATATATAAATTATATATATATATATATATCTTGTAAATAATTTTATTTATATATATGTGTTAATATAAATTAATATAATTAATAAAAAATATAAATTTATAAATTAAAAAAAATTAAAAAAAAATAAAAATAACATATAAAAAAAAAAAAAAAAAAAAGGGAATGGGTGTAGGCGCCACTCCTAGTGGCGACTTGCCCTACCCATTAAGGGTAGGCGCCAACTAGGGTGGCGCCTAGGTGTAAATTTTGGCCAAAAATGGCCATTTGTGTAATTATTTTGAAAAATAGTGTATTTTTGAAATTTTTTTTAAATTTTTGGATATTTAAAAAAAAAATTCCCATGAAGACTCATAATACTCTTAACCATTGACCACATAACTAATAAATATAAAGATATAAATGAAGACTAATAATATTTTACTTCAATAATAATAATAATATAAAGATATTCTATTATCACTCCTTGGCATACCAGTTTACTGCATTCAATATTTCATGCACATTCAGTCTAATTATTTATTTATTTATTTAAATTTAAAATCAATTATTTAAAATTTAAACCGTTTAATCTCGATCCAACATTACGTGATTGCAGAAAAACAATGATATCAGGGGATCTGATTTCACTCCTTGGCATCATTAGAATGTGAAGAAATTATTGCATGGTTTTTGTATGTGAGGAAATCTAAAACATTTTAAAATTTTTGAGAGGAGAAGAGAAAGTTGAACAAGCTAATTTCCATTATGAAACGATGAAGTGTTAAAGAGGAAACACTCACTGAATTAAAATACATTAGTATGTACATACATACACACTCAAACATGCAAAAAAATGTAATCAATAAATAAGAATGAAAGAATAACAAAAACACTATCCTAAACAATGCAAAAGTTGTGACACACATGATGCAATTTATTCACTTGTAGGAATGGCTCCTTCATCACTAGAAATGCCTGATGATATCATCTGTGGTCTAATCTCTTCAAGCTGTTGAAGTATCATCTGAACTTCCGGTCGTGCTGATGGAGAAGGATCAACACAATGCAAAGCAAGTTTCAAAGTGTTCAACAACTCATCGCCATTTGTTGATGAATCTCTCATCAAATCAACATCGAAAACCTCGTTTGTCCACTCCTCTTTAACAATAGATGCAACCCATTGAGGTAAATCAACACCATTCATTGCCTCACCAGGTGGCTTTCTTGTTAGTAGTTCTAACAAGATTACACCAAGACTGTATACATCGGTTTTCGTGTTCGCTTTCTTTAGCTTCGATAGCTCGGGAGCTCGGTATCCTAACGCACCGGCCGTAGCAATCACGTTAGAGTTAGCAGCTGTTGTCATCAACCTTGATAGACCAAAGTCTGCTATTTTGGCATTTGTGTTCTCATCAAGTAACACATTGCTTGAAGTTAGGTTCCCATGTATGATGTTTTCGTGTGAATGTAGGTATAACATGCCGCGAGCCATGCCTTGTGCTATGTTCATCCTTGTTGCCCAATCAATTCTTGTTTCAGGTCCATGAGCTGCAAGAGAGTAGAAAACAATCAAGTTGATTCATCAATAAACAAACAATCTTTGCAATCATGATTATGTTATGGCAAACTTTTACATTAGACATACCATGTAGGAATGATGCAAGACTTCCTTTAGGCATGTAATCAAAAACCAGAAGCTTTTCTCCTTTTGGTCCTAAGTAATAGGCTCTCATTGCCAAAAGATTTTCGTGTCGAATTCTTCCTAGAACACTAACTTCAGATTCAAATTCTCTCTGATTCTTAGTGATTTTTTCCCTCAATCTTTTCACTGCAGCTTGACTACCATCTTCTAATGTTGCCTTATACACTGTTCCATAGGTGCTCTTTCCCATTATCTCAGCAGTTGCACACAAGAGATCGTCGGCCGTGAAAGCGAGCGGTCCATCAAAATGTACTAGTTTGCCTCCCGCATCACCGCCCGCTTCAACTTCTCCGCCGATAGGAGGGACTCCTTTTCCTGCCCTGGCAGAAGCCGCTCCTGATCTCGCAGTAACGTGCCCCTCTTCGTCATTCGATGTTTTTCTCTTCCGGAACAGGCAGAAGAGCAGGATACAGCACACTGTTATCAGGACTACAAGTAACACTCCTGCTACAATTAGGATTATATCTTTAGTACCAAGTTTCTTATGATGCCGATGTTTCGATACTTCAGAAGGTGCGCCTTCTCCTTCCGAAGGGGCCGGAGAGGAACATTGAGTTGAAGGACTATAACCACACAGTTGAACATTTCCCACAAATGAGCTTGAGTTAAATTTCTGTGCTAGTAAAGTTGGAACAGGACCGGAGAGATTATTATGAGAAACATTGAAGAAACTAAGAATAAGTAGATTGTCAAATGAGACAGGAATTTCTCCACTGAGATTATTCAGTGACAAATCAAGCTGTTTAAGATTTGAAATCTTTCCAATACTTTGAGGAATGTGTCCACTAAAATGGTTATTACTAAGAGAAATCTCTCTAAGCTCCCTTAAATCACCTAAAGAACCAGGAATGGTTCCCGTCAAGAAATTATGATCCAAGACAAGATTTTGAAGGCTAATTAATCCATTTTTCAAACTAGGAATAGAACCTGAGAGATTATTGTGTTGAAGGGACATAAAAGTGAGAGAATTCAAACTAGTTAAGCTAGTTGGTATTGAACCAGACAAAGAATTGAAGCTCAAGTTAAGCCAATAAAGCTTAGTGGAATTTCCAAAACTCTCAGGGATTGTTCCTGTGAGCAAATTGTTACTGAAGTCTAAAGATTGAAGCAAAGGACAAGAACCTAATGAAGAAGGGATTGAACCTGTTAACCTGTTGTTAAAGAGCTGAAGTCCTCTTAGATTAACGAGAAGTCCTAAAGATGAAGGGATTGAACCAGTAATGTGGTTGTTATGAAGACTAAGCTTTCTGAGACCTTGAAGTTGACCTATCCTATCAGTGATTTGTCCCTTTAACCCTTTCCATGGAAGCTGGATCACAATGACTTGTCCTTGAGCACACTTGATTCCAAGCCAAGCTCCTGAACATGCTCCAAAGCCACTGTCGTTCCATGTTTTCAAGAACCCTTTTGGATCAATTAGCTCCTGTTTGAAGGCTTGAAGTGCGAGGAAATTTGACTGTGTTACAACAACTCCATCCCAACGCTCTTCACATGAAACTGGATTCGTTATAAAATGGACCCAGATGATGAAAATGAAAAATAGCCTGTAAAAATAGTGTCTTTCTGCTGCATTAGTCATCCCAATCCCAAGTTGCAAAATCTGAAAAGGGTTATTGTAAGAAAAACATAAAGTTAGAATTTTTATCTTCATTAAGAACAAGTTAACAAGAACAATGAATAGGGTAAGATAGGAGTAAAAGATTACATGGTGTGTGTTGTTGTTAGTGTCCTTAAAGACACTACTGTATTTGAAATGTGAGAGAAGAGAGTGAAAAAAGAAAGATCATAGAAATGAAACAGTAGAAGAAGAGTTATGGAAGATGGTTTTGTAATGGGGAAGAGAGAGAGAGAGAAGAAGAAGCACGTGATTGATGGTCATAAGAAAGAGTGAGTGGGGCGCGGGGTATTGAGGAATCTTGTGTTGGGAAGAGAGAGAGAGAGAGGGAGCAGAAACTGTGAAGACAATTGTCAGGTGAAAAGAAACTCTTCTTAAAATCACAAACGGCTAGTTTTGTTAAAATTATTGTACTAGTATTTCTTGTTCGGTAAAAATAGACTATTCATTCATGGTTATTTGTATGAGTGGTGATTGACGTTGAATTTATGTATAATCACACTTCGATCTTCTGTAATTATGATTAGAAGAGAGTTGAAATAATTTAATATCATAAGTGACTCCGAAGTAACTGCATAACGGTTGAGACTAATCTATCAAGCAGAATCATAATGTACAGAGGAAAAACTCTCTAAAAACTTTAACAATGTTTTTAGAGAGTTAGAAATCAGATTATTTAAAGAGCTCCATTAATATTTTATTGGCTTTTGGTTGTTACATTTATGATTGTTATTAGGGTTATTATTATTGGTTTTCTTGATTTGGTTGTGTTGAGTGTTGAAGAGGTTAAGAAGTGAGGAGATAATAAAAGAAAGGCATTAAGTTTCTTTTATTGCATGTCCGAACTCCAAAGTTCCAACGGCTAGTTTTTTTCTTCTATAATGTGTAGGACCGACCAGCCCATTTCTGAGCAGCATTGTTCAGTTTTGGATAGGAAAATTACAAAATGAAATTAAATGACTTAATTACCCTTGCCAATTATCATATGTAGATCTATATATACTCCTTATGTTTGGGAAACATGATGTGGTCACGTAGGATAGTTTGACCATAAATTGACAAAAATAGTATAAGGTTAATTATAGATTTTAAAGATGTGTAACTCTAAAACATGATTGTATTCCGGCATGAATTATAAGAAAAAACTTTTTTTTATATTATATAAAAGAATAATTCACTTTTAATTAAATTATCAGTTTTTAATAATATTAAATAATTAATATAAACGTAATTTTGTAAAAAAATATTAAATTTATTGATATGGGCTTATATTCGTCAAATACTTTAAAATATATTTGTTTATAAATAAGGTTGAAAAGAATATATTATTTGCTAAAAAATTTAAAATAAAATGATTATATTATGAATGAGATAAATAAGAGAGCAAAATTATAATTAAATAAAATATATAAATAAAAATTTAATAAATGTCATTACATAAAATATAAAAATTAATTGTTTGGCATGAAAATCAAAATCAATGTAGTCGATTGCAAAGAAAATTTTAACTTTTTTTTTTTACCGTGGAAAACATACTAACTTGCAAAAAGTTAATATTACAATGCTCAAATTATTATGAGAGTGTGCCGGGTGAATATAATTTGAATTCAAAAATTATTTGAGAAATGACATATTTTTCTCTTATATACTCGGTCTATCCCAAATTATAATTCATTTTGAAAATAAAATTGTTTCAAATTATAACCCACCTTACAATTTTAATGTAACATTAATCATATTTTTTTAATATATCCTCTATCATTTCTTTCATTTTTTTTAAATTTCTTTTCATATGTGATAAATAAAGGATAATAGTGTAAAGT
The DNA here is from genome assembly GCF_024323335.1 of Lathyrus oleraceus. Classification (NCBI taxonomy): domain Eukaryota; kingdom Viridiplantae; phylum Streptophyta; class Magnoliopsida; order Fabales; family Fabaceae; genus Lathyrus; species Lathyrus oleraceus. Next base: position 64,058,190 of record NC_066580.1, on the reverse strand, counting down.
CATATATAATTTATATTTTTTCATACAAAATTAATTTTGTGTGAAATATTTAAAATATCTTATAATGATCAATATAAAATGTCGAGATTCATTTGACTGATCATGGATCAAGTTTATTTACATTTTAACTATGATAATATGCATGTGTTTGGATAAGATGTGATGAGGTCGTTCAACTATTTGGATAGTAATTATTGAGATTTCTCGCGGGGCCAGAATACTAATTGTATTTAATTACATTCTTAATCATCATAAATAGTTATTTTAATTTACAATATTAATCAAAGAGAATATATATTTTAAAATAAAAATTAATTTATTTTAAAAAGCCTTTAAATGTAATAGTATGAATAGTATTTTTTCCGATAAATCCGAACCTTGTTGTCGCTTTTGGAGTAGTTGACAACGACATAACATGATATGGTATGTTGTTAATTTAGAGAAAAAAAATGGTTGGTTTCAACTGATTTTATGAATAATGAATAAAACAAAATTGAGGAGGACAAAATAGCATGAAGATAAGTTTTGAAAACAATGAAACCCTTGAAATTTCAAGAAAATCGCTGTGATCTAAAATGGGTGGTGTGGTACATAGTTAGTGATGATCGTCATCAAGTTCATGTTATTGGTCCACACACTCACAGCACGTTCTCAGAAAGCACATTACTCTGTCCTTTCACAACTCTTTCTTGTTGTTTTAACCTATAAATGGAGAACAATGCCGTTTATTCTCCGACCTCTCTGTGTATGCAATTTCACTCCACTGGAGCGTTGTGCACTCAACCCACGGAAAAGTTAATTTCAACACGCCACTTGTTTTAAAAAATCAATAACATAGTAGTATTTTTTTTTTGTGTTGAAACAAATGAATTCTTAAAAAAAAAAGAAGTTTATGTCTAGCTACTTGGAAGGATGTGGATGGGGTTAAATATAGGAGGGGAATATTAGAGTGTAATCTAAATTTAGATTTGGATATATTTAAAGTTAATTGAATTTCATTTTAGTTAGGACTGGTGTATAAAATTAAAAGGCTGTAACAAAATTATATAATATATTAGTATAATTATTTTTCAGTTAGAAGTTAGCTATAACTTTTCTCTCTCTTCCATATTCATCATCTTCATCTTTTTTCTTTTTGTGGTGCTAATAATTTATATCTAGAGTTCTGATTCAGATTTGCCAGAAACATCAAATGAAACACGAGTGAATGTGAGGCGTGTGTGATTGATTTCGGATTTGAATTTCATAGTGAATTGAAGTTTGAAATCGTAACATAATCACATTTCTTGATTCTGGGGGATTGAGAAACACAGGTGTTTGGTTAGATCTGAGTGAATTCTTGGACAAGAGCCAAGATGAATGGTGCAAATAGTAGCTTAAATATGAAGCTTCTAGTTTTTGATGGAAAGGACTGAAATCAATGGATGATTCACATGCGTGTGTTATTTGACGCTCAAGATGTTTTTGATCTCGTCAATGACGGTTATGTAGCAGATGCAATTGAAGCACAAAGAAACACGCATAAAGAGACGAGGAATATTGATCAGAAAGTTCTGTTCTACAACCATCAGTGTTTGGATGCGAATGTATTTGAGAAGATCGATGATTCAACAACAACGAAGGTCGTGTGGGACATATTGGTATGTTGCTACGGAGGTGATGCATTAGTGAAGAAGGTGAAGCTTCAGTCTCTGCGTAAGTAGTATGAGAATCTCAACATGAAGAACAATGAAAAGGTACATGATTACATCTCTAGAGTGATTCTGCTCATAAATGAGATGCAATCTTGTGGAAAGATTCTCTCTGAACAAGAAATCATTTAGAAAATACTGAGATCACTCTCTCCTCGGTTTGATTATATTGTTGTAGCAATTGAACATTCTAATGACCTAAGCACCATGCGAATTGAAGAGTTGCAAAGCAGTCTAGAGGCACAAGAGTTCATCTGATAGAGAGAAACTCTAAAAGAGAGGTAGATCAAGCTCTAAAAGCATCTTCTGGTAAGTAGAATCAGAATTAGTGTTGGTCAGAGATCAAGAAGAGACATGGTGGTGGTTATCAGAAGTCAAAAGTCTCCAACTTTGATGAGAAGAAACATCAAAAGGGAAAGGTGAAGTTTGACAAGAAGAAGGTGGAGGTAGAGAAAAACAAGAAATGGGGATTTGAATTGTTTTTACATCAATTAAAAACTTTTGCAACACCACACACACAAAATAAATACTAACAACACAAAGAATTTATCCTCGTTCGCTTAAAATTCAAAGCTACTTCAACCTATCCGACCAAGGTGATTTCTCCTTCAATAAGGACTTAATCCACTAATCTCAACAGATTACAAAATACGTCTAAGAGCTTAACAACCTCTTAGCCCTCTCAAGTCTACAGACTTAAACAAGTCACTTGAGGAATTAGAAACAATTTCAGAAATATAAGTGTTTGACTAGATGCTTCTAGATAAGCAGTATAAACACACTTTAAGAACGATGAATCACAACCACACAATATTAAGCAACAACTCTTGTATGGAAATTGTTTCTTACAACAATGATAGTGAAACTATTTGGAGTATGAGAATGTTGTTGTGTCAAAAGTTTCTTCAACAAGTTGTAAGGAGGCCTTTATATAGTACTTGAAATGATTCCGTTGGGGAGAAGTCAATGGAGATTTCGTGCCAGCTGTGGGAGTTAAAGGTAGTAAATTTCTTGTCCTTTCCATAACATCCTTGGAGCATAATCCATTGTTTCCTTAAAAGGAATTGTACTCCAATTTAAATTCTTCCAGTGTAAGTTTCTGATCAGGTGATATCTGATGGTGTGTTGAGCATGTGTTAGAGTGAGCATTTTGAAATCATTCTTTGAATTTTTCTAAGTAGCTCACTTAAGGTAACAATAAGTTCATTATGAGATAAGTTAGATAATACCTCCTCTTATTCATCATTGTCTATTGTGTCTTCAAGTTCCACGTAAGAGGATGTTGATGCCACAAAGGTAACAATTGCATGTCTGTCTTCTTCATTAGAGGATTCATTAGATTAATCTTAGGTGCACATGAGTATTTTCTTCTTTCCTTTAGATAAATTTCTCCTAGATATTTTCTTCTCCAACTTGAGACATTCGTTTATGAAGTGTCCAAGTTCTCTCCATTCAAAGCAAATAACATTCTTGTTAGATTCCTTCTTGTCTCTTGAATCCTTGGAATCTTTGAATTCCTTGTTGGGAAAGTTCTTATTCTTTCTATTTAAAAGATGTTGCCCTTTCTTAGAAATGAGAAAAAAACTCATCATCTTCTGATGTTTTTGTAAGATCTTCATCTTCAATTCTTCAACTTGCATAGCCTTGATCTTCTTGCCTGTAGACTTTAAGATAATAGACTCTGGCTTCCTCTGGGGTTCAAATTCATTAAAATATATATGATGATTAGAGGGAGTTAATAAGGTCTTTAAGAGATAAGTTGTTTTGATCCTTAACTTCTTCAATAACTGTTTGTTACATTTGGTCTTCATTTCTTTATGACACTCCTTAAAAAAAATTAACATGAAAAGAACTAGTATAACTTTGTTCAATACTTTGTGTCTAGAGACTAACGTTTAAAATTTATAGAGAATTATCTCTTCATTTTAATTTTGTTTTATTTTTAACAACTCATACTTCTTTATCAAAGCATTTTCTTTGTATTATTTCACTTGTATGTTTTTGTAATAGTTCAAACATAGTGATGCTTTTTACTAATTCATTATTCAGAACTTTGTCATACTCTTTGAAGGAAATGGAATTACAAAGAAGGCTAATCGATTTGAGATGCATCTTGAAGTTTTTCTTTTGAGCAACATTCATAGAAAAAAGATCAATGTTCTTCCTTCAACATCTTTAGGATGATTATAGTCATCACATACAAGCTTCCATATATCTAGATCATGGTAGATAAAGAAACTATAGACCTTATTCTTCCAATACTTAAATCTTTCTCTATAAAACATAGGAGATTTGATTAAATAAGAAGTTATGTTTTCATTATTGTTCTCATTTACAATCTTAGCCATGTTTTAATCAAAGATCATTTACTCTTACAAAGTTAAGTTTTTAAATAAAAGCGCAAAACTTTTGTACAAACTAGAGGTGAGAAAAACACGTTCAAGTCATTTACAAATGTTAGAAGGTAAAGAGAGAAAGGTGTTGAAGGGTAATTCAGTATTTTAGTATGTTTCCTACGTGGCATTATTTTTTGTGTATATAAACTAGTGTAGTTGTCAATAGCTGTAAGCGCGGCCCATGTACATTAGTGTGTGTGTGTGTGTGTGTGTGTGTAACAATTTTGATGTAATCGTTTTAGCATATTAATGGAAGTTTGTTAGAGTTTGTTATTCTTTATCTCTATCTCTCTCCCTTCTCTTTCTTCCTTCATCTTCATCATCTTGTGCACCAACAATTGGTATCTAGAGCTTCGGCTCATATCCATAAGGAAACATAGGGAAACACAAGTGAAGGGTGATGCGTTGTATGATTGATTTTGTTTCTTGAATTCATGTTAAATTTCTGAATCAGGGTATATAACAAAATCATATTTTTTGATTTTGCGGGATTGGGAAACACTAGTGTTTTGTGAGATCTGAGTGATTTGCTCAAGGTTGAAGATGAACAGAAACGGTAATCTGAGCACTAAGCTTCTAGTGTTCGATGGCAAAAACTGGAATCAGTGGATGATTTAGATGTGTATGTTGTTTGGCGCTCAAGATGTTCTTGATCTCGTCAATGAAGGTTATGTTCCGGTTTCACTTCTAGAAGATGCAACGGGTGTGTAGAGGAAGACTCAATATGATATGAAGAAGAAGGATCACGAGGCATTTTCTACATCCATCAGTGTGTGGATGTGAATGTGTTTGATAAAATCGGTGATTCGATGACGGCGAAGGCTGCCTGGGACACACTGGTATGATGCTACATGGTTATGCATCGGTGAAGAAGGTAAAGCTTCAGTCTCTATGTAAGTAGTGTGAAAATCTCATCATGAAGAACAATGAGAAGGTACCTGACTACATCTCTAGAGTAATTCTGATCACAAATGAGATGAAGTCGTGTGGAGAAACTCTCTCTGAAGAAAGTATCATAGAGAAGGTACTTAGGTCTCTTACTCATCAGTTTAATTACATTGTGGTAGGAATTGAACATTCTAAGGATCTTAGTACCATGAGAATAGAAGAGCTATAAAGCAATCTGAAGGCACAAATGTTACGTCTGACTGAGAGAAACTCTGAAATTGAGGTAGAGCAACAGGCTTTGAAAGCAGCTTCTGGTAAGAAATATCATAAGCGGTCTTGGTCAGAATCCAGGAAGATATTTGATGGTGTTCAGAAGTTAGAAACCTTAACTTTTGAAAGGAAGAATAGTGCTTAGAAGGGAAAGGATAAGTATGACAAGAGGAAAGTTCAGTGCTATTGTTGTAAGAAGTTTGGCCACTTCGTTGTTAATTGTTGGTCAAACAAGGAAACAAAGTTAGAAGAAGAAAATGTAGCCAAATGAGATTTTGATGATGAATATGTGCTATTGATGGCTTCTGAATCTGATGATTTGGCAGACTGGTGTTATATGGACACTGGCTGCTCAAATCATCTTACTGGAAATAAGAAATTGTTGGTTGACTTTGACTCTGGTAGGAGGACAAATATCATATGTGTTGATGATAAATACCTCAATTCTGAAGGTATGGGAAATGTCAGAGTAGTTCTGAATAATGGTAAAATAACATTGATTCAGAATGTGTGGTATGTTCCTGGCATGAAAAGCAATTTGATTAGTATAGGTCAATTAATTGAGAAAGGTTTTTCAGTTACCATGAAGGACAATATTTTGAAGTTGTATGACTGTAATCAGAAGTTGATTATGAAGTCAGAACAGGGAAGGAATAGAACATTCAAAGTGAATGTTAAAATATTTGACTCTGAATGTCTTAATGCAACAAGTGTTGTGAATGAAAGTGAGTTGTGGCACAAAAGATTTGGTCATCTGAATTTCAGAAGCTTAGAGCATCTGAATTCAAAGAAGTTGGTATAGGAATTCATGTAATGAAGAACCCAAAAAGTCATGCAATGTGTGCATGAGAGGGAAGCAACCAAGAATGTCATTTACATATGAAATGCCTCCAAGAGCAAAGCATGCTCTAGGTGTGGTGTATTCTGATGTGTGTGGACCATTTCCAGTACCTTCACTTGGAGGGAATAAATATTTTGTGTCATTTGTTGATGAGTTCATAAAAATGATGTGGTTATCCTTTATAAAGTTCAAACACAAGGTGTTTGTTGAATTTAAGAAATTTAGAATTAAGGCTGAGAATCAGAGTGGTCAGAAGCTGAGAAATCTCAGAGCTGATGATGGAGGCGAGTATAACTTTACATAGTTCAGAATGTTCTGTGTGGAGAATGAAATTGAGCATGAGGTGACTGCTTCATACACTCCTCAACATAATGCTCTTGCTGAAAGAAGAAACTGAATTTTGTTTGATATGACAAGGAGCATGTTGAAGGAGAAGAAGCTACCTCACGCCTTGTGGAGAGAAGTTGTTGCCACTTCAACATATGTGCTCAACAGGTGTTCAACCAAGAAGTTGAAGGAAAATGTTTCCTTTAGAGAAGTGGGCTGGAGATAAGCAAAGTGTGAGCCATCTGAATGTGTTTGGTTCTGTTTGTTACAAACATGTTCCAGATGATAAAAGAAGGAAGTTGGATGACATAAGCATAATTATCTTGCTTGTAGGGTAACACAATACATTTGCTTATAAGCTCTATTGTCTTGTCACTAACAAGGTTGAATTCAAAAAAGATGTCATTATGAAGGAATCAGAAGCGTGGGATTGAAGTAAATCTTAATCCAACTCTGGTGTAGAGTTAACCTCTGAATATACTTCAGAATTTAAAGGTTCTGAAGATGAGTCAGAATCAGAAAATGATTCTATAGGTGAGTCTGACTTTGATGGTGAATCTGATTCTGACCCAGATTTTGGTGGTGATTCAGAATCTGGTGGAGATCCAGACTATAGGAATATTCTAGATTATGAAGGTGGCCATGCCTCTGAAGGTGGTACTTCTGGGGTTCCAGCACCTGATACTGTTCCAGCGTCCGAAGAAGATTCTGAACAATTTTAGAGGCCATAAAGAATCAGAAACATTCCAAGAAGGTTTGTGGAGTTTGACATGTTGCAAGATACTGAAGTGTGTAAGACCCCAATTTTGACCCTAAGATCCCTCATGCAATTTCATCATAAGCATTAGCGTTGGGATCATACCTTGGTATCCTCCTTACCCCTCTTTCATTGGGTTTGTTTTGGGAGAGATCACCAAGCACCATGTGATCGTATCATACTTGTATATTATCATTTTACTAATCAAAATACCAAAAATATGTTTTTTCATTTGCCTAACTCTTTTGTAGGTAGGGCATGATCCTATTGATTTATCAAGTTCATATCTAGGGTTTTGAGACCCTCATGACAAAAAGCACAGCCATGGATTGATCCAAGAGTGGGTATAAGCATCATATATGAGTCCCAATGATCTCTACATGTTATATTGATCAAGTATTCTTCAAGAGTTTGAAGGTGGTTTGCCTTGGAAACCCTAGTTTGACTAGGTATCTTGAGTAACTTCTCCAACAAGCTATCTCACCAATTGATCAAATTTCTCAAGTGACATTTCAAAATTCATCATCTTATGCATATATGATATACCATGAACCAAGAAAGTCAAAGGAATTGAAGGTTAGTAAGTTGGTTAATGGTGGTTGGCCAAATGAATTCATCTGATCAAAACTGAGTCTCCCTAGACCCTATCTCCTGCACTTTTCACCATATGAAAATGATTCCAAGAGTAAAGCTACTCTAAATGACATTCCAAACAACTTTCATGTTTAGACCTAGAGCTAGTTTTGCTTGGAAAGTCATTTTCTATGTTGAAACATTATAGGTCATTTTGTCTAAACCCTAATTTTAAAGTCAACATCCCAAGGCCATAACTTGCTCAATTTTTATATGATGAAATATTTCCAAGTTTCACAATCAAATTAAAGATGTCTAATTAAACTTTTATGTTTGGAGTGAGAGCTGATTCAACTTTTATGAGCATGTGATATGAGGATACATTATAGGTCATTTTTGACCTATACCATTGAACAAGTGATTTCTCCAAACTTCAAAAATGTATAACTCTATCATTCTAAATTCAAATGACATGAAATTGGTGACCATTTTTATGGTCTTTGAAAGAGCTACAATTTTGGTAAAGACACTTTTCTCATTTGAAGCTCACATAAAAAGTTAAGCAAAGTGGAATATTGAGATATATGGCTTGGCACTTAGAAAATTTTTCAACATGTTGAAATTTCCAAACTTCCACCTTCAAATTCACCACGATCCAAGCTCCAAATGAAAAAGTGTTCAACATCAAACTTGTTCCCTTGATCCAAGTTTTCCAAAGAACCCAAGTTCATGCATTTTGGATGAAGTTTGTTAGGGTTGCGCATGGCTTTAACAGAGCTGCACCTTTAGAGGAAATCAAATGTCCAAAACTCCATTACATATTGCCTTGCCAATCAAGCCTCATTTGAACTTCAGAATAGTTGCAATTGGATCAAAATGGATTGCTTCATGGGCCTGTACACGCCCATGCAAGCTTGTGCATCACATTGCCAAATTTAGCAAATTTTCAAGTGTGTAATTATCAATCCCAAATGCTATAAATACAAGGCCTCTGAGCTCATTTCAAACACACCTTGTGCCCCATCTTTGCCCCCCAATTCAACCCCTCTCATTCTAAAGGAAAACCTGATAATTTTCAATTTGAAAATTGAGTTTGAATCTCAACTGTTGGAGATTCAAGAACTCCAGGATCCAACGCCTTGCACCATTGTTAATCACTTCCTGCAAGCTTCTCAAGTGTTATCAGATCGTGTTTGAAGCAAGCAACCTCAAGTTCTGCACAACATTGAAGGTAATTTTCAGAAAACTTCATCTCTTCGATTCTCACTCAATTCTACTTAATTCTCTTTGATCTTTGGTTGTCTGAAGTCCTACCAATGTAGGCAAGAAGATTGAGTTGCTTAGAGGTCAAATCGAAGTAACTCAGTTGACACACCTCAAAATTCAACTCCTCATATCTTTCTATATATGTGGAGTTAGTTAAAATTGAGGTCTGATTCGTGCTCTACGCCATTTTTTCTTTCAGATCATGTCCTCCTTTTTTATTTTGGTGATGGTTGAGGGTGGACCAGTCCGGTTAGGTCCATCGGAGAAGAAGACCGGAGCTCTGGCTCTGGCGGTGCGTTGGCACGTCTCCCACGCGTGTATATGCTGATTACCACGTGTGTGGACAGTTGACTCAAGTGCATGGTGGATTGCGCGCACTCAGCCACTTGATCTGTCACCTCAATTAATGAGGGAGATCAAGTGGCTCACGTTTTTTCTAATTATTTGAATTTCATTTAATTTGTTTTATTTTCATTAATTAATATTAATTTTAATATTGATCCAAAAAATATGAGAGTTTCACCAAAAAAATTCAAAAAATTTCCTCTTTCATATTTTGAATTAAAATTATTTTTTGGATCATTATTAATATTTTTCATGATTTAATTAATTTTTTTATTGTTTTTTATTATTTAAAAACACTTTTAAGTCTTTAAAAATTCTGAATTTTTTTCTCTAAGGTCCTTTGACCTTGTTTGACCTATGATAAATCTCATGGCCATTTCTTTGGTGTTTTGATGAGGTTTTAGGAATTTGACAAACCATATTTAATTTAAATGCCTTGTTTTAGTATTTTTAATTTGAATAAATGCCAAATAATTGTGTTGACCTCTTGCGATGACTTGTATAAGTTTGACTCTTGTTGTTGGACCTTGGTCAAGGTTGATTTGACTTTGTTGAGTTAATATCATTGGATTTAGGGGATTGATGGAATGTACATTCCATCTCCCAAAATGAATGAATGATATTAATTTGGTAAATGTCCTCCTTTGACCAATTTGAGTTTTGATCCATTCCCCTCCCTCTTCATCTATTTCCCCTTCTTTATGCATTCATCTCATTTGGCATATGATGTCTATAAATCCTAAGGCTAGTTGATTGCAAAATTGACATAAGTATGGATGAGATTAGGCCACCTCTTTTCAATATTCTTTTTTGTGTGTGGTATGTTTCATGAGCATAGTTCATCATTCTATGTCTCTAACATGCATTAACACCAAAATTCTATTGCCCGACCTCAAATAGTTGTGACTTCTACATAAGTCCAATTATGATTGCTTAACATAGCGCTAAATTTTGACACAAAAGGCATAACATTCTAGTTAGTGAGATTGTAAGTCTCCACTCTTTCATGGTATTGTGTGGAAACTTTGCCTTTTTTCCTTCCTTTGGAAGATGTCTTGGTTCAAGGATCCATGCTTGTGATAAGTGGGTTGAGTGTTCTTCAAAGAATGACTTAAAAAATGAAAAGCAAAAGCAAAATAATACTAACTTCTAACTCACTAACAACTAACATTTAATTTCAAGTCCTTTATTTTAATGCATTTTAATTTTTAAGTTCTATTCATTTTCCATTATTCATACCATTCTAATTGTTTATGTTAATGCAATTTTCACTTTGTCCATTTGGACCATATTGTGTGATATATTTTGTTTGTGTATATTTTGTTTGTTTGTGTGGTCTTTGACCATTAATGTACATAATAACTACAAAAACCCTAAAAAAAACTTTCGTGTGGACTGTTGGCTTGATCTTGGACAAATTGGACTTAGAATCTATGGAACCTCCCTATGCTAAAGGACTTGGCCAATGCCAGCTTGTGAAACCAAGTGCTTGCAATTTGAAACTTCATCTGATACATCATTCAAGATCCCTTTGAGTTCATCTGCAACATGATCATTGTGAAGCTGTTATTTTGAACCTGTGACTTGTGGAATTCATCTGTTACATGGGCTTAATTTGAAGAAGATCATGAAGTGGCTAAGCTTGGATGTTGATATCTTTATTTGATGTCTTTCTCTTCAAGATATATTTGTTCATTTGTATGTTGCTTGATTCTAAATGTCCAAGGGAATTTGGGTTTCTATTGACATTCTTGTCTATTGGATTGTTACCCATTGGCCAGATCTTTTCAACCCTTAACTTTTAATTTTGTACATAGGATTAGTCTCTTCATCTTCTCCCCATTTCTTTAATTTCAAAATCTCTCCCTCCTTTTTAAAATCTTCTTTGATTGAACTTATTTTGTTATAAACTTTGACCACTTTTCAAACTAGAAACTTTGGCCTTATGCCATTGTATTTTCAAACTTCTTTCTTAATCAAACTTGTAAATAAACTTAATTATACTTGACCTAAACTTTCAAAAAGCCAAAAGAACTAACTCATTCAAATCCTCTTTTAGGCTTTTGTGCCTTTCAAACTTAAACTTTATTAAAAGCAATGCATCCACTTTGAAATTTGAATCACGAACTACGAGGTTTTAATCCCTCATTTTTATGTTGGTACGTAGGCACAAGTTCAAAGGTCTTGTCAAACACAAAAATATAATTAATGAATTATTTTCTCATCCCTCCCATTCTATTTGTTTGTAAACATCACTTTGTACAAAATACATATGCACACAAGAAAGGGCTCCTTAGGAGTACCTAGGACACTTTGGGTGCTAACACCTTCCCTTTATGTAACCAACCCCCTTACCTGTAATCTCTGACATTTTATTAGTTTTGATTTGAAAACTTCTTACTTTTGGGTTTTGTTCGTACTTTTCCCTTTTCCCTTGGAAATAATAAAAACGCGGTGGCGACTCTGGTTTTATTGATCTCTAGCTTATCCATAGTTTGATGATCATGAATTTACCGCTACTGCTGGGGAGTAGTCTTCATTGGGTTTAGCCTACTTTTTTGTGTGTATATAATTGTATATATGTGATGTTTGTATATATGTATGTGTGATATAATTTGCTTGTTGTGCTTGGTGATCTCTGAGTGGTGAGATAAGTTTTAACCCGAACTTTAGTGCAATTAAGATAGGAGGATGGTATAGTCATGTTCGACTTGTGTGGAGTAGTCCTTAACAAGTTGGCTTGAGATCCATCTGCTCAGTGGAGACTCTTTTAGATTTGGAAATGTCACACAAGTATTTGTGGTTAGGCATTACTATCTCTAATTTGGATCCGAGAAAAGAAAGTGGACTCTGAAGAAGAAGTCATTCAGTGTGCCATGTTAGTAGACTCTGAACTAGTGAGTATTAAAGAAGAACTCAAGAAAAAAGTATGGCTGAAGGACATGAAAAAAGAACTTGAGACTATAGAAATAAACAAGACTTGGAAGTTGACTGAGCTTCCAAAGGACAAGAAATCTATCAGTGTCATATGGGTTTTCAAGGTGAAATGAAAGTCGTATGGATTAATTGGAAAACACAAAGTAAGGTTAGTGGCGAGAGGTTTTCTACAAAAACCTGGGTTAAACTACTTTTAGGTGTTTGCTCCTATAGAAAGACATGACACAATCAGATTGGTGATCGCGATAGCTGCTAACATGAATTAGCCTCTGATTCATCTGGATGTGAAATCTGTATTTCTAAATGGTATATTGCAAAAAGACGTATACGTGTCATAACCTCTTATATTTGTGAAAAAGAATCAGAAATGGATGGTGTACAAGTTGCATAAAGCCTTGAATGGACTGAAACAAACTCCTAGAGCTTGAAATCTGAAAAATTGATTCATTTTTCAAGTTTCAGGGATTCAGAAAGTGTGAGATGGAGTATGGCGTTTATGTTCAGCATACTTCTGAAGGCAATACAATCCTGGTGTGTTTATATGTTGATGACATATTGTTAACAGAGAGTTGTGAACATGAGATAGCTAAGTTCAAGAAGGTGTTAATGAATGAGTTTGAGATAACTGATCTAGGAAAGATGGCATATTTCTTAGGGATGGAGTTTATGTACTCTAAGAAGGGTATCATTTTGCATAAGCTGAAGTATGAACTTGAACTTCTGAAGAGATTTGACCTGCTGAATCGTAAGGTTGCGACCACATCTTCAGAAACAAATCACAAATTGGATTCTGATTCTGAAGGTGATGATGTAGATGTTACAACTTTCAAGCATTTTGTTGGCTCTCTTAGGTATTTGCGTAATACAAGACCTGATGTTTGTTATGCAGATAGAATGGTAAGTAGGTTTATAAGTAAACCGAAATGGTCTCATTTCCAAGCTGTTGTCAGGATTCTGAGGTATATTAAGGGGACTTTAAAGTATTGAGTTTTTTTCCCTTGTGGTGAAAAGGCTAATTCAGAGCTAATGTGCTACTAAGACTCTGATTGATGTGAAGACAGAGTTGACAGAAAAAGTACTTCTGAATATTTGGTTAAGTGTCTGGGAGGTCTTATTTCTTTGTGTTCCAAGAAGCAACCAGTTGTTGCTTTGTCAACCTGTGAAGCTGAATATATTACAGATGTTATGGTTGCATGTCAAGTTGTTTGACTTCTGAATTTACTACAGGATCTAAAGATAAAAGTAAACAAGCCTCTGAAGCTATGATTGATAACTAGTCTGCAATCAATCTTGCCAAGAACCCAATGTTACATGGAAGAAGTAAGTATATTGAGACTAACTATCATTTTCTGAGAATTTAGGTTCATAATGGAGTGCTAGAAGTTATGCACTGTGGCACCCAGAAGCAGTTGACAGATGTTCTGACAAAAGCGATCAAGACTAATCAATTTCTCCACTTGAGGGATGAAATTGGTGTTATTAATTTTGATTAGTTAAATATTGAATTAAGGGATAATATTGAAAGGTAATACAATGTTTTAGTGTGTTGTCTACCTGACATTATTTTTTGTGTATATAAACTAGTGTAGTTGTCACTAACTGTAAACGCAGTCTTTGTATAGCAGTGTGTAACCATTTTATTGTTATTAAAATATATCTTTATCTAGTTATTCTAAAATTAAATTTTCCAAACATATTTAAATTTTCAATAAAAAACGTATTCCACTGAAATTATTTATTTATGTTTCTTTTTTCACTTTCACATGAGCATCTTCTAGATAACCATCTTTTAAAAGTTTTTTTCTCTTTTCAATTCAAGTTAATTCTCTTAAAATTTATTCACATAAATTGATTGTTTAAAAATAATCAATTTATTCAAAATCATTTTTGTCACCATTGAATGAAATATACACATCTATTACTCTCTCTTTTGAAATCAATATCATCTTACTCCCTATGTTTTAAAATCAAGATCATTTTAGGTAAATGTATCTAAACATAAACAATGATAGAACATCAAAAGATAATTTTAATCTTGAAAGAGTTTGAATTGACATTTATACCTTTTAAAAAAATTAAGAGTTTGAGAAAAAAAAACTTTGAGGAATTTGACTCAAAAATCCTTATAGTGGTTATACGAAATGATCTTCTACCTTTTTTCCAGTGAATTTTAATCTTCTTCTACCTTTTTATGGAAAATATTGTATATTCCCTCACTACCTTGTTCAAATTTTATTTGGAGGAATATAAAATGGGCTAAAAACCTAAAATTATAAACACAAGAAAAACAGATTTTTTGTCCACAGTGCTCCTATATTGAAATTAAAATCCCAATATACCCCTTTCTTGAAAAAAAAATCTCAGAATGTCTAAGTTTTTCTTTTGGATTCGCCCATTCAAAGGACGAGTTGGTGAAGGTTGAATGTTGGCTGCATATACTCGCTTATTGATTGGACGAGTAGCAACGTGAATTATTGTCATGCTTGAACTCGGCCAATGGATGGTCGAGTGAATGCAGTATTTTTTTTTTGTTTTTTAATAAATTTAATAAAGGTAATGAATTAATATTGTTTTGAAATAATATGTTGCTACCAAAGACTTTCAATGATCGAGCAATTGCTTTGTGTTTGTACTGTCTCAGTCAATGATTGGCTGAGTATTCAAGTATTAATTTTCTATAAATAGCATGACTTATAGAAATGTAACTCAAATCACAAAATCCTTTATTTTGGTAAGAATGTCTGTTTGGGGTCTTGTATTTTATGGACAAGGTGAACAAATCAGTGTTTGCCTCGATCCGCGATGGAATTTCAGAACACTGATTTCAGCCATCCACACTAGCTTCCGACAGTTAGGCATGCGTCGTATGAAGGTGAGGAAAGTAGAGTATCGTTGTCCATGCATAACGTTGACTGATGTAAGTCCCGATGGTACGTACATGTATTACCTGGATCGTATAGAAAATGATGAACATATTCAGTGTATGTTTTCGGCACATAGTGGTGAAGTTAACAGAGGAGTTGAAGGTCCACTTGTGTTGGTTGTTGTTGTTGATTAGTTTTTTAATAACCTCTAAGAATTTTAGTTGATGTGATTGTACTTTGTAACCATAAGCCTTTGATTATCAAATGTATTTCATAATGTTTGTTTCCAGAAGACATTATTAATACACAATGGTTTTATATATAGTATGTGCATAGTAGTTAATAATTAAAAAAACAACATAATCATCTAGAGGGTCCTACAACATTTGGGCATTTCCTATGCATGTGTCCTATTTCACGGCAAATTCCACACCTTCTTTTTTCCTTCTCAACGTTGTCCATCTCGGTTCTAATCCGGGTGCTGTTTGGGCGCCCTTTCTTCCTCCTTCTCATAGAGTCGTCGTGGCAAAGAGTAATTTCTTCATATTATGGCCAATTCTCCTCATGGGGAAGTCCTAGGAAACTCTCCTTATAGACCTTGAAGACGTTAAGAATTTTGAACACGTCTGGAATGTGAATGGAGTAGTCCTGACGTATACTCGAACATGTTGCGATTACATGGGAGCAAGGTAAGTGAAATGCCTGAAATTTCCCACAATCGCAGTGTTGTTTCTTCAGATTAACGTTGAATGTATCGGTTGGTCGACCATCATTCTGATTAATCTTCTCTTGGACCATGAAATATAATCTCTCCCGATCAAATTGCATGACGTTATGCGTGTTAGCTTTCATGACTTCCTCAGCCATCCCCTTGTTGTAGTTATCAGTGAAAACCTGCCCAGAGGCTAACATTTTTGTCCATTGATGGCCTCTTTTATCAAATAGTGATCCTAATCGATAGTACGTAGATTTGACCAATGCAATGATTGGAAGGTTTCAGATTTCTTTGAGTACCGAGTTCATTGCTTCTGCCAGATTAGTTGCCATGTGACCCTAGTGTTGCTCTCCGTCAAATGCCCTTGCCCACTTCTCCCGAGGGATGTTGTCTATCCATGATAAAGCATAACTGTTTGTTCTTTGAATTCCCCCCAATAGTAGTTAAATTTCGCCTCTGTCAATACATAACCCATGTTAACAACTATTTTACGCAGTTCCTTGTCTTTAATCTCACACACGAAATTTTACGCAACGTGTCTAATGCAATAGACGTGTGATGATGGAGGATACTGCCATCCACTTTCCGGATTGTTATATGCACTCTTTATCGATTCATGCATGTTTGATATTAGACACAAATTTGCTTGGGGAGTAACATGTAATCTCAAATTCATAAGAAAGAAACTCCAAGCATCCTTTGTCTCACTTTCAACCAACGCGAATGCTATCGGAAAAATGTTCCCGTTCCCATCCTGTGCCACAGCCATCAACAGAGTCCTTATGTACTTTCCATACAACCATGTTCCATCAACCTGCACATTAGGTTTACAATACGTGAAACCATGTATACATGGTCGAAACGCCCAAAAAAGACGATGAAAGATCCTTTGGTCACCCAAGTGTGAACCATCATTTGAAATCACGGGTAAGGATTGCAATTCTATAATAGTACCCGGTAGATATGTTTTCATTACCAGTATCTACTACGAGAGATCGTTGTGAGATGTCTCCCAATTTCCATACAGCGACTCAATTGCCTTACACTTTGCAATCCATGCCTTTTTGTAGGATATGATATACTTGTATTTTTCAGCAACATGAGCGATGATCACCTTCACCTTAAGAGAAGTGTCGCGATTTACAAGCTCCATTATGCTCTTACTAATCATTTCTGAACTGAGTTTTGTATGGTCTTGTGGCATATAAGTGGTTGTGCATGTATGAGGCCCACCAGACTTACCAACTCTCCACTTTGAGTTGCCCTTACGCAAAGAAACCATGTATTTGAAATTGAGTTGTCAGATTTAGTCATAGAATAATCTAGACTACGTTTTATATGCCATTGTTGCAACGCAAGAACACACGCTTCCTTATTTTCAAACTCTATGCCCTCCTCTATTTCGTCAGCATTGTGAGTTGGTATGAAACTTCCAAAAACAGAGATTGGTTCAGCATCATCCAAACTCATATTTTGCATGTGAACAGGTGGGTTTGTACAAACTAATCGGTTGAGCTCTTAGTGCAATGGTCGGTGTATCGATGATATCTTCATTGTCGTCGTCATCGCTAACACCAAATAGATCTTCAAATCGGATCTCTTCTTGATCATCCTCACTATTGTCGCCTACCTCTTCATTTGGTATGAAAGGTTCATTATTTTGAGTCGATTCTTCATCAATGGTTTGGCTCATTCCGTATTGGTGTGACTGTATAGATTGCGTTGGATATGTTTCAAGATTTTCAAGTAGACGAACATATATCTCAATGGTGGGTAACTAAGAAAATGTTATATGACATTGAAACATCAATTTGACATCTTCGTCATTCTCAATAGGTGTCATTACGTAAAAGACGGTATCATCGTCTCCATTAATTAATGGATGACGATAAATAATGTCTTCAACACAAATTTGTAACTTTTTTTCAATTCGATCTTTTAGATGATGGAAGTCATAATTGATGTGGATTTTGAATAAATGCACATTTGTATTGCTAAATGAGAATCTCTCATTAACATCTGTGAAAATTGACTCGTTGGAATGGATAGACACAACTAAATTTCTTTGAGCCATGAATGTAGGAGATATGAATGTAGGAGATTTGGTTTGATGACAATGGATAAAGATAAGAATCTAGGAGATTTGGTTTGATGACAATGAATACCATTAAAGACCTAATTTATAGTCAAAAAACAATTTCCAAGTAAACCAAACCCTAAAGACAAAATTTATATTTTAAAAATCAGTCAGAAGTAGCCCGTCCTTCAATTTGACGAGAGAGAAAACGTGAAGACCTAGCTCGTCCATTCGTTGGACGACTCAAAACCTTGGAAGACTAAGCTCGTCCTTTCGTTGGACGAGACAGCACGATGCAGGACTTAGCTCAGTTATCCAAGGGGCGAGTCTGAACGCATACAACTTTGCAGTCCCATGTCCAATCAGCCAGGGAATCCTTCTTGCAGGGAATCCTTGCAAAGTCAACGGTAAGTGAATTTTTGCATGCATGCACTCACAAGTCCAATCAACCTACACTATTTCACCAATTGATTTAATATTTTTCCACCACTATAAATTAACCTTTCATCTACAACTCATTTTCATCAACTTCCTTCAGTTTCTATTTCACAAATATTCATAAATCCATTTCACACCAAATATTCACTCTCTTCTATTTCACATCTATTTCACAAATCCAAAATGGTCTTTGTTGTGGATGGGCGAATCACACTGTGGGACACAGCGAACATTGGCAAATATGTAAGTCCGTGTATTCTTTACTTTAATACTTTTTTTATCAACTACCTTCAGTTTCTCACATCAAATATTCATCATCATTTTTATTTGAATTTCAGTAAGACACTAGGTTCCGGGTCCATTCTCATACTTACATTCAACCAAGTGCGGTTATAATACTGTATTTGGAACTAGCTGGTTTTGCAAATGTAGTCAAGATAGCAAGTTTAAAAGTAGACTCTAAACTAATTGTTGCATTGTTAGAGAGATGGAGACCTGAGACACATACGTTTCATTTACCAACTGGTGAATGTACTATCACACTGGAGGATGTGAGTATGTTACTCGATCTCCGAATTAATGGTAAAGTTGTTAATGGCCCAACAAATGTAACCAATGATGTTTACATGGAGAATTTGTGGGTCGAACCAACCGCTTCAGATAAAAATGGGGCTTCTGTCAAAATTGTTTGGTTAGAAGCTCTATTAACACAGCTAAAAAATAACTTGACGGGGGCGAAAATTATTCTCCATTCAAAAGTTTATATTTTATTATTAATTGCTACTTTTTTAATGTCAGATAAGAGTCACAATTTATTGCATTCTTCTTGGTTACCTTTAGTAAGAGACCTAGAAAAATATAACACATACAGTTGGGGTTCTGCTTGTCTGGCAACACTATATAGACATATGTCCAAGGCAGCCCATAAAGGAGTCAAGAGCATAGGAGACTGTGTTGTATTACTAAGTGTAACACGCATACCCTTGTTTTCCCCAGTTAGTAACGAGGTTTCATCACATCCGTATGCATTAAGGTACCGATTTTCATTGAAATGCAATTTATATTTCTCAAAATTAATTATACGTCGCTTTAAAGTATTTTTTTTTCATATGCAAGATGGTGCAAACGAGGTATGCATTACGGAAATAGCCTTCGTCATCATCTACGGGGGTACCGTGTTGGAATTGAACACATGGAAGAAAACGATGTAAGAATGGTTGATTATAATATTCAACTTATCTAAATTTCTTTTATACATTTTAATAGTTATATTTCTTTTAACAATTTATATGGAGGCCGTACATACAATATCCAATGCCTGATTATAGTGACAGCCGAGTTTGGAGTGCAATGAAATATATAGTATGTTTCTTTACCGTTGAGATGCATCAGACGGATCAGGTCAAACTCCAATTTGGATTCTAACAACAAATCCCGTCTCAGCCAAGATGTCTAAGTGAACACCATAATATGACTATGGTCCAAGCTTGGGATAAACATTGGCAAGATTTAAACAAAGAAGAGCTAAAAGAATGGAAAAGGAGAAGGCATTTGGTGTTACAAGGTAACTCGGTAATTGGTGAGTCTAAGCCGGATAGAGAATACATGAATTGGTTTTTGTCAATTCCTTTTACTCGCGTTGCTCCGACACAATTTTTGACTGATCCCCGTCAACATGTAGCTTCTTCAACCCAACAAACAACATCATCCTTACATCAAGACATTCCCCCCACATACATATCCCAATTTGGGGCCCAACCATCATCATCAGCTCAATAAACTTACCAACACACTCAGACCACCCAACAACACACCATCTATTCCACCTCAACCCAACACCATAATCCCCACACTCTATTCCCTCAAATAAACTACTTTTACAACCAACAATATCAACAACAAACCAACATACGCCCACCCATACAATACACTCCAATTCCTCAATCCAACTTTGATAACTCAAACCCTCATTCTCAACCCCAAACATTTAACACCACATTCGCACAACCCACTCCTACATACAACTCTGATGATGTCTACTATCCTCCTATCCAACACACCCAACCCAGCACCTACACACAACCCACACATTCACTACCCGACTTTGAGCTCACCGATGACCGTCTACTAGATATGCCTTCTTTTTCCATTCAAGAACTCGACGGTATGGATATGCCTCCAAACACATCACAACAACATCAAACTCAACATAAAGATTTGTCTTCCGACTCATCTCCTTTTCCTGCAAGACAAAGATAAGAAGACTTGGACAAGGGAAAACGCAAAAAAGTTGGCACAAGATGTGGAACAGACGATCCCTATAAATAAAATGTATTTCTTCCATATAAAATTATTATTACTCATTACAATTCATTATTACTCATTACAATTCATTATGTGCCTCATTATAATATTTATAGTTTTATTATTAGTATTTAAAAAAAAATCATTTTTATTATTAGTATTTTAAAAAAAATATTAAAAAACTATTATTAATATTTTACAAAATATTATTAGTATTTTAAAAAAAATCATTTTTATTATTTAAATATAAAATTATTTAATAATAATTTTAATAAGGTAATTAAATTATAAAATTATATTTAAAATAAATAAAAAATAAAAAATAAAGTCTCATTCATCAGCTCGGTCAACCATTGGCCGAGTCTACCCAACAAATCCAACGCTTCACCAACTCGTCCATTGAATGAGCGAGTCCAAAGAAAAAAGTAGGACATTCTGGGATTTTTTTTCCAGAAAAAGGTATATTGAAATTTTAATTTCAATATAGGGGCACAGTGGACAAAAAAAATCGAAAAAACAACGGAAAAAAAGCGTTAGCTACAATAGACAGAACTATTTCATATATCTTACAATTCATATCTAAGCTATTGTCAAAGTTTTCTAGCAAGTCAGGCTTCCTTACATATGTGCTTACAAATAGACAGACTCCTTAAGTTGATTGAGATCTGACGAAGAACAGAGTTAATATAAAGGAGGGCAGAGCAACTTATATGAATAAGGTTATTGTTATTAGCCACTTGAGAATATTGAAATACTATATAAGGACTCCCTCCATATTAATTTATAAGCAAAATCAAATATTTAATTTTTGCATTTTTAAAAAAATATATTTTATGAAAACATGTAAAAACATTTTTGATTAATGGTTGTTTATGAAAAAAATGAGAGAAAATTATATTAAATTCAATTTTCATTTAATTTTACTTTAAAATAGCTGAATTTTTAAAAATAGAATAGTTAAATGAAATAAAATTGATGTTTTTTACTTATAATTTATAAGTAGTA